>NC_091070.1:218698500-219000333 GCF_032405125.1 Capricornis sumatraensis | reverse complement strand
TGGGGTGCTGCAATCCATGGTGTTGCAAAGAGTTGGACACGACTGAATGACTGAACTGATTACCTCACAAAATAAGATGCAAATGGTCAGTAATTTCACGAAGATCATTAGTCACCCCGGAAATGCAGTGCACAGCGGGACGCCCCCTCACACAGGAACGGCTGAAATTGAACAAACCCAGTGCCAGCTTTCCAGGTGGCTCAACCGTAAAGAATTCACCTGCCAGGAGGTGCAAGAGAGAAAGGTGCTATCCCTGGGTCAGGAAGATTCCCATGGAGGAGGAAATGGCAACCCACTCCAGTATTCTTGCCTATATGCCGACTCCATGACCCATGACCCATTCTCCTAGGTGTCTCCCTAAGAGCAGGTGAGGCCTTCCATCTGGGCAGTGACTTGTGTTCTGATGGTCACAGCAATTCTGCTCATTGTCTCCAAAGCATGGGAGTAGCTGAGTGTCCGCCAGCAGGTGATGGCAACACGGGCACCTGCTTTTGCATCTGCTCAGCAAGGCCCGGGGCGGCCTGCCCATACCTAGAAACATCAGGCTTTGGAGAAGACGCAGAGTCTGTGCCTTCAGATGCCATTTGCATGCATGTGGTCCTAGAGTTGGCACAGCCAGTCTGTAGGGACAGGAAGCCAAGTGGCAGTGGCCTGGGAGGGGCACAGGGCCTTCCCGTGGAGGCGGCTGCTCTCTGTGCTGTACTGGCATGGTTCTACAGTGTACCTGGGTCATAACCCCCAGTTTTAGGCGCACCGGAGGAGACCGTGCTGCCTGCCATGGTAGCTGCCAGCCACGTGGGCTCCGGGGCATCGAAATGGACTGTTCAGATGGAGACAAGCTGTGAACGTCAGACACGCCGCATGTGAAAAACATGAGAACTATCTCCTTAATACTGTTTAGTTGCAATGATAGGATTTGGGGTATATTGGATTAAGAACACTGAACGTAATTTCACTGCTTCCTGTTTGTTCCTGCTCATGTGGCCAAGAGAGAATTTTAAATTGCACATGCAGCCTGTATTACTTCTGTTGGACAGTGCTGGTGTGAGCGATTACAAATGTTATTCACCTGCATAAACCTGAGGTCATGGGAAAGGCCAGTTGTTGGTAGAATTTAGTTAAATGGCTAAATTTACTAAATTACTTGGTAAATGGCTGAGTTTGTGTTCGGCTTTGTTCCATATCATGGTCAGAGCAATGTTTAGAAAGAAAAAGCAGGCGTGTTTGTCTTCCATCTTCTTCACTGAGGACCGATGGTCTTTAAGACACGGTGCCCCTTCCGTCCGCCAGGATCACGGCAGAGCTACTCCAGGCACCTCCTCCCAGCTGGGAGGGCAGGTCGAACACCTGGACAGTGATTCTGGTTGGAGCTGAGTTAGAAGAGCAGCGCCTCACGTTCTGCCCCCGGGACACAAGGGGTGTGTGTGGTATGTGTATGAGGTGTATCTCTGTGTGTAGTGTGTGTGTGTGTGGTGTGTCTATTTGTGTGTGTGTCTGTGTGTGGTATGTGTATGTGGTGTATCTGTGTGTGTAGTGTGTGTGTCTATGTCTGTGGTATGTGTGCTTGTGTGTGTGGTCTGTGTGGTGTGTGTCTGGTATGTGTGTGTGTGTGGTCTGTGTGTGTGTGTGGTATGTGTATGACGTGTATCTGTGTGTATAGTGTGTGTCTGTGTGGTGTGTGTCTGTGTGGTCTGTCTGTGTGTTTGTGTCTATGTGTGTGTGTGGTGTATGTGTGTGGTCTCTGTGTGTGTGGTCTGTATGATGTGTCTATGTAGTGTGTGTGTGTCTGTGTGTGTTTGTGTGTGGTCTGTGTGGTGTGTGTGGGTATAGTGTGTGTGTGTGTGTGTGTGTGTGGTATGTGTAGGAAGTGTATCTGTATAGTGTGTGTGGTGTGTGTGTGTGTGTCTGTGTGTTTGTGTCTGTGTATGTGTGTGTGTGGTGTGTGTGTGGTATGTGTATGAGTTGTATCTGTGTATAGTGTGTGTGTGTGGTGTGTGTGTCTGTGTGTGTTTGTGTCTGTGTATGTGTGTGGTCTGTTTGTGTGTGTCTGTGTGTGTGGTATATGTATGAGGTGTATCTGTGTGTATAGTGTGTGTGTGGTGTGTGTGTGTGTCTGTGTGATGTGTGTGTGTGGTCTGTGTGGTGTGTCTATGTGTATGTTTGTGTGTGTTGTGTGTGTGTGTCTTGTGTGTGGGTGGTCTGTGTGGTATGTGTGTGGTCTGTGTGTGTATGGTATGTGTATGACATGTATCTGTGTGTATAGTATGTGTGTGTGTGTCTGTGTGGTGTGTGTGTGTGGTATGTGTATGAGGTACATCTGTGTGTATAGTGTGTGTGTGGTCTGTATGTCTGTGTGTGTAGTGTGTGTGTCTGTGTGGTGTGTGTGTCTGTGTGTGTGTGTGGTATATGTGGGAAGTGTATCTGTGTGTATAGTGTGTGTGTGTGTGGTGTGTGTGTCTGTGTGTGTGTGTGGTATGTATAGGAGGTGTATCTGTGTGTATAGTGTGTGTGGTGTGTATGTCTATGTGTGTCTGTGTGGTGTGTCTGTGTGTCTGTGTGTGTGTGTATCTGTGTGTGTGTGGTATGTGTAGGAGGTGTATCTGTGTGTATAGTGTGTATGGTGTGTATGTCTTTGTGTGTAGTGTGTGTGTCTGTGTGGTATGTGTGTCTGTGTGTGTGTGTGTGGTATATGTGGGAGGTGTATCTGTGTATATAATGTGTGTGTGTGGTATGTGTGTCTGTGTGGTGTGTGTGTGTGCGTGTGTGTATCTGTGTGTGTAGTGTGTGTGTGGTGTGTATGTGTGTCTGTGTGGGGTGTGTGTGTGTCTGTGTGTGTATCTGTGTGTGTGTGGTATGTGTAGGAGGTGTATCTGTGTGTATAGTGTGTGTGGTGTGTATGTCTGTGTGTGTAGTGTGTGTGTGGTGTGTGTGTGTGTGTGTGGTATATGTGGGAGGTGTATCTGTGTATATAATGTGTGTGTGGTGTGTGTGTCTGTGTGGTGTGTCTGTGGTGTGTGTGTGTGTCTGCATGTATAGTGTGTGTGTGGTGTGTATGTCTGTGTGGTGTGTGTGTCTGTGTGTGTGTGTGGTATATGTGGGGGGTGTATCTGTGTATATAATGTGTGTGTGTGGTGTGTGTGTCTGTGTGGTGTGTGTTTGTGCATGTGTGTATCTGTGTGTATAGTGTGTGTGTGGTGTGTATGTCTGTGTGTCTGTGTGGGGTGTGTGTGTGTCTGTGTGTGTGTGTATCTGTGTGTGTGTGGTATGTGTAGGAGGTGTATCTGTGTGTATAGTGTGTGTGGTGTGTATGTCTGTGTGTGTAGTGTGTGTGTGTGGTATGTGTGTCTGTGTGTGTGTGTGTGGTATATGTGGGAGGTGTATCTGTGTATATAATGTGTGTGTGTGGTGTGTGTGTCTGTGTGGTGTGTGTGTGTGTCTGCGTGTGTGTATCTGTGTGTATAGTGTGTGTGTGGTGTGTATGTCTGTGTGGTGTGTGTGTCTGTGTCTGTGTGGTATATGTGGGAGGTGTATCTGTGTATATAATGTGTGTGTGTGTGTCTGTGTGTGTGTGGTATGTGTAGGAGGTGTATCTGTGTGTGGTGTGTATGTCTGTGTATGTGTGTGTCTGTGTGGTGTGTGTGTCTCTGTGTGTGTGTGGTATGTGTAGGAGGTGTATCTGTGTGTGTGGTGTGTATGTGTATGTGTGTCTGTGTGGTGTGTGTGTGTGTATCTGTGTGTATAGTGTGTGTGTGGTGTGTATGTCTGTGGTGTGTGTGTGTGTGGTGTGTGTGTCTGTGTGTGTGTGTGGTATATGTGGGAGCTGTATCTGTGTATATAATGTGTGTGTGTGTCTCTGTGTGTGTGTGGTATGTGTAGGAAGTGTATCTGTGTGTATAGTGTGTGTGGTGTGTATGTCTGTGTGTGTCTGTGTGAGTGTGAGTGTGTGCCTGTGCGGTGGTTGCGTGTGAGGGTGGGTGTGCGTTCACATGCCCTTGCAAACAAGGACAGGCCTGCCCTCGCTCACACCCCCGGCCGTCGCCTGCTGCGGCGCGTGTGAGCCCTGGGCTCTGTGACGAGGGCCGGGTCCCACAGGAGGGCCGGTGGCCACTGCTCCCCGGGAGGCCTCGGCCTCTAGCGATGAGCTGGTTTTCCCCCGTTTTGCATGGTGTTTGGAGGCCTGGGGAAGCCTGGCTGCTGAGAAGTCTGGTTCCACCCTCGCGGCCACCAGCGGGGGTCCAGCTCCGCTGGGTCAGCCCGGCCGCTGCCCCGGGCCCGAGTGCCCTCTCAGACGGCGCGGAGCAGCGGCTCGGGGGCCAGCCCCGCCTGCGCTCCTCCACGTCAGGCCTGGACGGGAGGGAGGCTTTCAGTACTGACGGCATCTCAAGAGGTCAAGACAGGAGAGTCTGCTAGACCTTATACTGAATGTACTTCTGGCTTAATTGCAAAGTCTACCAGTGGAATCTCATGACAGTAGTTATTATTATTACCTATGAGGTTTCATTAATCGTAATTATCCATGTTTTGAGATTACATAACACGCACACAGGCCTTTCCATGTTTCTCATGAAAGAGAAGGTGAACTCTCTCCCAGCTTACACCTCGGCAGTGATGGCACGGTTTGGGGCCGCCGAGGCCACGCTCCCTGGAGGCTGTGGCCTGGAGAAGTCAGGTAGAGAGACGCCCTCAGACCTTCCGTGGGGTCGTGCCAGGCTGGACCCGCGAGTGAGGCCTGGCAGTCCGACGCATCAAGTGCGCAGACGGCATGAGCGTGGCTGGTCCAGCCCTGAGCCCGCAGCCCTGGCCCCCGACATGCTTCCTGGGGGCGGTGGGGCTGCAGGCGGGCAGCAGGCCTGTCCCAGGGGTCTGAGCACCCGCTGTGGCCTGCCTGCAGGCATTCATGGATCCGGCTCTGTGATCACCGTGTTCTTTACACCCATTTGCGCTCTCAAATATTTAAACATCCACCTGTAACCGTTTAAGTGCTCACATTCTCAATTCAAACACCACCAGGTGCGGGGGGACGTGGAGTGCTGTGTATGCAAATAAATAGTCTAACAAATTCCAAATAAGTAAGTTGGCTAATTTGTTTCAAGTCATTAAGCAGATTACACCGTGTACAGACTCTTGGAATTCATTACACCTTCAGTGTTGCCAGCGAGATGCAGCACGTTTGCGGATGGTCATCACCAGCACGGCCAACACCCCCTCCTGAGGCCTGAGCCCACCTTGAGCCGCCTCTGGCAGCGCCCTCCTGTCATTCCGTTTGGGGCTGTGTCTGCCAACTCACAGAGGAAGCAAATTTCCCGGGATCAGCTCCTGGGCCCAGGGTGCCGCCGATCCCTGCCTCCCCAGGGGAGGGGAGATGGCCGGGGTGACCGTCCCCAGGAGGGGGACAGTCCCCATGTGGCCTCTGCCCTCCAGGACCCAGAGGCCGCCAGCACTGTCCCTACAGGCCCCGGCCAGGTCTCAGCCGCCTCCAACAACAGCTGCGTTCCTTGCACCTGGAGCCCGCTGTCTCCCTCCTGCGTACTGGGGACAGGCCCCTTAGTGGCCGGGGGCAACACCTCCCTCAGCCTGAGGCCTGCCAGGCCAGGAGACCCCAAGAGTGAGGGGGCCAGGCAGAGCCCAGGGATTGGACCACACCTGGAGCCCCGCAGGCCGGCCGTCCTCAGCCCCTCGGGCCCGGGGAAGGCTGCACGCGGCCGGGTCCGCAGGCTCACAGGTGGCCTTGTATCATCATTTCAGTCCTGCCCCGGGAGGAAGCCAGGCTGCCCAGCAGGCTGGCCACCGAGCCAGGCCCACACATCAAAGGGAGAACCGCCCACGCGGGCGCCCAGAGGTGCTCTTCCTGCACGGCCGGGGCCCCAGGTCCCTGAGGGTCACTCAGCCCCTGTCCCCACTTTCTCTCCAGGAAGACGCAGCACAGCTCGCTGGACCAGAGCTCCCCGCCCCAGAGCGGGGCGTCGGCCTCCTACAGCCACCCGGTCCTGGGCATGTACGACGCCAAAGACGACTTCCCCCTCAGAAAGACAGGTGGGTGCGGGGCCACTGTAGGGGTAGGGGGTTGGGGGGCCCACCAGGGGGTCCTCAGGGCGGCGGCGGCGGCCGCTCTGTCACAAGCCAGAAGGATGTTTAGACACAAGCGAGGTGCCCGGGACGCGGGGACCCTGTCCAGCGGTGACTGTAAGCGGGCAGTGGCTTTTAAGAAGGATCGAAGCAGCCCAGGGTCTTGCACTGGGGCGCTCAGGTGGGCAGGAGCCAGCAAAGTGGGCCTCTCCCCAGAGCTGTGCCCTCAGGAAGCCTGGCCACCCTCCTGGTTGTGGAGGGTGGGGCTCTGCTCTCGGAGGCGGTAGGTGTAGCCTGGCCCTCGAGGGAAATGCCAGGCTTCATGGAGTGGGGGTGTGCGGCAGCTGCTTTTTCACGAACATGAATTTGTCTTCATTCAAAGGATTTTGGTCAGTTCCGGACAGAGAAGCTTTGGAACAGCTTCTCTGCCGGAGTGGCGGGGTACAGGGAGCAGGGCTGGGGGCCCCTGCCTCCCCATCCTAAGGCCACAGGTGGACCCCCTGTAGGCAGTGCACCCCAGAGAGGACGTGGGGTCACCAGCCCCAAACAGGAGCCGGACACAAAGGGGGCGCTTCCGCTCAGCGCCAGGGGACTTGACCCGCATCCTGGGTGCAAGACGGAGGGGCCCCGTGCCAGAGCTGGACCCCAGTGGGCAGCGGGGCCCACAGAGCCTTGCCCGGTCAGAGAGATGTCTGCACACGTGGCTGGGGTCTGCGTAGGCTGGCAGCACTATTGGTGACTGTGTGAGCGTGGCTTCTCCCCTCCAGTTTGAGCGCATGGTTGTCCCCTGTCGTGTGCTGAGAAGGGCCATGGCCTTCAACTAGAGAGCCTGCAGGCTCCACAGAAAGAAGCGTCTGTTCGGATCCGGGCCAGCTGCCCCCAGGCCTGTCCTCCACGCCCCGTCCTGGACCTGACACTGCGATCAGCCACGCCGCTGCCAGTCAAACAGGGCCCTGTGCAAAGAGAGACCCTGCGCACCTGCCCCAGGAGGCCGGGGCCTGGTGGAAGTGGAACCCAGGGAGGTGGGGAGCTGGCTCTGAGCAAGTGGCTGGCGGTTCTGCAGCTCAGTGGGTGTCTCCCTCCTTCTTTGCAGCCCTGGGCTCCATGACAGATTCCTTAGGCTCTCCTGACCTCAGTTTCTCATCTGCAAAGTGGGTACACTGAGTGCACAGCGCTTGTGCCCACCCTGGGGCAGGGGAGGATGTGAAGGACAGAGCTCCTGGCCACCGAGTAGAGCCACCTTCCATGTGGCCCTGAGCTGCATGATAATCGGCAGCGCCGCGCCCAGCCCCGCATCCCCAGGACAGAAGAGAGGCCCCAGCCCCGCGCTGCGTGGGCTGTGGAGGAGCTCAGTAGAGACACGCTTGCATGGTCTGTCTTCTAAAACGGCAGCCCTGGCACATTAGTAATGGCAGTAAGGCCAAGGCTCTGGGGGAGAGTTTTAACCCCTTAGGGGACAGAGTGCAGCACGGCGTCCTGCGTCTTTCTTGAAGCACCTATTTTCAAGCACTTGTCGCTGCTAATTCTAAATAATTTACATCTATCTATGCATTTAGCTCCCGGGTGGCTCAGGCAGTAAAGAGTCCGCCTGCACTGCAGGAGACCTGGGTTTCATCCCTGGGTCGGGAAGATCCCCTGGAGGAGGACATGGCAACCCACTCCAGTATTCTTGCCTGGAGAATCCCATGGATGGAGCGGCTTGGCAGACTGCAATCCATGGTGCCGTGAAGAGTCGGACACGACTGAGCAGCTGACACACTCGCTCAGCTAATCCCACGGTGATCCGCCTTCCCTCCATCTTTACGGGCAGTTTGGGGCGAGTGAGCCTCAGGACACTGTCAGGGACGGCTCCTCCCGGGGGCTCCTCTCTGGGCCCTGGGGACAGAGTCTGTGTCTGCGGGAGCTGTGTGTCTGTGACGGACTCAGGGCTGTGGCCCCCAGGGCGGACACTCATGCTCAGGCCTTGCTAGGTCACAGGGCAGAAAGCTGGGGACCCCGGGGTTCCTGGCACTTAGTCAGGAAGACATGTGCTCACTCCCAGGCAGGGACCTGAGCCTGAGCAGCGGCCGGCTCCTTGCGCATCTCCACAGTGGTTACGGAGCACGCTGGTCAGGCGCTCCCCAGGTGCCCAGCCCTGAGCTGTGTGGCAGGCAGGGGACAGGCCACCACTGTCCACGTGCTCCAGTCCTGCAGGAGGAGGGGAGCTGCAGAGTCCAGGCCCAGGGTGGACCTGTGGGGCCCCGGGGGAGGGGACCTGTCCCGTGGAGGGCAGGGCTGGCTTTTTACCCCAAACAAACAGAGGGGACTGAGGCCCCCCATCAGATTTGCACAGAAGCCCTGGCCCGTTGGCTGCCTCTGGGCCTCAGGGTCCCCGTCCGCAGCCCCCGACCCGGTGGGGCCCACACCACCAGGGAGGGCCTGCCGGGGCTGAGACAGTGGGCAGTGTCCGGTGGAAAGCCAGGCCATCTGATCACTGAGACCCCATGACATGTCGGTGAGTGTACGCAGCTTGCTCTGCAGTCATCCCCTTCCTACTCATCCTAGCCATGAGTAGCATGGCTCAAGGTTACCAGGGACGCACGTGGCACGCCTCTCTGCAGTTTGGGAAGGGTGGGTCACCTCGCGGTCCGTCTGGTTCTGATGTGGTTTGTGGACTGGGGGCAGCCCACTGGCCTGGGCAGCTGTGGGCATGGCCCACGCTGCACACCGCTATGCCTGGGTGTGTTTCATGTGGGTCTGGGAGGGGCTGGGGGTCGAGGGTAGAGGCCCTGCGGCCCTGGCGCGGGACAGGGCACTTTCTTAGCTTTCCGGGTGGGGTGAAGAGGGTCGACCCCGCAGTGCCCAGCCGTGCCGGCCCAAGGTCCCAGCCCTTGGGGGGCTTTTGGTGCTACGTCTTCCCTCAACTTT
The DNA here is from genome assembly GCF_032405125.1 of Capricornis sumatraensis. Classification (NCBI taxonomy): domain Eukaryota; kingdom Metazoa; phylum Chordata; class Mammalia; order Artiodactyla; family Bovidae; genus Capricornis; species Capricornis sumatraensis. The sequence goes on along the minus strand of NC_091070.1, from coordinate 218,991,360 downwards.
GTGCTTGTTGCAAAGTGGGTGTGAATATGTTCAGAGGGTTTTCATAAAGGCTTTGTTGTGCTTTACCAAAGAAACTTCCAGAGATGACACGTGTGGTTAAGTATTCATACTAGGCAGTGTCTATGTGGAAAAGGACCTCGCTGTCCATCAAACCTGGATTCCTCTTCGCATGAGAAGTGCCCAGTGAGACCTGGACTTATCTTGTCCAGATGCACCCTGTTCATACCTGAGCTTGGCAGCCACCTGAAATACGCTATCAAAACAATTGGTGTAAACACCTGTCTTAAACACCATGTAGAGTGCTGCTTTTTTTTTTTAATTAAAAAAATCACGAAAGGAATGCATTAGTTCAGTGCAGTCACTCAGTCGTGTCCGACTCTTTGCAACCCCATGAACTGCAGCACACCAGGCCTCCCTGTCCATCACCAAATCCCGGAGCTTGCTCAAACTCATGTCCATCAAATCAGAGATGCCATCCAACCATCTCATCCTCTGTCGTCCCCTTCTCCTTCTGCCTTCAATCTTTCCCAGAATCAGGGTCTTTTTCCAAGGAGTCAGTTCTTTCCATCAGGTGGCCAAAGTATTGGAGCTTCAGCGTCAGCATCAATCCTTCCAATGACTATTCAGGGTTGATTTCCTTTTGGATGGACTGGTTGGATCTCCTTGCAATCCAAGGGTCTCTCAAGAATCTTCTCCAACACCACAGTTCAAAAGCATCAATTCTTTGGCACTCAGCTTTCTTTATAGTTCAATTCTCATATCCATACATGACCACTAGAAAAACCATAGCTTTGACTACATGGACCTTTGGTGGCAAAGTAATGTCTCTGCTTTTTAATATGCTGTCTAGGTTGGTCATAACTTTTTTCCCAAGGAGCAAGTGTCTTTTAATTTCATGGCTGCAATCACCATCTGCAGTGATTTTGGAGCCCAAGAAAATAAAGTCTCTCACTGTTTCCATTGTTTCCTCATCTATTTGCCATGAAGTGATGGGGCCAGATGCCATGATCTTAGTTTTCTGAATGTTGCGCTTTAAGCCAACTTTTTCACTCTCCGCTTTCATCAAGAGGCTCTTTAGTTCTTCACTTTCTGCCATAAGGGTGGTGTCATCTGCATATCTGAGGTTATTGATATTTCTCCTGGCAGTGTTGATTCCAGCTTGTACTTCATCCAGCCCAGCATTTCTCATAATGTACTCTGCATAGAAGTTAAATAAGCAGGGTGACAATATACAGCCTTGACGTACTCCTTTTCCCAATTTGGAACCAGTCTGTTGTTCCATGTCCAGTTCTAACTGTTGCTTCCTGACCTGCATACAGGTTTCTTAGGAGGCAGGTCAGGTGGTCTGGTATTCCCATCTCTTTCCAAATTTTCCACAGTTTATTGTGATCCACACAGTCAAAGGCTTTGGCATAGTCAGTAAAGCAGAAGTAGATGTTTTTCTGGAACTCTCGCTTTTTCAATGCTCCAGTGGATGCTGGCAATTTGATCTCTGGTTCCTCTGCCTTTTCTAAATCCAACTTGAACATCTGGAAGTTCACGGTTCACATATTGCTGAAGCCTGGCTTGGAGAATTTTGAGGATTACTTCACTAGCATGTGAGATGAGTGCAATTGTGCAGTAGTTTAAGCATTCTTTGGCATTGCCTTTCTTTGGGATTGGAATGAACACTAACCTTTTCCAGTCCTGTGGCCACTGCTGAGTTTTCCCAATTTGCTGGCATATTGAGTGCAACACTTTCACATCATTATCTTTTAGGATTTGAAATAGCTCAACTGGAATTCCATCACCTCCACTAGCTTTGTTCATAGTGGTGCTTTCTAAGGCCCGCTTGACTTCTCATTCCAGGAAGTCTGGCTCTAGGTGAGTGATCTCACCATCGTGGATATCTGGGTCGTGAAGATCTTTTTTGTACAGTTCTTCCATGTATTCTTGCCACCTCTTCTTAATATCTTCTGCTTCTGTTAGGGCCATACCAGTTCTGTTCTTTACTGTGTCCATTTTGCATGAAATGTTCCCTTGGTATCTCTAATTTTCTTGAAGAGATCTCTATTCTTTCCCATTCTATTGTTTTTCTCTATTTCTTTGCATTGATCACTGAGGAAGGCTTTCTTATCTCTCGTTGCTATTCTTTAGAACTCTGCATTTCATGGGTATATCTTTCCTTTTCTCCTTTGCCTTTTGCATCTTCTCTTTTCTCAGCTATTTGTAAGGCCTCCTCTGACAACCATTTTGCTTTTTTGCATTTCTTTTTCTTGGGGATGGTCTTGATCCCTGTCTCCTGTACAATGTCACAAACCTCCATCCATAGTTCTTCAGGGACTCTGTCTATCAGATCTAATCCCTTGAATCTATTTGTCACTTCCACTGTATAATCATAAGGGATTTGATTTAGGTCATACCTGAATGGTCTAGCGGTTTTCCCTACTTTCTTCAACTTAAGTCTGAATTCCGACAAGTTAACAAATAAGTCAGACGCATGAATCCTGTGTGTGACCTCCGGAAACAGCTCCTGTGTCTGGTTTGGTGCCTACAGCGCAGACGGGGTCTATGCCGGCGTGTGGGGTGTGTGTCTGTGTGCGGGTGATGCGCGTAGACTGTCTCTTTGTCAAGAAAACATCTGTTTTGCACTTCCACTGTAGCTCCACTTGTCAGTTACTATTGTATCTGGGGTACCACTCCATTTCAACGCATAAGGTCAACACCTTTCCTGTATTATCTCAATTTACAATTATTGTAGCAATGGTAACTGTTTTCTAGCTTTTAGTTCTGCCCTCAAATATGGGGGCCTATAGTCACTCTGCAGGATCGACTCCTGAGTTAGAAAGCGTGTGCAGAGCCTACAAAGCCCAGCTTGGTGTGCCGCACCCTCCGCTCGTGAGAAGCCCTCGTCCCCCTTCATTCACGCGATGCCTCCACGGGTCACCCCAGCCAGCCTGATGGGTGCCGAAGCCATGACCTTTCTGCCTTTTCAAAGAGCAGTTCCGTCCCCGTCAGGGACATGCATGTCTGTTATGTCCCATCGTCCCTGCTCGGGAGTAAGCTGAGCACCGCATTGCAGAACCGCTGGGCCTCGTTCCCGGGGCCCAGTGTGGCCCATGCCCCTGAGCCTGGTGGCGTGCGTGCTGGCCAGGCAGTGTCTTCCTTGTGCACCCCCCTGTGCCCAGCATCTGCCGCCACGCCGGGCACTCAGGGACGGTCCCTAATGTCGGCGTTTAGTGGCAGCTCCCCCATATGCTTTTCTCTTGGCCGGCTTTTTTTTCTCGTTGCTTTATATGTTAATATCCCTCCTGCGTCTGTCACGTATGCTACAAAGAATTGTATTCCAGCCTGTCCTCTGTCTTTCTAGAAAAGAAGAAAAGTCACTCAGTCGTATCTGACTCTTTGCGACCCCAGGGACTATACAGTCCATGGGATTCTCCAGGCCAGAACACTGGAGTGGGTAGCCTTTCCCTTCTCCAGGGGATCTTCCCAATCCAGGGATCAAACCCAGGTCTCCCGCATTGCAGGCGGATTCTCTACCAGCTGAGCCACCAGGGAAGCCCTTGTCTTTCTAGAGTTCTCTTTTTATTGTTATCAGCGTAAGTAACTGTCCATAAGTCACAGAGCCCCACAAGGCTCCCTCCAGAAGCAGCTGGCCCCGGCTCGCCCGGCCCTGTGTCATGATGACATTGCACAGAAAGAGCATGTAAACCGCCCGTGACCTCGACTGCGTCCCCATTCCTGTGTGACTTCCCTTTATCCTGAAGTTGATGGTTTCTTTCATTTGCTTAGTTTTCTGTCTGCCTGTGTTTTTAAAATTGAGGTATAGTTGATGTACAGTATTATACAGCTTTCAAGTGGACAATTGTTTAAAGTTGTATTCCATTTGTAGTTATTATAAAATATCAGCTCTGCCCTGGGTATCTCCCTGTCCCTGGTTTTAATTCAGCCGCACGATTTGGCAGACGGAGGAGGCTGTCCTCCGGGGCAGGCGGTCCAGAGGCTCTGCTCCAGGCCCTGACTGCCCTTCACGGCCTCCCGGGCCTCCTCCCTGGACTCCACCTGCTCCTGGGTCTCGTCTCCTCCTCCACCTTGGTTGTGCAGCTCCTCCGAGCTTTCTGAGAAGCTCTGTGTGGAGCGTGACTCTCTGGAGCCCTTGCCTGCTGGCAGGTGCCTTTATCCTGAGTGATGGGTAGTGTGGCTAGGTCCAGCATCACCTTCCTTCGGGGCTTTCAGGCCCTTGTCTTACCCTGCAAATGACTGGAGCCTGACCCTGCTCACAAGGCTGACCCTTGGGCCCCGAAGCTCTGAGACCTCCCGGGACACCCCCGTCAGGACCAGGCCGCCGACAGGGCCCCCCACGCTGGGGCGGGGGCCGTGCTGTCCTTCCTGGGTCTCAGGCAGACTCCTCCCCAGGACGGATATGTGGCTGTAGCAACCTCGTGCAGGCTCAGCTGGCATCTTGCGGGGAGAAGGGTTGTGCCTGTTAATCTCGCGGGGGAGCTGGGCTTTTTTTTTCTTTTCAAATAACGGTAAAGTAGGAAGCTCACGTAGAAATAGAAATACGTGAAATGGGAAGCTCCACTTCTCAAAAATGTAAAAGCATTAAATATTTAAAAACACAGAAGCGGGTCCTCTCGCCGGCAGGGATGGCTGTTCCGTTACTGGGTCCTTTTCCTCTTTGGACACGAACTTGCTGCCGGGGAACCTGGCCATCCAGACAAACACTGCAGAGCAGAGGGCGTCTGCCCTGGGAGCGGGGTCTCCAGAGCAGGCTGCGCATCTGGCGAGGCTGCCACCTTGCTCGCACCTGACGCCTCATTTCTCTGGGAAGCACCCTTCAGGCGGGTTGCTCCTCCCTCCTCCCAGGACCCGCCTTTACCTCCCAGCACCTCCCAGGGTCACCCCACTGCCGGCACCCCCGGCCCTGCCCCCAGGCTCCCCAGAGGACGGAGTCGCAGCGGCCGTGAGACGCACGCGCGGCCTCATTCTTACAGCCCCAGCCAGCTTACTTCCAGCTCTGAGGGGAAGTCTGACCCTGCTGCTTGTTGCTCTAGAGAGCAGTAAACTTCCTGTTCCAGAAGGATTAAAGTCAGCTGCTGATTGCAAACAAAAACAAGAGGTAAAAAACCCGCCAGTTTGCAGGTCCACCAGTAGCGGAAGCTTGAATGAACTCATAACGCCTCCAAAGGCAGGGGTCTGGCGGTGAGCTCACCGCTGCTAAGGGCTCCCGGGGGGCTGACTCGGGTGTGCAGAGGCCACAGGGAGGGCCCCGCTGAGTGACGCTGCCCCCTTCCCAAGGCAGCCACGCTGACTGAGACTGGACGGGTCCAGGGTGCGGTCTGCGCTCCGGGTGCAGAGGCCAGACCGCTGCGGGTTTGCAAAGGGCTCCATTCACACAAGCGGGGCTGTTACCAAGAGCAACCCGAACACCTGTGTTGGGGGGGTCACCTGCAGGCAGGTGGCTGACCCTCTCCTCAGGTGGGTTGGCCTTAGCACCTCTCAGTGGCCGGGATCCGAGTGGGCAGCCGGCCTGGGCTGTCACACGTGGGGGAATCTTTGACTGACTTGCAGGTGAGCGAGGACATGTGTAACGTAGAAGTCGTGGAAAGCCGCCCCCAGTCACCTTGACCCAAGTTGTGTCTGCCTGCCGGTAATGACGTGTCCTTTTCCTGCAGCTTCTGAACCCAACCTGAAATTGCGCTCCAGGCTAAAGCAGAAAGTGGCTGAGAGACGGAGCAGCCCCCTGCTACGCAGGAAAGATGGGCCAGTGGTCACGGCTCTGAAAAAGCGCCCCTTGGATGTCACAGGTACTTTGAGTGTGAACCCCACCTCCTGCCTGCCGATCTCAGAGAGGCCAGCCTGCACGCTCTCCCTTTTGCAGGGAAACCTGCATCTCTCTGCATCCACACCCGCCCTCCGAGTCCCGAGGGCGGTGCCAGCCCCCAGGACTGAGTCCGAGGGCCCCAGGTGGCCCCCAGAGGCGCCAAAGCCCTGTTCCTGGGCAGCGTGTCCAGCCCCCAGGCTGGACCCGCAGGGCAGCTGAGAGCAGTCAGGCCCCCGGACATCCCGGAAGACGGTCAAGGATTCTAAGTGGAGGGTTCTCTGGAGCTGGGGTGTTTAACAGCTCCCGCCCTGTTGGTGGTGAGCCCAGGTCTCTTACCTGCCCCTGCCCACTAAACGGCAGAGTCTTCCTGGGAAGGAGGCGGGAGCTTGGGAGTCTCCGCGCCCGGATCCGCGCGCTGCTCTCGGCCCCCACCTAGTGGCCGACGCGCGGAAGCACACCCACCGGGCCGAGGCCCTTCCTGGTGGTCCCGAGGACGCACCCCACTTCCTGGGCCTGTGCGGTCAGGAGGGCACGCGCCACTCTCAAGGGGCACCCCGCCTCCGGAGGGCGCACCCCTCGTGCAGAGGGCGCACAGCCCCCGTTCCTGGAATCACAGCACGGAGGGGTTGCCCAGGTGGCCTGGAAACAGGCGGGGAGGGCCCGAGAGCACCAAGGACAGGGTTTGATGGAGACCCGCGGCTCTCGGGGCCGCCCCCCAGGAAGGAGGGGCTCCTGGGCGCCGTGGGAGGGGCCTCAGCTCTGAGCGCCCTCAGCCCTGCCCTGCGGCCGGGGTGGAACCTGCCAGAAGTCGGGTCTGAGGCCGAGGGCCTGGGGCCCGGTGGTTTTGATAGAGAGACCAGGCCGCCCTCACCGCGGGTTCCATGCAGACTTGGGCCTTGCAAGAGGCAGGGCGCGTGTCCCCCCGGCACCGAGGCCTAGTCTCTTCGGGGGGCAGCGGCCCCACCGGTCAGGCCTGGCCACTTCTGTCCTGGGACTGGCTCTGGCCTTCACGCCCTCAGCCTGTGAGGTCAGGACCAGGCTGGGCACTGCAATGCTGAGCCACGTCCTCACATCCCAGCAGCTTCCTCTCTGACTCCAGAGACCAGGGCGCCACACTGGGGCTGGGAACACACGGCCTGCGGCACCTGCTGGGTGCTGGGCAGCATCGCCCAGAGAGGGCGCCGTGCGGGAAGCAGGAAAGGCGGGCGGTGGGGGCCCCGTGGGCCAGGGGGAGCTCGACGGATGGGCACAGGCTGAACGGAGATGGGGGTGGGTTTCCGGTCCAGCACAGCCCCAGGAGGCTGGGGGTTTGCAGAATGCTCTGAGCAGAGCTGGCTTTCCAGAAGACGGGAAAATAAGGAGCTCTGGACAGGGTGGGGTCCCCTCTCCTGGGGTCCTGGGGAGGAGAGGGCCGCGGCATCCCAGACGTGGCTCCTCTGGCCTGTACAGGGAGGCCGGGAGGGACGGAGGTGAGGGCGCGGCCAGCGGCGGCCCTCAGATGCTCATGAGACGGGTCGGGGGCGTGGCCGCGTCACACCGTGTGTGCCTGGCCCCTCATCAGAGCTGTGCCTGGCAGGGCGAGCAGGCAGGAGAAGCAGTCGCCGCTCTGACCCTGTCCAGAGAGATGCCGTCAGCCTCTGCGTGCTTGTCCTCCGGCCCTCTCTGCGCGGGCCTGGCATGCACCCTGTGTACACTCGGCTCCTTTCCCACTCAGCGCCTTTAATGATGCTCCGCCGTGTTGATGCAAGTGATACCGTGGTGATTATGCGTTCTTTCTTAGACCGGATTCCTTGAAGTAGAGTGAGGAAGTAGTCCAAACACTGTTGCCCTGAAGATGGGTGAAACGTTGGCGAGATCACATATAATTTTTATTGCCCCCAAAAATTGTCCTGGTTTCCCACACACTCTGAAGGGTTTACCTGCCGACGGTGCTGGGTGGGCCTGTTTAAAGCAGGGCCAGAGGGGAGGCTCTGTGCAGCCCGGGGCAGGCTGACAGCAGGGAGGGTGCCCAGGCAGGGGGATGCCTGTGGTGGGTGTTGGGGGCTGACCAGCCCAGGTGGCCTTCCCAGCTGCCCCCATTCAGGGAGGCACGTGTGAACGTGACTTAACCTGGTGGAGGCCAGGCTCTGGATCCGGTGGGTGGGGAACCAGGGCCTGGGTTCACCATCAGTGCACGGGGGAGACGAGGGGGTCCCGGGGGACCTCGAGTGGACAGAGGCACTTGCTGCCAGGGTGTTCCCAGGGGGACGGCTGCTCGGTGGCGAGGACTCGAGTGCTCGTGGTCCCCTGGGTGGAGAGTGTCATGCATGTGGCCTTGGGATCGGGTCTCCTTCTCCATGATAGCTGGGCCTGCAAATGTGGGCACTGCCATCCATCCACATGGCACCCCCAGTCTCCTCACTGTTGCCCCGACTTCAGCTGGAACCAAGTCTCAGAGTCCTCTGGGCCCCACTGGCAGCTCTGTGGGCTCGCGCTCCTGGGCCGGGCCTCAGTGGCGGGGAGGGGTCGTGGAGAAGATTTGCCCTGGAAGATGCCTGTTGAGCCCCTTTGGGATCCAGCTTCAGGAGATGGACCAGGCTTCCCCTCTGCATGCCTGCAAGTCTAGGTCGGGGTAGAATGTTAAGTCGTCAGAGGTCCCGTGGTCAGTGTGCTTGGGGCAGGCAGTGAAGTGAAAGTCATTCACTCGTGTCCGACTCTTTGCGACCCCATGGACTATACAGTCCGTAGAATTCTCCAGCCCAGAATACTGGAGTGGGTAGCCTTTCCCTTCTCCAGGGGATCTTCCCAACCCATGGAGCGAACCCAGGTCTCCCACATTGCAGGCAGATTCTTTACCAGCTGAGCCATGAGGGAAGCCCAAGAATACTGGAGTGGGTAGCCTAGCCCTTCTCCAGAGGATCTTCCTGACTCAGGAACTGACCTGGGGTCTCCTGCATTGCAGGCGGATTCTTTACTAACTGAGCTATCGGGGAAGCAGGCACTCGGGAGGGAAAGGCAGACAGCTCAGGCTGGTTCCCTCTGAGAGGCTGTACCTGGAGGTGCCAGTGTTGGGCACCATCCAGCCAGACAAGAACTCAGAAACGCAAGACACACCCTCCTGTTACCATAGAGAGTCACAGGGGCTTCCCGTCACGTGTTTGCACACGCAGCAGTAGTGACTCCTTCGGCAGTGAGGGTGGGAGGACCGGGGTGGGACACGCTCCATCCTCAGCCCCGGCCACGGTGGGTGAGATGGGGCCACACAGGCCATCACAGCTGCTTGGAGACTGTCTGGGACGCATTGTCAGATAACCTGGTCAGTCACAGAGGCCAACAGCTGAGCTTTTCCCAGGATGTCTGAAAAACTCGAGGATTGGTTCAAAGCAGACGTTGACAGAGGAGGCTGTGTACGTGCACAGCACACTTGACCTTCCCCTGTTCACAGGCGTTTGGCCTCTGTGCTTTCTCATCTCTTGTTACAATATTAACGATTGTTCAGGGCTTGCTTTTCTGGTGTTTACGATCATTTACAAAAGAAGAGTAAAATTGACAGTGTGTGTTCAGCTCAGAAGGTTTCAGGGGCACGTCTGGGGTCACAGGTTTGTGAAGGTCTCGAGTCGACAGCACAGCCGGGAGCAGGGAATTAGCTCCATGGCCCCTGGGTAGGGACTGTGGTCCTGTCCTTTCCACCGACGGCCAGCTCAGAACAGAGGGCCACCACAGCGGGAGGCCAGCCCAGCTCACACCTCGGGGTCCTCGCTAGGACCTGGGTCAGGCTCACGAGTGTCTGTCCCTCCTAGACTCGGCGTGCAGCAGTGCCCCAGGCTCCGCGCCCAGCTCGCCCAACAACAGCTCCGGGAACGTAAGCACGGAGAACGGGATCGCGCCCGCCATCCCCAGCATCCCGGCCGAGGTCAGTGCACGGTGCGCTCGTCCACAGGGCGGTGTCCAGCCGCCCTTCCGTCTTGACCATCAGGGCAGAGTCTCCGAGGCATCTCAGGACTTCCGAGCCTCAGGCCATGGGGGACGGTGCCCCTCACCTCTGCCGAGCAGACCCCAGCTGTGCTGCAGGTTGAGAGGCGGCTCCTGGACAGCCCTCCTGGGGCTGCTTCAGCCAGGCGGGGGGCCTCAGGGCTGGCTGCAGGCCTCACCCTTGACCAGACCTAGGTCAGGGCGATGTTCCAGAACCTTCACTCCATGCTTTCTCTTTCTTCCTTATTCACTTTGCTCCCCCAGCTCATGCCACAAGTGTCTGGAGCTCCCACCTTGTGCCAGCCGTGCGGCCCCCGCACAGGGCCAGTTTCCACTCGACTGGGGAGGGCGGGTGCTGGCCGGAAGGGGAACCGGCTGCATGCTGCGCTTCCCAGGACTGAGCCGGCCGTGCCGTGTGCTTCCTGCTTGGATGGTCCTCCTAACTGCGAGGTTCTTGTGAGGTGTTTTTTTTTTTTTTTAAGTTCCTTCCAACTTACAGGAGGCTATCTGCCATTTGTCAAACACAGTACTTTGCTCTCTTCCTTAAATGTTTAGAAATGAGTCCTGCCGCTCCAGAGGGCTGACAGGTTTTGGTTGGAGTACACAGGCCCGCGTGTCCACTCCATTTTCAGGTTTTAGACACTTAAGATAAAAAGCAGATTTTTAGAAACTGAGTCGATTTTATACTGCTGCCTCTTGCTTGTTAATCCCCCTTTGTTCTTTTCCTTGTACGTCTTTATTACCTGTGCATTTCAGCCTCCCTGTTAAAGACTTGTTTAGATTAAGAGTTTTAACAGTCCTGCTCTGTGAGGCTGAGGTCATAGCTGAGATCTGTCTGTTATCAGCCTTAGAACTTGCCCTAGAAATTGCTTCCCAGAATGAGCTGTAAAAGCTGCATGTGGCTTGTCAGTTGTGCTCACAGATCCTGGTTTTATTTCAATGGGTAGTCACCTAATGGTTTCTACTGTAGAGATGCCTTATTTGAGTGGATGCCAGTTTAAGTTGCATGTTAATTTTTACAAATTGCATTTTCATGTAAATTAACCTACTGGAAATTAATAGAAGATGTCAAAGGATTTGCAAGAAACAAAGATTGCAGTTCATGTGTTTTATGTTAGATATTTACTGTAATCACAGGGCTAGCCCTTGAAAATGTGGTCACAGTTGGATGTCCTTCGTGGGTTTCAGTTGAGTTAGGCCTGGACAGTTCCCTGAGTGCCTCTGTAATCTCGAGGCCAGAGCTGGCCACTCCTCTTCCTCCTCTCGTCCAGAGGCGGCCAGGGGTCCTCACGCGGGAGGGGGGCCACTGGCCCAGTTCTGCAGCCCCTTTCCCTGCTGGACTGAGGGATGCTCAGCATCGTCTTTACACAGTGGGGAGCAGGGCTCCCCGACCCTGGACAGCCTCTCCCCAGGGAGGGAGCTTCATGCGATGCTGAAAGCCAGGTGGGATCTGGGGACGTAAGTAGGGGTTCTGCCATGGCCCTGGCCTTCCTGGGCAGCTGAGGGGCATGCCACAGGGCAGATGTAGACAGCCAGCAGCGGAAACGTGGACCAGTCAGCACATCAGATGATTCCCAGAAGGCTGCTTGACTTCTAAAAGTAAAGTAGGTTTCGTTTGTTTGTTTTTTTTGAAAAAAAGCCTTGGTTATAAAGAGGAAATGACAACTTTCAAGCATTCAGTGTTTGCTTGTTTTATTCCTGGACAATGATAATACAGTGGAATCATGCTTTCCTTGGCAAGCTCAGTCACTTTCTCTAAATCAGAACTTGCTGATTTTTTTAAAACCAGAAAAAGAGCTACTTTTAAAGTCGCCCTTGAGTCATTACTGTACCATTTACTATGTGAACAGAGTGAAGTGATGCAGCCTTCACTAGGAGAGACACTCTAACCTCCCTCCCGAGTGGCCCTTCCTACGGTGCCCTCAGAGCACAAGTGTGTGTGAGTTTCCACTGACACCGTGCGTGTGACACCAGGAAGCCACCCAGGGACTGCTGCCTGGCACAGGACTCCAGCACACACAACCTGAGGTGATCATCGCTCTGTCCTCGGATGGACCGAGGGGCAGTTACCGCCCGGGGCTGCAGTCCCACCCTTGTTCACAGTAACTTTCAGCTCATATTCTTTCTAACCGTGCCAATGAAATCTTAAAGCAGGCAAAATGTTTCTCAGCCTTAACTGCATAATCCGTTGTGAGAAGAGCTAGGAGAAACCCGGTTGTAAGTCCATCATCAGTGTCCTTTTCTACTACTGAGAGGGGGCAGTGTGAATGCTACAGTGTCCTTTCTGCCAGGAGCCTTCATTCTAGAGGCAGAACGACGTGGAATGCGACCGCGATTCAAGTCCTCGGAGACCAGCACCTAAGCACACGTGGTGAATAAGGCTCCAAGTCATCCACAGGAGTTTTCCGACCTGAGCGTCCCCGTGGATGACTGTGTCCTTGTGTGTGAACACACCTCCTGGATTTACCCTCTGGCTGTAGGGCCCTGTGAACGCTGCTGTAGCCAAGTCCGTCTGTGTCCAGCTTCCTCTCCCAAGAGCACGTCCTGCGAGTGGAGTGGGGCTTAAGATCAAGGCTAGATCTGGTTTTAAGACTTTTGACATGGATGGCCAAACCGTCCTGTGGAAGGAGCAGGCTGATTATGGTCCCCCCAGCAGTGTGGTTATGTTTCTCTGGGTCAAGATGCTGTTGTCATCCTAAAATATCTTTGCCAACTGCATAGGTTTTTTAATGTTTTTTTTTTTAGATCTTTTTTCTTTAGATTACTGCTGATGTTTTTTTTCAAATGAGTCTCTTCTCCATCCTGGCTCTTCTTTGTTGCTTCTCACTGGTTGTTGTTTGATTTGCTTGCTCTTTACATATGGCCTTTGTCTGTACTACAGTCGCCGACTTTGTCAGCACTGTTATTTGCCTTTTACATGAAAGCATTTTTCTATAATCTGCATTTCCTTCTCTGGCTCCTCCCTCTCACATTATGTTTGGAAAGACATTCCTGATCCTAAGACTACATTTTTAAGTATATTATCCTAGGTTCATTCTGATAGTTTTGCAGTGTTGTGTGGATTGAACAAGAGCAAACAGGAGAGGGACAGGTCATGAATCAGTTGATGACTTTGCGATGCTGTGTCTGCCTCCGAGCTGTCCTTGTTCACACGTCTCTGTCCCGGGGACCTCAGCCTGCCCTGGAGGGTTTCTCTCGTCACTCCCTGTGGCCCAGGCGTAGGGCCACAGGCCGGCCGTGCAGCCTGCGTGACGCCCGTGTGCTCTGTCCGCAGACCAGCCTGGCGCACAGACTCGTGGCGCGAGAGGGCTCGGTGGGCCCGCTGCCCCTCTACACCTCACCATCCCTGCCCAACATCACGCTGGGGCTGCCCGCCACCGGCCCCTCCACGGTAAGTGGGCGCCCCTGGGGTCTGCGAGGCGGTGGTGCGGGGCAGCCCCCGCCAGGCCCCTGACCCGGGCGCCCGGCTGTGCCTGTCTGTCCAGGGGGCAGCCGGCCAGCAGGAGGCCGAGAGACTGGCCCTCCCTGCCCTGCAGCAGCGCGTCTCCCTCTTCCCCGGCGCCCACCTCGCCCCCTACCTGGGCACGGCGCCCCTGGAGCGTGACACAGGGGCAGCCCCTGGCTCCCTGCTGCAGCACGTGGTCCTCCTGGAGCAGCCGCCTGCACAGACGCCCCTCGTCACAGGTGAGCGGGCTGCATCGGGCCGTCCTGGGCTCCCTGGGCGGGGCGGGCGACCTGTCCCCCAGAACGCCTGCTCCCAAGCCCTCCCACGCCAGGCTGTGGCCGGAGAGGCCGAGTCCCCTCACAGAGCCAGGGGCGTGGAAGCCAGAGCCCCAGACACACCTTCTGGTTGATTTCCCAAGAGCAGGTTGCCAGGTCCCTGACGTGTCTGCCCTTTGGGTGCTCAGGGTGTGATGGAGCACAGAGCTGGCCCTGCTGGGCAGCGGATTCCTATCAGCAGCGTTTTTTTTTTTAAAAAACGTGCCCCATCTAATGGGTGGTTATGTTTAGAAAAAAAAATTAAGGCTTTCCTGGTGGCTCAAATGGTAAAGATTCTGCCTGCAATGCAGGAGACCCAGGTTCAATCCCTGGGTCGAGAAGATCCCCTGGAGGAGGGCATGGCAACCCACTCCAGAATTCTTGCCTGGAGAATCCCATGGACAGAGGAGCCTGGCGGGCTACAGTGCATGGGGTCACAAAGAGTCAGACATTATTGAGCGACTCACACACACACACACAAATTTGCTCTAAGATTTGCATAGCAACAGCAGTGTAAAGGTGTTACTTTCCGAGTGACAGAGTGCTCAGGGTTCTCTGTGAAATGAGGGGGCCCTGCTGCAGAGCTGACCTCCGAGGTCCAGGCACCATCCAGCTGGGTCTTTAGCTTCCTCCCCAGGTTTTAGGAGGGCCGACAGAGCCCCCAGTATCAGTATCAGCAGGGAAGTCCCCTTCAGCTGTTGGTTGCTCTGGTGGAGACACTTGGTTTTGTCATTCTCCACATTCGCCCTTGCTCTCTCCCTTACTTCCCAGCTGGCCTGTCTGTCCTTCCCAGCGTCGCGTGGGCCCTTCCCTGCCCCACTCCCTGTTCCTAGGCCTCCCTGGGGTCGCCTTACACTCCTGTAGGTTTGCCAGGAAGCCCTCCCCAGGCCCAGAGCTGTGGCCGTTCACACTGACACTGGAAGTTGTGGTTTTTTCACTTTTTTTCTTGGCTCTTTTCACTTTTTATTTTGCATTGGAGTATAGCCAATTAACAAACAATACTTCCCTGGTGGCTCAGACACTAAAACATCTGCCTGCAATGCAGGAGACTCAGATTTAATCCGTGGGTCAGGGAGATTCCCCTGGAGAAGGGAATGGCAACCCACTCCAGTGTTCTTGCTTAGAAAAATCCCATGGACAGAGGAGCCTGGCGGACTGCAGTCCATAGGGTCGCAGAGTTGGACTCGACTGAGCAACTGAGGCTTTTCACTTTCATAGTGAAAATCTCACTTTCATTGTTAACAAACAGTGCGGTGACCGTTTCAGGTGGGCAGTGGAGGGACCCAGCCACTACACACACACCCGTGCTCCCTCAAACCCGCCCCCCATCCAGGCGGCCACACCACATGGAGCGGAGTTCCGTGTGCTGCTCGACAGGTCTGTTAGTTACCCGTTTTAAGCCCAGCAGTGTGTATGCATCCATCCCAAGCTTCCCAACGGCCCCTGCCCCCGTCCCTCCCCTGGACAGTGACAGTTAAAAGCGGGGGCCGGCTGTGGCTTCTCCAGGCCACGTGTGATTCGCCACGTTCTCATGTGGCCACTGGCTGAGGCGTGGTAGGAACGGGGACCATCCCACCAGCACGGGTAGCACAGGCAGACAGCTCCGGCCTGGCGCACAGCCCCCGGCCCGCTCTGCGCTCGGGGTGCAGGCTCACCCAGCGCTGACGAGGCCCACATCACCTGCTGCACGCCCGGCCTCAGGGCCCTTCCTCCACGTCAGGCCCAGCTTCGGGGCCTCCTGGGCGCTCAGCACAGGCAATTTCTCTGTGCACCTCCATCCCCCAGAGCACAGACACCGAGTTACCTTGCGCAGCCCCTCCCAGCACCCCCTCAGCATCTGATGCCAGAAAGGGCACAGCAGATACCTCTGCGGTGGCACCTGGTGCCAGGCGGTGTCTGAGCCATGTCAGGAAGGGTCGGGCTTACACTGCAGGCTGGCTTCTGGTAGGTTCTCTGAGGTTCCCAGGGCCCACAGACGTGCCTGCTTGCTGGTGGTCACTGTGGACAGATGGTGTCAGAGCTAGGGCCACATCATTCCACAACGGCTGACTGTGCGGGAGGAGCAGCCGGCCTGGGTCTATCAGGGAGCAGGCGTGCGGGTGTGAGTTCCACATGGCGCCTGCTCAGAGTGGCTCCCACAGCCTGGGTCCTCGCCGCTGCAGGAGGCTCCTGATAGCCGGTGATTGTGTGCTAGTCTACTGAAAAGAGCCCAGTGCCCCAGTCTCCAGGTTGAACACTGAGCAGCTGGTCAAGGTGGGGTGTGCAGGTCGACACACCCCAGCTTTAAAGACTCTTTAAGTTGGACAGTGGGTGTGTAAGGGCTCAGGCCACAGGAGTCACCTGTCTCACGTGGATTTCACGTGAGAATCCACATGGACTGAACAGGATCCCCAGTGCCAAGGCCGGCGCAGCTGAACCGGGCCCAGAACAGAGGGCGGTTTGGCTTTTCGACTCCTCTTTTTCTTGAACCCCCACACCTGAGGGGGCGCCTGTGCGGCACCTTTGTTTGCAGAGTCGCTCACTGTTAGTGCAGGTGAAGGAAACCTTCAGCCCAGGTGTCCGCGGAAGGGCTGGGTGCTCACCGGGAGCTCCCGTCCCATAGCTGTCCTTACCCCCTGCTCCAGAGAGGACCTCTGAGGAGGCTGGTCCGCCCTGCCCCCGGGAGGAGCCGCTCAGCACCGGCCACCCTCAGGTCCCTTCACTGGGGCTGAACAAGGGCAGCCACAGGCTGCCAGGGCCCTGCTATCCAGCCAGCCTCCACAGGCCGGCCGGTCACTAGGCCAGAACTGGACCCTAATGCGCTGGGCCCTCTTGCTTGGAAGTTTCACAGCACATACCGAAAGCCAACCAGTTTCCAGTTACCATCAAAAGCTCCTGTGAATGGTCTGAGCGGTCATCTTCCAGTTCTGAACCAGAAACTTCTGAACTCAAGTGTGGCCTGAGTCCACACTGGACCAGGTATGGGGTATTTCTCCTGGAAGGTCAGATGTCCAGTTTTAAGGGGTGCTGATCGTGACACTTTCCTCAAGTGTGGGGGCCCCAGTGCTTTACCCATCCCCCTGCCAGAAGATCTAGAGCCTAATCTTGGGTGAAAGGGTGGAGGTAAGAGGTGAGGGGTGGAGGGGAACCAGACCAGGGTCCAGCCTGAACAGCCGGGGCTCTGTGTAGACACGGCTCCCCCGGCATCGGGGACTGGAAGTCAGGCCTCTCCACCACCAGCTGCCCGCACTCTGCAGGGACAGAGGCCTGTGTCCTCAGGGTGGTGTCTTCCTGGCCAAGGCAGGCTTTTGGGCCAGCATCAAGCGGCTGGAGCCCCAATCACAGGGAGGGGCACCTGGAGCACCCAGAGTCCTCACCTTTCCAGCTCACTTGGGGTCCTGGTTCCCTAACGGGGGTCACAGCAGACACTGGATTTCTGGAATTGTTTCCTCCTCTAAAACTGAGAGCCGCTTCCCTGCGGATATGATGCATGGCCAGCCCAGTGGCCCCAACGCAGGGCTCTGCAGCCCTGCCACCTGTGACACCCTCATTCTCGGGGGCCCAGGAAGCTTTAAAAACAAGCGATGTCTTCTGAGAGGGTGACTTTCAGTGACTGAGTGGACTTTTAATCCCATAAGTGCAGCGTCCAGTGGCTGACATCCTTCTTCCCTCCATGAAATGATTTACGTGCTGAGTCACTTAGGGCTTCCCCGGTCACTCAGCTGGTAAAGAATCCACCTGCAGTGTGAGAGACCTGGGTTTGATCCCTGGATTGGCAAGGTCCCCTGGAGAAGGGAAAGGCCACCCACTGCAGTGTTCTGCCCTGGAGAATTCCATGGACTGCATAGACTCAGTGACTTTCACAGTCATGTTCGAGTCTGTGCCACCTCGTGGACTGCAGCCCGCCAGGCTCCTCTGTCCATGGGATTCTCCAGGCAAGAATACTGGAGTGGGTTGCCATGCCCTCCTCCAGGGGATCTTCCCAACGCAGGGATTGAACCCACGTCTCTTATGTCTCCTGCATTGGCAGGAGGGTTCTTTACCACTAGCGCCACCTGGGAAGCTGGTGAAATGATTTAATCCCCCATAATACCCAGACCAAGTGAAAGAAAGTGAAAGTGAAGTCACTCAGTTGTGTCCGACTCTTTGCGACCCCATGGTATGTAGCCCACCAGGCTCCTCCATCCATGGGATTCTCCAGGCAAGAATACTGGAGTGGGTTGCCATTTCCTTCTCCAGGGGATCTTCCCGACCCAGGGATTGAACCTGGATCTCCTGCATTGCGGGCCGACTCTTGACTGTCTGAGCTACCAGACCAACAACTGATGAAAGACCTCCACGTGATGCTGTGTTTTTGTTTGTTCTTAACTTTTCTATCCATAGAAAACCCAGGACAGAATTGGTTCTACCTTTCGAGTTATTCACTTTAGTTTACTAACCAAGCAGATCATAAGGTTTAAGATAACTTATCTTCCCAGAAAACTGTTTGGGTTGGATCAAAAGTGATGGTGGTTTAGGGAACTGTGACTGGTTAACTTTTTGAAAAGGTAGTGAAGGACTATTTTGCTAGAGTTGAACCTTTTTTTTCTATTTGTACACAAAGCAAAAATTTTAATACAGAAATAACCTCCAGGAAGGGACTAGGAAAAGACTGACAGTCAGTTCCCCCTGGAGGGGGCTTGGGTTCGACTAAACACGGCAACACAGCCCCCTCCAGGAGTCAGCACTGGGTGGCTGAGAGCTGGCATGGCCTGTCCACCCGTGATTTTCCTGGTCAGACGCCCTGATCTGGGGTCACAGGCAGCCTGAGTGATGTGGTTTAGTTTCTCCAGCTCTGGTGCCGGGGGACAGATACTCAGGGGGCCTGGGAAGGGTCTGTTACACCCTTTTGCCTGTGGTACCAGGGAAAATGGCAAACTGTCTAAACCCACAATTTGTAAAAGAAAAAGTACTGATGGTGGAAAGGAATATAGAAGGAGAGCATTCCACCTCCTGGTTCACATGAGGAGGTTGCATTTTGAAGCAAGATTCAAACCTACCCTCTTCTGTCCACACAGATTCTTAATTTAAACACTCAGCCCAGACACGGTGCGGCCGAGCTGCCCTTCTCCTGGGCAGCAGGTGACAGCCTTTCCTAGAAATTTGCAGAGATTTTGACAACATGCATCAGAATTTTTTTCAAGTGTTGATGCCCTCTTTGTGTATAAAATCGACGTCTTGAGACCCTTAAAATGGTTTGGTTCATAAGGGCAGGTGTCTTCCTCAAACCTGGGTTTCTGAGGCTGTCAAGAAGGTGCCCACTCGCTGGTCTTCCAGAACATTCTGGAGCCACCAGACCCTGGCCCCTTCCTCTGAGGGCGCCTGTGCTGGGGCTGCCCACTTACGACCTGGACTGGGTATGGGGGGACCAGGTGATTGGCCACTGCCCCTAAGTCCAGGCTTCGGGTGGTCAGCGTGCAGGAGCAGACCTGGCGGGCTTCGGGGAGGCTGTGGCGGCCAGCCTCCGTCACGGACTCACCAGGCCTCGCCCCTCCCTTCTGTTCTTCCCCTCCCCGTGCTCTCTCCAGACCGCTATCTTGCAGGCCTGGGCGCGCTGCCCCTGCACGCGCAGCCCCTGGTAGGGGCTGAGCGCGTGGCACCCTCGGTGCACAAGCTGCGGCAGCACCGCCCGCTGGGCCGCACGCAGTCGGCGCCGCTGCCTCAGAGCGCGCAGGCGCTGCAGCACCTGGTCATCCAGCAGCAGCACCAGCAGTTCCTGGAGAAGCACAAGCAGCACTTCCAGCAGCCGCAGCTGCACCTCAACAAGGTGAGGCGCGGGGCGGGGCCGGGAGTGGTGGGGGCGGGGCCGGGAGTGGTGGGGGCGGGGCCTGGAACACGTCGGGGCGGGGCCGGGGACACACGGCAGTGAGCAGCTTGTCCCGTTGGTGGCATGAAGGAGGCAGGAGTGGGGTGGGCTATGTTCCCGAAGCGTCTGTGTCCCTGGGTGGCTTATTCTCCTTGCCCCTCAGGAGTCTCTCGGGTTTCTTAAGGGGATTTATCCTCTTAAGCAAACTCCCAGCAGAGAGTCCCCAGCGGAGAGTCCCCAGCAGAGAGTGCCCAGCAGAGGCACAGGTTCCAGGCCCCTGGACACTGGCGCTGTGCCTGCCCATTGCAGCAGCCTCGGCCAGAGGGCTCCTGCCCAGAGGTCTGCATCCCTCCATCCAGCTGGTCGGTCACTCCCGACCTGCTTTCAGCAGCAGGCGGCACCGAGGTCAGTGTGGCCCTCCCTGCTGGTTATTGAAGCAAGAGCAGCAGTTTCAAATAACTGGTTCCAAATGCTAACATTGGAAGCAAAGCCCTTTTCTGATAGAGAATGAGAGGAACTACTCTGGAAAGCTGTCCAGCGGTTCCTCCAAAGGTTAAACGCAGAGCCATCACATTGCCCGGCAGCTCCCATCCTGGGAGAACTGGGGGCCCTGAACAAACAGCAAGCTGCCCCAGACCAGGCCCTACTGCCTGCCCAAGCGCTTGGACACAGGCTCAGCACCCCTGCCCCAGAGCCCCTCTGCCTGGCAGGCTCCTCTACCAGATGGCACAGGGCAGGGTCAGGAGTGGGTTGGGCAGCTGAACGCAGCCCCGTGGGGCAGGAAAGGCACCTTTAAGGTGGGCAAGACAGGCCGAAGTGTCAGAGGCACTCTGTGTCACCTTTCTGATGCCGGCTGTCTTCTTAATTGTGTTGTGTCGTTCTCTGAGTGATAGGGTAGGAGACTGGAAAGACAGGAACACCTGTTCACGTGTGGTATGTTCTCCAACAGAGAGACAGACGCGGCTGATCTCTCTGGATTTCCCTCCGTGATTGATTTGCTGTCGCGAGCGACAGCTGATTGAATTGTTTATGCACTGATCTCCCAGAGGGTGCGGGGAGCTGACAGTCGTACCCAGCACTGCCAGCACTGACGTTTCTGCCCTCTGTCTTCCGGGCCCGTGGCCTGAAGGCTCCTGAGCCAAGGCCCGCAGCCCCACCCCGCAGCTCTGGCTGGAGTGCACCAGGGTCTCAGCCATTCCTCGCATGGGTTACTGCTCCTCAGCCCAGTTGTGAACATGAACACTGGGTCCCAATTGTTTGGGCATCTCATGGTGAGCGTGTCCAGTAGTCTTAAATGCTGGCCTGCTCACCAGTTTGGTTTGGGCCCTGAACTCCAGTCTGGCTTTCAGAAGCTTGCTGTTCCAAGCATGGAGTTCCCTCCGTTCTCGCTCAGTTGGTGAGAGGGTGCTCCTGAGGCCCAGAAGGCCTTGGGGAGGCAGAGTGGCTCTGTGTGTGCTCTTTGCTGCTGGGTCAGCGTGGTCGTTCCCAAGGTCACGCATGCCCACTCAGAGCTGACCTCCTGGCAGGGCCGGGGGCAGCCCCGGCTCCTCCAGGATTAGCCACGGCTTCTCCAAGTTCCCTGGGAGCAGCCCCGCCTCCGTTTCCCTGCTTCTTCATCTGCCTGCTTCTTCCTAACCATCATTTCCAGCCCTGGTCTATCGCCCGATCCCTTGCTCCGATCCCCGTTCCCAGGACAGCCCCTCACAGGTTGCCCAGAGTTTGGGTCTCAGCCTCTCTGCAGCAGGCCCAGGTCCCGTGCCCCTCATGCCCCGACCTCCCTCCATGCAGCTGTCCTCAGGCGCCTGGCCTGGAATCCCTGGGGTCCCCTGGCGCGCCTGGACCAGCCCCTCTGCTGATCTTCCACCCCCTCCCGACTGAGCCCCCAAAGGGTCATTTCTCTGCAGGCAGTCCCCTGACCCCACCCGTTCTCAGCCTGACTCTTTATCTTCCCACAGCAGAGAGGAGCTTGCCTCCCGCTCTGAGACAGCACCTGCCTCCCAGACCATCATCTGGAGGCTTAAGTCTGTGGTGCTGGGGGCTCCCGTCCCCATGTCCCCCCCGCTGTCCACGCCCCGTCCCCGTGTCCTCCTCCCTCCTCCCACGCAGTGCCCACAGCCTCTTCCCTCACAGCCGCACCCTGGAGCACACCACAGGGTCCTTGCCTGCTCCCACTCTCCCCCGTCCTTGTTCCCTCCCCGTCACTCTGCTGTGACGTCTACTCACCAGTCTGTCCCCCAGCCACCTTCCCAGGCCCTGCGCTCCCCAAACCTCCCGTCAACCCCAGCCTGTTACTTGTTAGGCTCTGCATCAGACGCTGAGGGATGACAGAAACGCTAGCGCTTTGGCCCCGCGGACCATAAAGCTGAGGCTCCTGATGCCACCTGCTGAGGTTTCCAGGCCCCTGTGGACCTGGGGGGCCCAGGAGAGGCCCAGAGCCCTCTGCTGGTGGAGATGGGTCCTCCTGCCCCCAGCCTGGTCGGGAGGTGGTGGTCTCACCCCCAGTGGACTCTGTATAAGCACAAAGCTCATAGTGGGGCCTCACCAGCTCCAGGTATGTGGGAAGCAGATGAGATGGACAGATCCCCAAATCTTCAAAGACAGATTTTCAGAACATTTTTTGGATGAACCGCTGTGAGAAGTCAGTCAGATCACCAGATGTAAGGTTGGAGGATTGTTTACTCGAAATGTTTTGGAGCCTGTCTGCCCCCTGCCCGCCCTGTGGCTTTGTCCCCACTCACACCTCTCACCTTCCGCTGAGCACGGACCTGCTCCAGAAGCTGTGTCCTCCGTGTTCCAGCTGGATTGGAATTTCCTGAGGATATGCTGCCTTGGGGCGGATGTAGAGAGGGGCCGGGCTTTCCTTTCACAGCGTGCTTCCTTTGCAGAGCTTAGCACAGCAGCTTAGGGGACGGTCACTAGAACAAGTCCCTAGCCCAGTGGAAACTGTTCACTCGGCAGAGCAAGCCAGCTGCCCGGGAGGGTGTCAGTGGGTCCGTCCTCCTCTGGGGCCTGCCCCTGGGGCCCGCGGTACAGCTGGCCCCGGCTGCTCACCGCACATGCAGCCCAGCCCTAGCACAGGCGTCCCCAGTCCTCCCCTCTTGGGCCAGGCTGCGCTTGTCCAGCTGTGGGTCAGGGAGCAGGTGCTTCCAGAAGGACTTTTTTAAAACACAAGTGCTCAGGACTAAAACTTGAGGCTTCTTGGAAGCCCTTGGTTTCCTTCCAGAAACAGTCAGGATGTGGGGAAGGGTCCGTCCTCCCTGGCAGGGTGGGGCTCTTGCTCATGGAAGTTCAGCAGGGACGGGGCATGGTGTGCCGGCTGCGGGCTCAGGGCCAGCGGCGTGGGTGAGCGCACTCAGAGGCCGCCTGTCCCTGTGGTGCCTGGCTGTGAGCTGCTGGGGTGGTGGGTGGGGTGACTGAGAAGGAAGGAGGGTGCACCCCCCCAGCCCCACTTCACACCCAGGTATGGACGTGGGTCAACACCTTGCGATTGTGGTGAGTGACTGCATTGTGATTTCACTGTGACTGGCAAACAAGCACGTGGTAGCAGGTACCACACTAGGCTGTTTTATCTCAGCACTACGGACAGCGCCCGGGTGTGTGTGTGTGTGTGTGTGTGTGTGTGTGTGTGTGTGTGTGTGTGTGTGTGTGTGTGTGTGTGTGTGTGTGTGTGTGTGTGTGTGTGTGTGTGCGCGCGCGCGCGCACGCGCGTGCTCATGTGTGTGTGCGCGTGTGCGTGCACGTGTGCGCATGTGCACACATGTGCACCGTGAACAGCTCCTGGCGTGTGTGTCTGTGTGTGTGCACATACACGGGCACACACCACGGACAGTGCCCAGCACGCACGTGTGTTCGTGCGTGCGTGCATGTGTGTGTGTGTGTCTTTGTGTGTGTGTCTGCACGTCCCCTGCCTCAGACCAGAGTGACAGTGTCCTCGGATGGTCAGCCCCATTGTTCCTGAGACATGGGCTCTGTGTGTCTGTGTGTGTGTGTCTGTGTCCTGTCCTGCCTGAGCCCAGGGTGACAGCATCTTTGGGCGGTCAGCCCCATTGTTCCTGAGATGTGGGCTCAGTGTGTGTCTGTGTGTCTGTGTCCTGTCCTGCCTCAGCCCAGGGTGACAGCATCCTCGGACGGTCAGCCCCGCTGATGCTGAGACATGGGCTCTGTGTGTGTCCTGCCTCAGCCCAGGTCAGCTCTCTGATCCCGAGACGTGGGCTCTGTGACCACCCCCTTCCTGTCCCAGCACCTCCCTCGTCCCCATCCCGCCACACTCCACCTGGTAACCCTGTGTTACAGATGATCCCCAAACCCAGCGAGCCAGCCCGGCAGCCCGAGAGCCACCCCGAGGAGACGGAGGAGGAGTTGCGGGAGCACCAGGCACTCCTGGAGGAGCCCTTCCTGGACCGGCTCCCGGGGCAGAAGGAGGCCCATGCGCTGGCTGGGGTGCAGGTGAAGCAGGAGCCCATCGAGAGTGATGACGAGGAGACGGAGCCCCCACGGGAGGCGGACCCCGGCCAGCGGCTGCCCACAGAGCAGGAGCTGCTCTTCAGACAGGTGCCCGCAGAGCGGGGGGGATGGGCAGCGGCGGGTGAGCACGGCGCCTAGAGCAAGTCCAAGGTCTTCGTCCTCCACACCTGCCGGCCCAGGCCCCCAGCTTTCCCTCCTAATACGGGGGCAGATGTGACGTGAGCCCTGCTTTGCAGGTATCACCCCGAGACACTGGCCCTCTGTCCACTGTGTATTTATGCACCTGCTTCTCAGCTGAGCAAGCCCCAGACTCTCTAGGGATGGTTCCCCTTCAGGCCCAAAGGCTGCAGATTAACGCAAATCCGAATGCTGGTGGATTCAGCATAGAAGGGGAAGAGGGAGGCTGACTTAATCATTGATCAAGAAGGTTTGCAGCATCTGGTCAGAAGCCATGACCTTTGAGCCCAAGAAGACACTAGTGACCAGCCTGGCAGATCCAGAAAAGCAGCCTGGTCTGGACACCCAGAGCCAGTGAGGTTCCCTGGCACCGACAGTTAACAGACTCCTAAGAGACGATGAATACACCCAAGGAGTGACTCGTTAACTTACAGTGAAGAATAAAACGGCCGGGACGAGAAAGCACTGGGACAGCCAGCTAGCCAGTCGGAAGCCCGTCTTAGGCCTGAGTGCCCCCAGGGAGTGATCTGGTTCCTGAGAAGCTGGGCCAGGGCGTCCGAGGGGTGGACTCTAAAATCTAACGGTGTCCTTCATTGTGGAGCTCAGCACCTGGGGTGTAGGGCCCTGGCTCAGCCAACCCTCCCCGTGGGCCCAGTGCTGGCTGCCCAGGCATACTCCCCCTCCCCCGACAGCCCAGGGGGTGCCTCCCCCACCGCCCCGGGACCAGGGTGGGAGGTGACACCAAGGCTCAGCTCAGTGCCTCGGTTTCCCGGGAGCCCCTCTTGGGTAGCAGGTCAGCCTTCTCCCTGGCTCCGCATTTAAAGGCGGGGCCACAGGTGGCTGGCGGTCACTTTTGCTAGTTCTCATTCAGAGGGCAGCCTGTCTCACGTCTCGGCCAGTGTTAGCGCGAAACCCCTGCTCTTCAAGGGCCCCTGCAGCCAGTGCTAATGACAGCAAGGAGGGCAGGGCAGGGGAGGCCACTGTCCCCGCTGCCGTGTGGACTCGGCAGTGTGAGCACGCCAGGCGGGCCATCCAGGCCGTGGGCCTCCCACCCCGGGGGCTTAGGTCAGGGCCTCGCCCGTTCACAGAGGCGGCAGCTTCCTCTTATAACTGGAGTTCAGCGTGTTCTTACTGCGCTGGTGTGAAACCGGGAGGCAGTTTTTTAGGGCTGGTGTCTTGCCAATGATAAGGTGGTCGGCATTCTCTTAGGGGAGTTATCCCTGGGCTCTGAGTCTGAGGCAGTGATCAGAGGCGCTGGGTGTCTGGTTCTCGGAAGAAGAACCGCAAGCAGAGAACCGCAAGCTCGTCTCGGGGAAATGCGGTGGCACGCGCAGCAGTCTGCAGAGTCACCTTGGATGGGCACCTGCTCCGGGGGCGTCAGGTGTCACATCTGGAGAGGCCGTGGGAGGAAGCACCTGCGGAGGGAGGCCCAAGGCAGGGGCGGCAGTCTGCTCCTCACTCCCCTGCAGCGCAGGCTCCGAAGTAGGGTGTCCTGCCCTTCCCTCCTTGGCCGTGCTGGGAGGAGACCCCCCGGGTCCCCACAGAAGCAGCCGTGCTCCTGGCAGGGCCGGGCAGGCCCCCCCACCCGTCCCACCACCTCTCCCCGGGTTCCGTCCGCCTCCCTGGGCAAAACCGGACCCGCCCCGAGTCCCTGCCTTCACACTGCAGAGTCCACCCCCCCGCCAGCACCCTCTGCCTGGGTACTGCCACCCGGCCCCCCCCGGTGTCACCTCCTCAAGGAGCCCTCCACGGCCCCCAGGCTGCCCAGGCCCCCCATTAGCTCTGAGCAGGCTTTTCCGCTGACGGTCTGTCTTCCCATGGGGATGTCCAAACTCATCAGCAGGGCCCTAGGCTGCCGCCTAACTGGCTGCCCTCCTGGCCCAGAGGGCAGGCTTCTCCCCAGCAGCCTGGCACGAGGCTCTGCACTGGGAGCCCGGGGGCGGTGGGGTGGAGGGTCTGGGAGAGAGGGGCCCCGAAGCCCTACAGCTGGGGACAGGAGATGCGGGGAAGCAACAGAGTGGCCCCTTTCCTCCGCCCCCAGCAAGCCCTCCTCCTGGAGCAGCAGCGGATCCACCAGCTGAGGAACTACCAGGCATCCATGGAGGCCGCTGGCATCCCCGTGTCCTTCGGCGGGCACCGGCCCCTATCCCGGGCGCAGTCCTCCCCTGCGTCCGCCACCTTCCCTATGTCCATGCAGGAGCCCCCAGCCAAGCCGAGGTTCACCACAGGTACCGTGGGGCGGGGTGTTGGGGGCCGGGGGAGGGCGAGGGCCCCCTCTCGGGGGAGCCGCGGCTGCAGGCATGAGGGAGGTGCCACGCGGGGCCTGCGGGGCCAGATGGCAAGGCTCAGACTGGACGAGGCTCCCGGGTGGTGCCCAGCCTCACACCCACCTGACCTTCTGCCCGAGGCTCAGCCCCAGCCTGGGGGCACCAGACAGAGAGAGGTCACCAGGGTCTGTCCTGGCCAAGAAGCCCATCTCCTCTTCCCCAGAGAAGCATGGCCTCAGAGAACTGCCCATCCCTGGGCCTGCCCCCACCAGGCAGCTTTCCGCCCAGGGTCGGCGGGGTCACCACCTTGCCTTCCTTCGTCTGTCCTGGCCTTGGACCGAGGCTCCGCCCAGGGCCCTGCTCATGAGGCCCGGGCGATGCCTGGACCGTGCAGGTGGAGTGGGTGCAGGGCGCGGCTGACCCAGACACTTGCTTCCACTCCTGGACGGCCCACGGCCTGCTCCTGCCTGTGGTCTTGTCGCACCCCCACCCACAGCCTCCCAACCCTGCAGAAGTCTCTCTCCGCCTGAAAGCATTCCCTGGTAGTCAGGGCAGAGGGCTGAGTGCAGCGTCTGCCAGAGTCGAGGCGCTGGACTGGCTGTCCCGGCCCAGGGGCTCCGGGTCGGCCCCTGCCACCGGCCCCCACCCCGCCTGGGACGGAGGGCCCCAAGACAGCGCCTCGCCCCGTCCTGTGCTAATGCGTCGGATGTTTCTTCCCAAGGACACACTCAGGACAGGCTATCTAAATGCAGTTCCATTTCATCCCGCGCCATCAGATCTCACCGAACACTGTTTCGCTGTGACGTGCAAACGTGGCTACGTTCTCCTTGTCAGATTTTGGAAGGAGACTGATTGTATTCGGAGAAGAGTTTCGTAGTCAGGTTCCAGAAGTTAAATTCTTGCTTTGCAGTAAGAAAACCAGAGAACTGCAAGGTGTCACGAGTAGTCAGCAGGGGCTCTGTAAGAGTGAGTCCTTGGCATCGGCTGAGCTGGGCCCGTGCTTAGGAGGCACAGCTCAGACGACCCCAGGACCGCAGTGGAGACACTCTCACGTCGCGTGTGCCCCCTGGGTGCTCGGGGGTCCCCACGAGGGAGCCCGTGGGCCAGCATGATGTCACCACGAGGGTCCTGGCCGGCGAGCCCCGCTCTGTTGCTGTTTCCGAGTTTCTCTTCATTATTCCTTTTTGACACTTATGAAACAGTGCATGTTCCTTGAAAGAAAGCACACAGAGTGGACACCCTGAGCAGGCAGTGGGTGGCCCCGACCCCACCCCTGGGGGAGCCGCTGTCAGCATCAGGCCACACGTCCAAGGTTGCGTCTGCGCGTAGCCAGACAGGCAGGTAGACACAGACACGGTGTATTTTCCGAAGCCAGGGCTCTGCTGGGCCCACACTGCCGTGGGCCACTCTGGGCCTCTTCCTGCGTCCACACGCATCTCCGCAGCGTCCTGGCCACTCCCCGCTCGCTCGGCTGCCGTTGCCCGTCTGCGAAAGGGGCGCGGGTGGCTTCACCGTGAAGCTCCCGCCTCGCACCCCGAGAGCAGCAGCACGTGGCTGTGTCGCCGTGATGCCGTCGGGTGGGGCCCATGTCCTGGAGCTGTCCACACACGCGCGCACCTGCGGTCCATGTGGACAGGCGTGTGCGTCTGTTTCCGTCAGCCTGCTCCTGTCCTGCTGCTCTGCTATTGGAAGGCCGCGCCCCACCCTCCCCCGCCCCACTGTCTAGGCTAATTTCAAATGCAGTTGCGTCTCTGCGTGTGTCTGTGTGTGTGTGCACGCACATGTGCTCCTGTCAGCGGCTCTGCACGCAGAAACCGAGCCTTCTAAGCCCCAAGAACCTCGGACGGATGGATGTCAGTCCACAGGGGCAAACTACTCCATAGACCGGGTCCCTGGCAGACCTGAGTTTGGGAGCAAAACCTCCCCGCTGTCTGGGTCAGCCTGGTCCCTGTGATATGAGAGCCCTGAGTCCTGGCGACAGGGATGCCTTTTCATGTCTCCCTCCCTCGCCGGCTCCCCCGGGTGTTGCGGACTCTGGCTGTTGGGCAAGTGCCCTGAGCTCAGCTCCCCTGGCAGGGGGACCAGCTGCCGGGTACCCCGAGGGCTCCTCTGACCGCAGCCACCCCTGCCTCCTCCGCTGCAGGCCTCGTGTACGACACGCTGATGCTGAAGCACCAGTGCAGCTGCGGGAACACCAACAGCCACCCGGAGCACGCCGGGCGCATCCAGAGCATCTGGTCGCGGCTGCAGGAGACCGGCCTGCGAGGCAAATGTGAGGTGAGGGCAGCCCTGTGGGTGTTGCGAGCCAGGCCGCGTGTGATGATCTGGGGGACGCCACCCTTGCGCAGGCAGACACGCAGGCCTGCCCTCTGGGGGAGCCCGAGGGGCCCTTCCCCGGCCCCCTCTCACCTACTCCCCTTCCTGGTCATCCTCTGGGAAGCCTGCCTTTCGCCAGGCTCCCTCTCATCACCCGGGATGCACAGCCAGGCTATCCCAGGGCCTCTGCCGCGGGATGGGGTCTGGTGGCTCTGAACTGGGGGAGGACGACCGTTTCTGCTGGCTCTTCATCGAAGGCTCTCTTCCTTGAGTTTTTGGGAAAGCTCCTCTCCGGGTGTGGGTAGAGCCTCAGGCCTGCAGGGTGGAGGTGGTGGACAGACTGACTAGTCTGCCTGGAATTCGGTCCCCATCTCTGCACCCCTGAACATTGGGTCCTGGAGGACAGGTCTGCTGAAGGACTCTGTAAGGTCCCTCCACCCCTCTGATGCAGGAGTGTGGCCACCGTAAGGGACTTTGGATCTGGGGCGGGGGGTCGGGGTAGAAGGGCATCTGTGCACAAGCAGGGGGGCTCCAGGCTGTGGACGCCATAGCACTGTCATCTGTGGAGCAGGCAGGCGACACCACCTCCTGGGAGCCCTCCAGGACGATGGGGCCTGGCCTCCCATGTGCCCACCCAGTGGGGACCTGCTGTGTTCCCCAAACCATGAACCCCACAAAGCCAGGGATAGGATGCTAGCAGGAGGTTGAGCTCTGCAGGGTGACCCTGGAAAGCCCGAGCCTATGGCTGAGCAGAACTGTTCCATCCATCCATCCTTCGGAGCCCAGCGCCGTCTGGAGGGTGTGGTCAGAGCCCACTCCCCATCTGCCCCTCATCGGGACAGGGTGTTGAGGAGTTGAGGTCAGCCCGTCTCTGGTGACCCCACATCTTTACCAGCTTATGACGACTCACTATCTTTGGAGGAGATGGCTGGAGGTCTGGGCCCAGAATCCGGCCCAGGAGTCCCTCTGGAAAGACGATAGGGACCCCAGGCAGAGGGCTGGAGAGGCCACACCTGCTTCCAGACACGGTGAGGACGCGCCACTGGGGGGCAGCATCGGTCCGGTGGACACGCCTCGTGCAGAGGACCCCCTGCCCGGCCATCCTCCCGGCCACTACTCGGCCTGTGGGGCCCTGAGCTACTTCTACGCTCACAGGACGGTCCCCTCAGGCTGGCGGCCACCAGGGTAGTTTCCAGGCAGGAGCTGGAAGATGGGGGCGAGGAGAGCAATGCTGAGGGTGGTCACTGACAGCCACAGGGGTCCCCACACCCAGGAGACAGGCCTGCAGACAGGTAAGAGAATGGACCCAGGATGAGAGACACAGGCTGAAGGGGGACCCGGGGTGAAGAGACGCAGGCTGAGGGGGGACCCGGGGTGAAGAGACGCAGGCTGAGGGGGGACCCGGGGTGAAGAGACGCAGGCTGAAGGGGGACCCGGGGTGAAGAGACGCAGGCTGAGGGGGGACCCGGGGTGAAGAGACGCAGGCTGAGGGGGACCCGGGCTGAAGAGACGCAGGCTGAAGGGGGGACCCGGGGTGAGAGACACAGGCTGAAGGGGGACCCGGGGTGAAGACACACAGGCTGAGGGGGACCCGGGGTGAGAGACACACAGGCTGAGGGGGACCCGGGGTGAAGAGACGCAGGCTGAAGGGGGGACCCGGGGTGAAGAGACGCAGGCTGAGGGGGGACCCGGGGTGAAGAGACGCAGGCTGAGGGGGGACCCGGGGTGAAGAGACGCAGGCTGAGGGGGACCCGGGCTGAAGAGACGCAGGCTGAAGGGGGACCCGGGGTGAAGACACACAGGCTGAGGGGGACCCGGGGTGAAGAGACGCAGGCTGAGGGGGACCCGGGCTGAAGAGACGCAGGCTGAGGGGGGACCCGGGGTGAAGAGACGCAGGCTGAAGGGGGACCCGGGGTGAGAGACACAGGCTGAGGGGGGACCCGGGGTGAGAGACACAGGCTGAGGGGGGACCCGGGGTGAGAGACACAGGCTGAGGGGGGACCCGGGGTGAGAGACACAGGCTGAAGGGGGACCCGGGGTGAGAGACACAGGCTGAGGGGGGACCCGGGGTGAAGAGACGCAGGCTGAGGGGGGACCCGGGGTGAAGAGACGCAGGCTGAGGGGACGGACCCTGGGTGAGAGACACAGGCTGAGGGGGGACCCGGGGTGAGAGACACAGGCTGAGGGGGGACCCGGGATGAAGAGACACAGGCTGAGGGGACGGACCTGGGGTGAGAGACACAGGCTGAGGCAGGACCCAGGGTGAGAAATGTAGGCCGAGGGGATGGACCCGGGGTGAAGAGACACAGGCTGAGGGGGGACCCGGGGAGAGAGACACAGGCTGAGGGGGGACCCGGGGTGAGAGACACAGGCTGAGGGGACGGACCTGGGGTGAAGAGACACAGGCTGAGGGTATGGACCTGGGGTGAAGAGACATAGGCTGAGGTGGGACCCAGGGTGAGGGACACAGGCTGAGGGGAACCTGGGGTGAAGAAACACAGGCTGAGGGGACGGACCCAGGGTGAAGAGACACTGGCTGATGGGTCGGACCTGGTGTGAGAGACACAGGGACAGACCCGGGGTGAGAGACGCAGTCTGAGGGCACCGACCGTGGTGAAGAGACGCAGGCTGAGGGGACGGACCTGAGATGAATAGATACAGGCTGCAAGGATGGGCCCGGGGTGAAGAGACACAGGCTGAGTGAGACCCTGAGTGAGAGACACAGGCTGAGGGGGCACCCGGGATGAAGAGACACAGGCTGAGGGGGGACAGACCCGGGGTGGAGCAACACAGGCTGAGAGGGACCCGGGGTGAAGAGACACAGGCTGAGGGGGCACCGATCCTGGGTGGAGGGGTGCTTCCTCGCAGCATTATGCTTGGAGGCCAGGCCCGCCCTCTGCACGCTTGGGAGCACTCACCATGCAAGGCATGGTCCATAGGACATGGCTGTGGGACTTGACCCGAGGCAGGGGAGGTTAAGGGACCTGCCGTGCCATGAATTCCTGAGACCCCCAAGCCTGCAGCCAGCACCCCCACTCTTTGAGTCGGCTCCCCTCTTTGAGCCACTCTGTGTGGAAGGTCATGGTGTGGGTGGGTCGGCTTTCCTGCCACCTTGCACCCCTTCATGCTGGAAGCCAGGCCGCGAAAGTCTTCGCCACAGCCTGCCGATCTTGGGCTCCCTGTCCTTGGCCCCTGGTCAGCAGGCAGGCGTCTCTGGGAGCCTGTCGTACTGTTAGGAATGGTTCCAGGGCCCCCTGGAGGTTTCCATGGGAGTGCAGCTCCTGGCCCACTTCTGTACAGGGTGTGCCTGGCCCCGAGAGCCCAAGCCTTCCCCCTGCAACCCGGAGTCTGGTCGGTTCCCCTGCATTGCTCCGACTCGGAAAGTGTAAGGTGTCGACCAGAATCTTGCTTCACAAACTAGCCTGCTTCTAAAAGGTTAAGTAAACATAGCTCAACTCAAGAGTGATGTTCATGGCAATTTCTGGGGAACATCTGAAAATAGCCCAAGATCTGAGGAATCTCCAAAGTGAAGAAGCATGCAGACAGAGTGTCAGGCATGTGCCAGTCAAACCAGCCCGGGGTGTCAGGCTGGTTATGGGCCGCCTTCCCCTCCAGGAAGGCTCTCGGTACCCGGAGAGCTGGGGTCTGGCCTCGTGAGAGCTGAGCGCAGCCCCACGTGTGAGGCGGTTTCCGTCTATTTTAAGACCAGACAGTTGGAAAGCAAAATAACAAATTGATGCCAAATCATTGACGTGACAGTGAAGGCTAAAGCGTTGAAGGCTGAAATTATCTTTTTTTTTTCTAAAATGTCTAAGTTGTAATTAAAGTATACGCCCTCTAAAATATTTCCCAAATATTTTTCAAATATCATGTGGGGTGGTGTTTGCTTTTGATTTCACAACAACTGAGTCACACTGTGCTCATGCGCACGTGAAACCCCGCTCCGTCTTGGGTGCTGGTTTGCTGCTGTGGCTGACCGCGGCGGCCTCCCATCCCCTTTTGTCCCGCAGTGCATCCGTGGACGGAAGGCCACGCTGGAGGAGCTGCAGACGGTGCACTCGGAGACACACGCCCTGCTCTATGGCACGAACCCCCTCAACAGGCAGAAACTGGACAGTAAGAAACTTCTAGGTATTTCAAGGCCTTCTTTACCTTTACCGCGAGGCTGCTCCCAGCCCAGCCCACGCCTGAGGCCCCGCCATCCCTCCCTTGGGGCCCTGGCTGGTGGCCGAGTGTCACCCACCGGGCTGTGTGTGGGCAGTGGGGGCAGAGGTGGCCCTTCTCCGTGGTGCCTGGGCCAGGCTGTCAGGTGAGGGTCCAAGGAGGAACCCGCCCTTGGCGTTCACATGGGCACTTGGCTTCCTGCTTTGCATTGAGCGTGTTGGGGAGCAAACGGGCTGAGCACCGCTGGTTTTGCAGAATCTTGACTAGCTGAGTTGTGATGGGCGAGGCTGGTCAGGGCCCGCAGCCACCACCCGGCCACCCCTTTCTGGGCCTGGAGTCCACCTGGGGACGCTCGTCCAGGCTTCCAGGGGGACGGCAGTGGCCTGAGCCTTTCCTGGGGCCCAGGGCTTCATTTGGAACAGGCAGCCCCCCAGATGAAGTAACGGGATCTGGGCCTGATGGAAGGAACTGCTTCCCCCTAGGGAGGTGGTCAGGGTCCCCATAAGGCAGGTGGGGCTGACAGACAGGTGGGGTGCCCAGGCTCACAAGGGCAGAGTCCCCCTTCAGAGCACTTCCTGGACAGTTTCCACCCGCTACCACCACTACCACTTCCTAATCATCTTGAGCCAGGACAGTCGCCAACCTGGGTTTCTCTACCTGTCCCAGCCCCCTGGAGCGAGACGCCCCTCATCTCCCTTGAGCCAAGGCAGGCAGAGAGGGTCCCAGAACCAGACTCTCGGGTCCTGCTGGGGTTGGGAGAGATGGACCGTGCCCTGTTTGCTCTCATTTCCAGGGTGGACGTGGAGAGGGTTGGCCTTGTGCCTGGCCCTCACTGCATAGGTGTCACCCCCCTCCCCAGGGACCCTGCAGTGCGGCCCCACCACCTCCCCGTGTGCCCACAGGCCGCTTCACCCCCTCGTGCACGTGGGGTCGCATCTTTCCTGCTGGGCGCCTTGTAGGTGCTGAGTGCTTGGAAAGCACATAGCTGGAGGCGGGTACAATAGGAAGTGTGCTCGGGTCTGGGCAGGGGACTGTGTGCAGTGACTGGGCTTTTAACTGTCAGAATCCACCACACTTTGGAGACGGGAAGGGGCTTGAGGCGCAGAGCTGGGCGGCACGTGCCAGGAAGTGGGTCCAGAGCTGGCCCCAGGGACAGACGCCCCCACCTCCGCCCGCTGTCAGCCAAGTGACATGGACTGTAGAGACCCTGGCCCTGAGGTGCAGGCAGGCAGGACTCAGGGGACCAGGCCACAGGGCCTGAGAGATCTCCATCACGTCCCCTTGGCAGCCCTGTAGCCCCAGACAGACAAGCAGGGGCCCCCTGGACTGGGACAGACTCAGGCCCAGAGGAGGTGAGGCCGCTGGCCCTCCCTCCCTCCATCCTGGGCTCCCGGCACACTGACCTTTACCCCCTGGCAGAGATGGGGGATCTCCTTCAGGGTCCGTCTGCCCAGAGGGAGCTGACAGTGGGGCACCCCAACACATAGCGCCTTGAGATCCTCGACAGTGGTGATAATGGTGCCTGAGCCCACCGTGTCCCTGGACCTTCCACCAGCTTCACACCCTCACCCTCAGCCAGAGCAGAAGGTCAGGGGTTGCGGGCACCTAGGAAGGTGCTCACCACTCGGAGGCCAGACTTCTAGGAGTTGCCACAGAAGCCAAGACTGGCCTTAGAATCGTTGGAGGGGAGGCAACATGTCCACAGAATGCGAGCCAAGACAAGAGAACAGGAGAAAGATAAAAACATTCGGGGGGAGTAATGTGAAACATGGTCTCAGAAATTGAGTTCTGGGCTGGACGGATCAGGGAGTCGAGGAACTTGACCAGGGCTGAACACCAGAAAGCCGGAGAAGAGAAGAAATCCAAGGAGCATCCCTAGCACGCAGGCCCGGGAGCTTCTGGAGGACGTGGAGAGGAATGGCAAGCACTGGGGGGCCACTCGAGGGTCCCAGGGCGGGAGGACCCTGCAGCGAGCACCCTGGAAAGTCTCAGAGCATGGGGGCCAGACGTGAGCTTGCTGCTGCCTCCCAGGAAGAGGACCAGGGCTGCTGGGAGCCAGGACGAAGTCAGGCCACAGCTGCAGGGCAAGGCCTGGCCAGCTCTGAGGAAGGCTCTTTCCAGTCTGAAGTCTCCAGCCAGCCAGTCTCAGGCACGTTGTCCAGACATGCCCCTTGCCCCAGGACTGGACTTGTGGGTTCAGGGTGCCAGCGTGGTGGGTAAGGGCCTCTGCCTGGTTCACGGCCGATGCCGCCTCATGGTGGGAGGGGTGGGGAGCTCTCTTTTTATGAAGAGCACTGACCCCACTCCTGCGGGCTCCACGGCTTAAAGCCGCTGCTGAAGGCCCCACCTCCCAGCCCCACCTCCCAGCGTCACACTAGGGTCAAAGTTTGACTTGTGAACCTGGGGACACATACACTGAAGCTGGACCAATCACAGAGGCCAGCCCTGGAGGATGAATGCTACCCCACTGAGTTTTCCAAAGCTCAACCGCATGGTTTAGGATACCACACAAGAAACCAGAAGGAGCCGTGCAGGTTCACTTGGCCCAAAGCTGGGCAGGGCCCTGGTCGCCGTGGAGGGGCACCCTGCTGTTCACTCTCCCTTGGCTGAGGCCCTGTGTGGTCCCAGTCTGTGCAGACGGGACACAGACTCTTCAGTGTGGATAGCATCCTCCACTTGGCCCCCGAAGCACGTCTGTGTCCTCTGAGCTTGGGAGGGGGTGTCGGGAGTGTCCAGGCCCCACACCCAGAGTCACTGGGGAGAGGGGAGGGCAGGGTGGTGCAGGCTGGCCACTCCTAGGAAGGGGAGGACAGGGGACACCGAGGAGCCCAGAAGCCAGCCTGTCGCACTGGAAGTGGCATGGGTACGAGCCGAAACGTCTAGAAATGAGACGGCACCAGTGGGGGGCCCAGAGGAGAGGGCCTGGCCTGTGGCTGAGTGGGGCTTGGTGAGAAGGAGCCCCCAAAGACAAGGACGGTGCAGCTGGGGGACAAAGTCAGTGGCCACGGAGGGAGGCCTGGAGCTGGGCCAAGTGCAAGGTCTGCAGCCTGGCCCCAGATCCTAGGGGCAGCTCAGCTCCTTCCCGCAGGAAGCCCCGGTCCTGGAACGCTCTCCAGCACCGGTGGGGCTGCCCGTGGGTCCCATGACAGCGCTGGGCTGCAGTCCAAGTGACCCCCACTTCTGCAGGGCCTCAGGCCAGAGAGTGGTCGGACTACCCCTGAACACACCCCGCAGCCTCCAAGCCCACTCACGTCCTTCTCTGACCAGCACGGGTCTTCCCAGCTCACCCTGATGCTCCGCGTCCACCCTCTTGGTCAGCCCACCCCTTTTGCCCACCCGCCAGGCATGTGACACTTGAGGGACAGGAGATGGGGTGATGAGGGACTGGTCCCCGTGCTGGGGTGCAGGTGGACTCAGGTTCCCCACCAGGAGGATGGATGAGGTTTTCAAACTGGTTCCAAAGTTTAAGGCAGGTGATGAGAAATGAGAGAGATGCCAGAACAGGGGTCACTGGGGAAGAGTAAACGGGGCGGGGCGGTGAGCCGGGAGCTGTCGCTTCCCGCCCACCGAGCCAGGCCCGCCCCCATGGGGGCCCTCCTCAGTACATCCAGTATCGTTCTCCCTGGAAGCCCCTCTGCTGCTGTGGTGTCTTTGTTGAAGTGTTCCTCCATCATCTCAGACCCCAACCCCTGCCCTCGGCAGCTGTTAGTGTTTCTTTTATGAGCCAAGGGTATCGTCACACACACACGTGTTGTGTGTGTTCCATTTGCATTAATGACAGTACAGCCCCTTCTGTTTCCTCTTTCTCTACTGAGCTCTGTTGTGATGTGTGCTTGCTTGGCCGTGACTGTGTTGTGACGTGCGCCCACGTGGCTGTGAGGATGCCCGGGCAGATAGCGTCTCACTGCTTGAGACCTGTTTACGTGTCTGGTGACTGTCCTGACATCAGGACATCTTTCTGAGTATCCCGACCTGGTGGTGACTGGTAACCTCTGATAATGGTAATGGTGCCCCAACACTGCCCTGTGATCTCCCTGCCACTTTCAGTTGAATCCGCACATTTCTAAGCCACGTGCAAAAAGACCTGTGTGGTTAGTACGGGGCAGTGACACGGCTTGGCCACACTGATGTCAGCAGCAGACCCTGGAGGGAGCTGCCTGATCACCGCCTTCTCACGGCAGCGAGCTGGGGAGGGAGCCTGGTCTGGTGGCTGAGGCTCACGGGTGCAGTAGGAGATACAGCCATGCCCGCTGCCTCACAGGGAAGGGGGCTGGAGGCCGTGTGGCTCTGACAACGGGCAGTTTGGGAACTGCAGTCCAGAGCCGCAGTGGCAGGCAATGGGGGAGGCCCTGACCTGGAGGAGAGCAGTGCGTACAGGCAAGACAGGTCCACCATCTCGAGGGGCAGGGAGGGTCCCCAGCATGGTCCCGGCCAGGAGCCCGGATGAGGTGGGCACAGGCCTCGCCTCCCTTTGGAGAAGGGGCGCCTTCTAGGCTGGT
This sequence comes from Capricornis sumatraensis, assembly GCF_032405125.1. Classification (NCBI taxonomy): domain Eukaryota; kingdom Metazoa; phylum Chordata; class Mammalia; order Artiodactyla; family Bovidae; genus Capricornis; species Capricornis sumatraensis. The sequence continues at coordinate 218,954,130 of NC_091070.1, read as the reverse complement.
CGTCGTCCTGCACCCGGTTCAAACCGAGGAGGAAGACAGTCCCTGGCCTTGTCCTTGGGCGGGGACAGTCCGAGCCTCATGGACCCTGCGCAGGCCTTCCTGGATGGCCAGCCCCACGGCTGTGTGGTTTCTTAGCTGGGCACATCCCAATGAATCTGGAACACTCCTGCATAGGGAGGGGACCCTGCCATGACTCGCATTCCCCATCTAAAGGGCTCCCCCAGGACGGGGCGGGGGGCAGCGACAACCCCAAGTCTCCTGCTCACTGCTGGGGAGGGCAGCAGCCAGAGCTCAGGGCTGAGAGCGCGTGTCCGCGGCGGGAGCTCTGGACGCTGCCGCTCAGACGGTTCCCCGCCAGGTTCCCCACAGGGCTCCCCGCCCCTTGAGGAGCAGCTGGTGCCCTGGGGAAGGCGGGGTCTCTCCCCGGGGCTGGGCCCGCTCAGCCCGGGACCCTCTGCTAGCCAGGTGTCGCCCTGGCAGCCGCACGTGCCCCCTCAGTGGACACATTGCGTCCCTACTAGTGCCTGGTGACCCTGCCACCTGACCCGGGCTCTCTTCTCCCCGCAGGCTCATTAACGTCCGTGTTCGTCAGGCTGCCCTGCGGTGGTGTCGGGGTAAGTGTTTCTTTAATGTGTAAATAACGTCCTGTTTGTTCTCGGGGTCCCGGTGGTCACAGAAACCGCCGCCCCGCTCTCCGAAGAGCAGGTAATTGCTGCCAGGTGTTTTCCATAAACAGGGTCCGCGGGGCGGATCGCCCCACCGCGCACACGTGAGGCTTCAAAGGCCCCGTGAGCCTGTGAGCGTTTTGATGGTGGGTCTGGGGCACCATACTCCGGGGAAGGCCGTCTGGCAGCCTGGCTGGCTTCAGGAAACGGGATCTGGTGTGCGGCCCGTCTCATCTGACCCGCCTAGCCACGGTCCCCCCTGGTCCGGCTCAGCTCGCAAATCCCATCGCCGCATGGGAGCTTGTCGATCCCGATCCCAGAGCCGAGCTCCAGCCCAAAGCCCCCAATGCCACTCTGACTGTGGGCATGAGATTTATGGGCCATGAGAGGCGGGCAGAGCCGCGCCCCTTGGGTCGAGCCCTTGAGCAGAGGTGCGGGGGCAGACACATGGGAGAACTAGGCTCTGTTTCACCCGGGCTCTCCCTGCCTGTGGCAGGGGTGCTGAACCCGTCTGGGCGCCCAGCTGACCCCCAGCAAATCCAGAGCTTCTCCTTCATCCAGGGGGGTCTGCCCCCCAACCTGCCGGCCTTTGGATGAGGAAGGGTGCAGGCAAGGCGAGTGTGCTGGGTTCGGGGGTCAGAGCAGCCCCCTCCCAGCCAGCCTGCTGGCCGTGGAGCTCCACGGCCGGTTCTGGTCCCAGAGAGGCCAGAGGCTGCAGTGGACGCAAAGGCGTCCTGGCTGGAACCGCGCAGCGGTTGAAGGTCCGTGTAATGACAGATCGCACAGCGGAGCCCAGGTCTGGATTCTGTTATGGAAATGAAACAAAATTGTTTTCTTCCTGAGTCTTTACAAAAATTGCTGCTTTGAAAATTATCCCGTCAGAAAGAGAATAAACGGCATTTATTCATACCACCACCAGGCCCTCCTAGAGTTATTGTATTTTGTATTGTAAATAGGCTGCAATCTCTTAATTCGGGGCAAATTTTTGGCCAGACTTGAAAAGGTTTGGATCTGCAGTGCCCTGCAGCCGCTCCGCGCAAGGCAGGATTTATAATCCACAAACGAAAGCGAAATGGGGCCTGGGGCCTGGGGCCTTGAGCCAGGCGACCCCTCCCCAGTGTGAAGTCCAGGTCCCACCCCACCACGGCAGGCTATGGCATCCACCTCCACGTCCGGGCACAGAAACGCTCAGGAGCACGGAGACCTGTAGAGTCTTACCAAGAGGAGCCAGGTCAAGAGGGGAGTCCGTCAGTCAGAGTAATCGGGGGAGTGTGAGCCGTGCAGTGTCCAAAGGGACTGTTCACTCCCAAATGTTTGCTGTAATTACTCCTAACAAGAGGGCTTCCCTAGTGGCTCAGATAGTAAAGAATCCGCCTGCAATGCAGGAGACCCAGCTTCTATCTTTAGGTCGGGAAGATCCCCTGGAGGAGGGCATGGCAACCGACTCCAGGATTCTTGCCTGGGGAATCCCATGGACAGAGGAGCCTGGCGGGCTACAGTCCTTGGGGTCGCACAGAGTCAGACACGACTGAGCGACTGACACAAACAGGCGGGCAGAGGGTCGAGGTGCCCGTCCTCCTGCCAGGCTCAGCGGGGCCTCGCCGCACCACTGGTGCAGCCACAGCCCTCCTGGGCCTCAGTGTCTCCTTCCAGACCGCAGGGCCAGCCCCCGGGGTGTCGAGGTGGCTGTGGAGACCCCAGGGACCCAGATGTGGCTGGGAGGGTGTGGGTCAGCTGTGGAGACAAGGAAGGAAAGGTCGCTCAAGTGAACATCCAGGTTGTGCAATGCAGGCTTTTCTGGCTTTACACTTTTTCCCCCCAAACCAAGTTAACAGCAACTTCTGCTTTGCGCTCCTCCCAATTTTTGCATTTCCCTTCCAGCCCTGCCATGGCTAAAGGGGGCAGCCCCTCGCAGGCCCTGGGGGCCCGCAGCCCACCCAGAAGGGCTACCCCAAGTGTCCATTTGAAACCTCCGTGTGAGGTCTCCCCAGCTGTCCTCCCATCCACCTTCGCTGTGGGGAACTGTGGAGGAGTCGGGCGGTGGGCCCTGTTTCCCCCGCCTCCACCACTCCCGTGTGTGGCGGTCACCCCGAGTGGGGTCGCCTCTGTGGTGTCACCCTCCCAGCGCCCTCCCTGGAGCCTCATTCTGGAACTCAGGGCTCCCAGCCCTCCATCCGAGCGGGTCCACGGGGAGCTGCTGGCCAGCAGCTGGAGGCCCCGAGGCAGTGCAGATCACCTTCAGTTTCTCGGGCGGCAGTGGCAGCCTCGGGTCTTGCAGTGGGGCTGCGGGTCTGTCCCTTACCCTGGACACAGTGTTACCTATGGGAGCTTCTGGACCCTTGAGACAAGAGCAGAGCACAGAGACCCTTCACTGAACGCGGATAGTCGGTCCATTTTCCCCCCTGGCTCTGGTTACTTAGCCAAAAGCCCAATTTATTGCATTTGGAGGAGAAAGAATCTGAGTATTTTTTTTGCCCAAACCACCCCTGAGTATCAGGGATGGTACTCTTATGGACTGAAGTGCACGCCTGGGACTCCCATGCCCTTCCTAGAGAGGGCTCTGGGAAGCCTGAGTGACAAGCCTGTCCACCTGGAGCGGAGTCTGCAGGGTCCGTGAGAACCTGCTGCCCACAGCAACCCCTTCCAAGCCCTGAACGCTCAGGGCCCAGACACAGGGGCTGAGCTGCAGGTGAGGGTCTGGCACCCCGCCCCCGCCAGGGTCGGCGTCCAGGCCCTGATCATTACGTGGGATGGATGGGTTTCTTTCAATGAAGTCTTGAGGCTTCATCTTCAAAGCAAGATGATTTAAAATACATTTACGAGCGGTTCGAGCTATTTCCTGAGGAGCGTTATTCCGTGCGGGTTCTTCTTTTCAATGACCAAACCGCTGTGTTCTTTAAATAGCTTCCAAATGTCAGAAGAACGCTCTGCACTTAGTCCGGTCTCCACGGCATTAATATTCAATGTTCAAAGACAGGCTTCTGTTCTAAATAATGGTGTCCTGTTATTCATTGCAGTAGCCTCTCAACTAGAATATTGGGGACCAGTTATTTCAGCTCAAGAATCAGTTCAATAAAATCAACATGAGAGCCGGCCTTCCCAGAGACTGGGTTGGGGATCTTCCCAACCCAGGGATCAAACCCCAGTCTCCCACATTGCAGACGAATTTCTTTACTGTTTGAACCACCAGCAAAACAGGAGATACAGGTTCGATCCCCGGGTTGGGAAGATTCCTTGGAGAAGGAAATGGTAACCTGCTCTTCTTGCCTGGGAAATCCCATGGACAGAGGCGCCTGGCGTGCTGCAGTCCATAAGAGTCGAACACGACTGAACAGCAAACAGCTAATTCTAACCCTTCTTAACATTTGCTTTTGCTGACTGTGAGTGTAACTCAGCTGCAGTTGCAGTTTGAAAAAAGAGGCTGGGGGAGCTAGATAACCTTGACATCACGACTCTTAGCTTGGAGTAACTTGGAGCCACTGAGAAAAATGACACCTCAGAAAGCAGTGAGAACGCAGGTGTGCTATTTTGGGTGCATTTACCATTCTTTTCCTGTTCCGTATTTTTTGGCGTGTCTTCAAAAAAAAGTAAGCTGGAATGTGAGCCATGTTCTGTAATTAGTCAGGGAGAGATGAGACCCTCCAGTTTCAGAGGCAGAGCACAGGGGACCCGGCAGGGCGGGGGCGGTGTGGCCCTCGGGGCACTGGGCTCACCGCAGGCGCACTCTCTCCACAGGTGGACAGTGATACCATATGGAACGAGGTGCACTCGTCGGGGGCTGCCCGCCTGGCTGTGGGCTGTGTGGTGGAGCTGGTCTTCAAGGTGGCCACGGGGGAGCTGAAGGTCAGTGAGGACCCGCAGCAGGGGCTTGGGGTTGGGGGGAGAGTGCCCGGGGAGGGGGCAGCCGGCCGCCTCTGCTCCCCGCTTCTGCAGGGCACCAGGCGGCTGCGAGGGGGGCGGGGCACCCAGGTCTGTCCCCGCCGTTGACCCGCAGGGGACCCTGCCCCTTGTGGGAATACACACAGCCACACAGCAGTTCTCAGCAAGGCCGATCTTGGAGCCCCGCCCCCTCACGGTGGCTGAAAGACCAGGAGAGCTTTTGTCTGTAGGAGTTGTGTCATCCACATCTGACTAGTCATCAGAGATTGAAAAAGGAAGCTTTGTAAATATTTGTTAATTTAAAAATAACAGTACATCTGGCTTCGTGGCTCAGCCGGGATCGTCACACCCGCTTCTGCGTCTGTGGCTGGCGACACGCAGCCTTTGTTGAAGCACACGAACGCAGTGCAGCCTGGCCTAGTGGAGGGCAAGGGGAGGGGGCTCCTCAGGGGGCTGCAGGTCTGCGTCTCTGACCCTACACCCCAGTTCAGCGAGGGGCGCTGTCCTGAAGACATGTTGCTGTGCAGACCCTGAAACACACCAGCGGCCTCTGTCCTCCTGTTTCATGAGGGGCCCTGCACGCCAAGTGCGTCGTTTATCCTGACTTTGCACGGTGCTCGGTTGTCTGGAGATGAGGGGTCACGGAGGGCCCCAGACCCTTCAGTCGCCTCTTACTAGGCAGTGTTCACTGCAGCCCACACCCTGGGAACCGTGCCTGTCACCTCCCATCTCGTCAGGAGGGTCTCCTCTGCACAGGCAAGAGCTGGTTTTCCAAAGCTCTCATTTTCACCAGGAAGCTCAGATCCCACGCTGACCACAGTCTCATTCTCCCCAAGATGACAGCCCTGCCAGGCTGGTTACACACCCCCTATCTCTCTGCACGGGTGTTAAAGAGACGTCCAGGTTTAATGACGTTGATAGGTTTCGCTGCTTCCTCGGGGCGCTGGCACAGAGGTGCTGTTCCACTGGGAACCTGTGTGCTCCCCCTACCACCGCCCCTGCCGCCGGTCAGCTCTCAGCTACACGGGAGCGGGCACAGAGCCATGGGGGTACTGGAGAGGCCCGGGGTGTGAGGTCCTGTCCAGGGACAGGGAGATGGTTGGGCGGTGCTGAGGGGGGCTCCCACCAAGTGCACCCCCAGCCCAGTCTCCGCAGCAGGCTGGGCACACTTCCCATGCCTGGCCAGCGTGGTCCATGGCCCTGGGGCCTCCGTTGCAGACCTTGACCACACAGCTTCCTGGGCTGGCGAGTCCGGGCGTGCTGGTCTAAGCCGTCTTTATTACGGTGGCTGCAGGATGGTTTGCAGATGGTCCTTTTAAAACCTGAGTGATTTCGGGGCCTGGAGGGGGCAGCCTGCAGCTCTTCTCCAGCCTGTCGACTTTGCTCACAGGCAATAGTGGCCCTTTTTTTGCACTACCCATTCCCCGGGGAACTGAGCCACAGAGACAGCAGGGAAGCTGACATTACAGCCCAACCAGGGTGCAGCCAAGCCCCGTCAGATTCATCTGCTCCAGCATTCCCATCCAGTTACTTCCTGATGGTTATCATCAGAACAGGGCCACAGGCGCCCCTTCCCCTCCTTCCTAGACTCCCCCGCTCGGCAGCCCACAGCCTGGCCAGAAGACTGTTATGGATAGAAAGTCAGGAGTGAGCTGACCTTTTGTCTCCATGATCTGTGATGACAGCAGGCCTCACAGAAGGGACCTGGGTGTCTCCGAACCACTCACAGGGAGCCCTGGGTCCTGCCCACGTCTGCGCCCCAGGGGCGGCTGGAAACCATGCAGACTCTGCCTGTGCTCAAGGGCAGCCTGTGATCTTTTTCTCACTGACCTGAAACCAATCTTCTGTCTGTCTCTCCCCGCTGGTGTCGTGCCTAGAACGGCTTTGCTGTGGTCCGCCCTCCAGGACACCACGCAGAGGAGAGCACGCCCATGTAAGTGGACACGTGGTCACTCACGGGCAGGGGACACGACTGTCTCACACCCCTCCCGTGTGCCAGGCCAGCAGGATGTGCAGCTGGAGTTGACCGTGACTCTGGAAAGATGCGGGGTGGGGTGGGGTGGCGGGGGGCACAGAGGGGGGGCCGAGGGTGCAGAAGTGAGTCCAGAGGTGCCGCCTCCTTGTCTAGCCCAGGAACAAGCCCAGGAAAGGGAACGTCAGCTGCCCCAGGAGGAGTTCAGGGGGCGCGTCCTTGTTCTCGGGCCTGCTCACATGTGGCCTTCCAGCCAACCTGCTCAAGTCACCATGGCCACGACCACAGTGGTCAGCTGTCCAGCCTGTGTTTGGGGTTGTGGAGAGTGGGGAGGTGGCAGGGGGTGGCATGTGGACTCAGGGTCCATCCCTGTCTAGGAGAAGCCCCCTGCAGGAGTCACAGGACTTGACCCCACAAGTTGTGCCCAAAGTGGACACAGGAAACCCTCAGCAAGTGCCATATGGGGCTTCTACCCGGGGCCTGAGACAGAAGACTCAGGGTTGGGGTCATCAGGATGAGGCAACGGGCAGAGCCTGGAAGGCTGAGTGCCAGCCTGTCTGTTGGTGAGGCACACACATGCAGACAGAGCCGCGGGGAGAAGCAGGAAGCACTCAGGCAGGGAGCCACCTTGACCCCGTGGGGGTGTCGGGACCCGGCTGCAGGAAGGGCCCTTGCTGTGGAGGGAGCTGTCGTCACCCGCGTGCGTCCCTCCCTGGCCCAGGACAGTCCACGTGACCCAGCAGCAGGTGCTAACCGACTGGGTATCTGCTCTGAGGTCACCTTTCTCATCTGAGTCTGGCTTGTCACATGTTCTAGAGAGTGGGCTCGGGGGACCCAGATGGAGCCTGGAAGAGTCTTGTCCCTGAAGGCTCTCTTGGGGGTCCCAGAGGCCAGCAAGGCAGGAGAGGCTATGAGTGCTTGGTACCCCTGCCAGACAGCCAGCCTGCGCCCCTAAAACAAGCCCACCCAGGCTTCTCAGCTTCTGTGGCAGTTCAGGTTTAGGAGATTTTCATTTTTACTCGCCTCACTTTCTTAGCTTGTTTTTCCCGTCCTCTCGAAGCCTCTCTAGAGTCATTGTATTCATCCTAGAACATGGAAAGATAAGCGGGGAGCAAGTAGAATAGTAACTTCTGTGCTCCGTGGGCCTTCGTGCCTCTTGGGAGGCTGGTCAGTGTATGTCCCAGGAGGTGTCCCGGGACACGAAGTGAAATGGACTCTGTCACCCTGAGAGCATGGACGGGCTGTGTGCAGGGTCCGTGCATATGTGTGCGTGCGTGTGCATGGGCATGTGTGTGCACGCGTGTGTCTCCATGATCAGTGTCAGTTAAGGTGTCCAGATCGTGTCATCAGAAGCCATGGTTCACCAGACTTCTTAGACCCTTGGGATTCTCGAGTGTTCTCGTGCAAGCTGTGTACAAACTAATCAGAGCCCACGTTTTCTCTCCGTTTCTCCTGATTCTCCCATGCAGGGGGTTCTGCTACTTCAACTCCGTGGCCATCGCTGCCAAGCTTCTCCAGCAAAGGCTGAGCGTGAGCAAGACCCTCGTGGTAGACTGGGTGAGTTGGGGGGCGTGGGGCGCTGCCAGCTCATCCCTACCCCACCCCCCCTCCAGCAGACAGAGGGGAGGCAGACTTTCCCACCTCCACTGATGACTGGATTTGTGGACCTGCACTTTGTGGAAACTCCCTCAAAGATGCAGAAAGTAAAACCCCAAACCTGAGGAGTGTGCCAGCTCCTACCAGCCCGTCCTATCAGTGACCATGGTTCTGAAGTGTCCGGAGACAGGCCGGTGGTTGAGGGCAGCAGCTAGAGGGTGGTCTTGCCAAACCTTGTAGGAGGGTGGGGGGCAGGTGGGGCTCGTGGGCCCTTGGGCACTGACGGGGGCCTGGCCACCCTGCCCCAGCCAGCCCAGCCACCCTGCCTCCCTGTCACTCCTGCTTCTGCCGGGTGACTGGGTTTTTACCAGTTTAACCCCGTGTCCCATTTTCCCACGTGACGGGCCACTTCTGACAGTGCCCTGCCTGAAAGGGCACAGCCTATGAAAAACGCTGTAGAATAACTGAATTCCAGAAGTAGGAGGTGGGTACTCAAGGTGTTCACTTTATTATTGTTTTTCAAGCCATAGATGGCAAGGGGAGGGGAGAAAATTCCCTTTGGATTTTATGATCCATTTCATAATTATTTTAGTTAAAAAAAATCAGGTACCTCAGGCGGGATTATCCTTTATGCTGCAGGGTTCCTCCTGGGTTTGGGAAAAGTAAAACCAGAGCACACCCCGGGACACCCCAAGCTCTGGGCCGTGGGTGCCGGTCAGAGGTCCTTGGTGCCGGGGCTACAGGGCATCGGCTGCTGACCCTGGTCCTCACACGCCCAGTGCCTGCTCTGTTCAGCCCAGGGAGCCCCTCGTCAGCCCCCCATGGGGAGCAGTCAGAGATGCTAGGGGCGTGAAGCCTCTGGCGAAGGCGGGCACTTGCCGGCTGCCATCCAGGGCTGTGAGGGAAGCTCTGCTGTGGCCGCAGATGGCGGCGGGTGGCACCTCCCCCACCCTCACCCTCAGGCCTCGGTGGAATCCGGCTGGTCCCCCGCTTCCAGCTGTCCTTCTGCGTTTTCTCCAGTGAGCTCAGACAGCATTCATGCGCAGATTCTCAGCAGTTCCTGGGCTGAAAACCGCGGCTGGTCTGTAGCCCGCAGCTCACGCACTGGCCGCCAGCCACCCCCACTCATGTGGCTTGTCACCCCACTCGGGGTCTGGCACCCCTGGTGTCCCGGGTCTGCCCCCAGCTCTCAGCCTCTGGCGGAGCTGGCCCTGAGCCCACCCTCCCAAGTGAGCAGCCGTGGGAGCCACAGGCTGGCGGGAAGGGCGTTTACTCCAGGAGTGACAGTGCTGCCAAGCTCCCCTGCACCAGCCCCTGACCCTCAGGGTTGGGGCAAGACACTGATCAAATGACCCTGCCTGGAAACGGCAGCCCCCGGGGCAGCAAGACACCCTGCAAACCTGCCACAGGCCGTGCCCTGAGGGCCCCGAGCCAGGGGCTCATCCCCGCTGGCGGGAGGTGCTGGCCTCACGGGAGGGCACCGGTACTGAGCACCCCCCCGCCCCACAGGACGTGCACCACGGGAACGGGACCCAGCAGGCCTTCTACAGCGACCCCCGCGTGCTCTATATCTCCCTGCACCGCTACGACGACGGCAACTTCTTCCCAGGCAGCGGCGCACCCGACGAGGTGAGCGGGCCCCCGTCCACGGGCACAGCCCGTGAGCAGAGGGGGCCCGGCGCGAGTGAGGGCGGCCGTCAGCCCGGATCCCTCACGTGTGCCCCCACGGGCCACGTCTGGTCCGTGTGCTGACGACATCCTGGGAACGCTGGTTCTAGCCTGAGCGGGCCGAGGGCTTGGGCCGGTGAGCGCAGGCACCCTCGCCCTCGGGAGAGGCTTCTGCACAATCACCACGTATGTCCAGGGCAGCAGCCCTCTCGCCGGTCGAGTGCCCATGGTGAGCTCCCGAGTGACCCCTGAGACTCCAGCGAAGGTCCCTGCTCTAAGCGGAGAAGCCCGACAGTGGGGAATCCCGTCCAAGGAGACGGGCCTGCCCACCTCGGGGTCTCGTCCTAGAAGGGATGTCGGGGCAGACCGCCAGCTCGCAGCGGTCCCCGCAGCCTTTCACGGTGTGGCCCCTCCCTCAGGCAGGGCACGCGGCCCCCACACTCTGCACGTGCAGGGGAACAGGGTTCCTGCCTCTGAAAACTCCCCATCCTGAAAGGCAGCGTGTTGGGGCGGGTGGGTGGGCGAGGGGCACACCCCGAGGGCTGCCCAGGTCGGGTCATGGCATGTGTGTCTCTCCTCTCTGCAGGTGGGCACGGGCGCTGGCGTGGGCTTCAACGTCAACATGGCTTTCACCGGCGGCCTGGACCCCCCCATGGGAGACGCAGAATACCTGGCGGCCTTCAGGTGAGGGTCCTGGCTTCTGCCCTGTGGGGCACTTAGGGAGCAATTGGGAACCCCCCGCGGGGGCCCAGCTCCTGTGGGCTTCACTGTTCTCCTCTGACCTTCACCTTCCCTCGTGAGCACCCCCGCTCCGTCCCCGGGCACTGCTGTGTGCTGGCACCGCGGGGACCAGTCTTGCTGTCTCTGCGTTTTGGGGGACGAACCCTGAGGTTTCTCACAGTCTGCTCTTCAGGCCAGAGGTGCCATCCCCAAGACTGTTTCTCACCTTCTGTCTGCAGGGTTCCCGTCTTGTGCGTCATGTGGAAACCAGGGCTCTATCTGGGGTCTTGATAGTAAGAAAGTGAGGGAGGCTGGGGGAAGGTGTCAGAAAGCATGAGGTTAATGAGAATCGGGTGCTGCGGTCTGAAAAGGCTCCTGATCTCCTAATTCTCTCAAAAAACCTTCTGTGAGATGATGGGAAACAGAAGTGAGCATCCCTCCTCTGCTGACTTAAAAATCGGGAGGTGACTCCCCTAGTCACTCCGGTTCTGTTGTGTTAGGCTGGGCTGGGCGAGTCGGGTACAAGGTGATTCGTAAAACCGTCTTTGCTTTTGTCATCGAGCCGCGATTTCTGCTTCGACCTGGGCCACACTGAAGGGACTCCTAGGGCTGGCAGCACTGGTTGCCTCCTCCTATTGCAATCGGAGTGATGCCTGGGGGGCGAGCAGTGGGGGGCGGGGGGCAGCCCCTGGCAAGTGTGTGTCCAGGGCCCTTGGGAAAGAGGAGAGCTCTGATCAGTAGCAAAGCCCAACAGACCTTCCATCTTTGTTTGAGACACGGCCTCTGCACCGGGCTTTGGAGCCCATCAAGTTTCCGAGTGACTCTCCTCCCTTCCTCTTGAGTGCGTGCTCTGGTCGTCCTGCCTGCGGGCACGTGTGTGTGTGTGATGTCGTGTATCTGTGCGTGTGTGTGTGTGTGTGTGTGATGTCCCTGCATCTGTGTGTGTGTGTGAGATGTGCCTGCATCTGTGTGTGTGTGTGTGAGTGATGTGCCTGTATCTGTGTGTGTGAGTGTGATGTGCGTGTATCTGTGTGTGTGTGATGTGCCTGCATCTGTGTGTGTGTGTGATGTGCGTGTATCTGTGTGTGTGTGATGTGCCTGTATCTCTGTGTGTGAGAGTGTGATGTGCCTGTATCTGTGTGTGTGTGTGATGTGCGTGTATCTGTGTGTGTGTGATGTGCCTGTATCTCTGTGTGTGAGTGTGATGTGCCTGTATCTGTGTGTATGTGATGTGCGTGTATCTGTGTGTGTGTGTGATGTGCCTGTATCTGTGTGTGTGTGTGATGTGCGTGTATCTGTGTGTGTGTGTGATGTGCCTGTATCTGTGTGTGGGTGTGATGTGCCTGTATCTGTGTGTGTGTGTGAGATATGCCTGTATCTGTGTGTGTGAGTGTGATGTGCCTGTATCTCTGTGTGTGTGTCTGTGCGAGATGTGCCTGTATCTGTGTGTGTGTGATGTGCCTGTATCTCTGTGTGTGTGATGTGCCTGCATCTGTGTGTGTGTGTGATGTGTGTGTATCTGTGTGTGTGTGATGTGCCTGTATCTGTGTGTGTGTGTGATGTGCCTGTATCTGTGTGTGTGTGTGTGAGATGCGCCTGTATCTGTGTGTGGGTGTGATGTGCCTGTATCTGTGTGTGTGAGAGTGTGATGTGCCTGTATCTGTGTGTGGGTGTGTGGGTGCCTGTATCTGTGTGTGTGTGATGTGCCTGTATCTCTGTGTGTGTATGTGATGTGCGTGTATCTGTGTGTGTGTGATGTGCCTGTATCTGTGTGTGTGTGTGATGTGCGTGTATCTGTGTGTGTGTGTGATGTGCCTGTATCTGTGTGTGGGTGTGTGTGAGATGTGCCTGTATCTGTGTGTGTGTGTGAGATATGCCTGTATCTGTGTGTGTGAGTGTGATGTGCCTGTATCTCTGTGTGTGTGTCTGTGCGAGATGTGCCTGTATCTGTGTGTGTGTGTGATGTGCCTGTATCTCTGTGTGTGTGATGTGCCTGCATCTGTGTGTGTGTGTGATGTGCGTGTATCTGTGTGTGTGTGATGTGCCTGTATCTGTGTGTGTGTGTGATATGCCTGTATCTGTGTGTGTGTGTGTGAGATGTGCCTATATCTGTGTGTGGGTGTGATGTGCCTGTATCTGTGTGTGTGAGAGTGTGATGTGCCTGTATCTGTGTGTGGTTGTGTGGGTGCCTGTATCTGTGTGTGTGTGATGTGCCTGTATCTCTGTGTGTGAGTGTGATGTGCCTGTATCTGTGGGTGTGTGATGTGCCTGTATCTGTGTGTGGGTGTGACCCACCTGTGTGTGTGTGCACATGCATGCCTGTGCACATGAGCATGTACGTAGCGGCACGCGTGGATATGAGCACGGCTGTGTTGCGCCTGCAGCTGGGATCCTAGCGAAGGCCAGGCCGTCAGATCTTGACCAAGGGCCCTCCCTGCCGCCTGCCCCGGGCTGGGCTCTGGGTGGGGTGGCCTTAGGGGTCACACGACCTCTCGCAGCGTCTGTGCCCCGGCCTCAGGGGCGGCTGTCTGGGTCTGGCGATGCAAAGGCCAGGCCCCAAGGGTGGCTCTGCCGGCGTGAGGCCCCGTCTCCTGCCACTCGGTTCCCGTCAAACAGCGGCTCAGACGATGAGCTGTGCAGACAGTGAGAGCGGCCGGTTCAGACAGGACCCCATCGCCTCCTCAGGAGGCCTGCGTGGTCGCCACCCAGACCACTCTCTCCTCCGATCTCAGTGGCTTAATGCTGTTGTTTCCTCTTCCTCTTGGTAAGATGTAATGCAGTCGTGACATTGTCCCCCTCCTTACTTAGGGGAGAAGGACTCCCCCCAAACAGACACCACGTCTGAAAACCGCTCACATACAGTTAAATGTCAGCTTCAGGAAATCAAAACTGGCCTTCACTGTGGAGGCCATCACCACCCGCCCTGGGATGCCCTCCAGCCACCTACATTTTGTCACGCCCCACCCCGGGAACTGGCCCTCCTCAGGGGCTTCCTGGAGAAGAAAAGTGTCTGGACTCGGCCCTGAGAGGCATGAATACAGCCCAGTGACCTCTGATGCCTCAGGGGACCCAGCATGGCTGAATTCTGGTGGAGGCTGTCTTTAAACTACAGGTTGCTACTGCTGCTGCTAAGTCACTTCAGTCGTGTCCGACTCTGTGTGACCCCATAGACGGCAGCCCACCAGGCTCCCCCGTCCCTGGGATTCTCCAGGCAAGAACACTGGAGTGGGTTGCCATTTCCTTCTCCAATGCATGAAAGTGAAAAGTGAAAGGGAAGTTGCTCAGTCGGGTTTAAAGTGATAAAAATGGCGGTTCCCTCTTCCTTCGGACCAGGTTCCGACTGAACCGGCCTCCAGGGCTGTCTCGGGGTGCTGGGCACGCTGATGGGGTGGGAAAGCGGGCAGGAGGCGGGTCCTGGGGGTCGCCCCCTCCCCGCCCGCCAGCGTTACGACAGATCCCTCACCCCTAGCTGCTGTTGATGTCCCGTTTTAATCTTCTGCCAAGTGTGTACATGGTGATGCCCTATCAAGTGAACTTTTTAAAGCTCAAATGGCCTCTTTGAAAAGGAAAATTGTTTCAGGGTTTTTTTCCTTTATTGATTTTAATGTAAAATAGCACTTTGAAGTTTACAATTTATGGTTCCCTGGGCATCGATTGGAGTGGGGAAGGAGGGTCAGAAGCCGTTTCCCCTCCTCTGCCCGCTCCCCAGGGGCCCGGACGACGCTCGCCCCATGCCTTCCAGGCGGCACCTTCTGCTGAGACCCTCGCCTGCCTCGTTGCATTTCAAGAGATCAAGCCCGAGATGAAGAAGAGATAAGAAAATTGCCCCTAATGAAAGCCAGAGGCAGCGGCACTTTCTCCTGGGCCTGAGACTCTGGGAGAAAAGGGGACCTTAATTCAAACCAGCCAGGCCAGCAGCTTTGAAGTCTGCTGAGCAGCGAGCGGAGGCCTCCGGGCCAGGAGATGCTGGTGTACTTTTCTTAACCCCTCACTTCCCTGCCGCCTGGCAGCGCGGGGTGCAGGGGCCGGGACTGCCGCTGACCTCAGAGCGCTGTGTGGGGAGAAAGGCCTTGTTACAAAGGTGCTCAGGGATGGTGGAGCCAGACCATCCCTGAGATGATGGAGCCAGGACTGCTCCTGCTTTCAGAGCCCAGTATGGGGTACCGGCCGTGATCTAAAGGTGATCAGGGATGGTGGAGCCAGACCATCCCGGAGATGGTGGAGCCGGGACTGCTCACACTCCCAGAGCCTGGTGTGGGTTTAAAGGCCATGTTATAAAGGTGCTCAGGGTTGGTGGAACCGGGACTGCTTCTGCTCTCAGAGCGCCGTGTCGAGGGAAAGGCCATATTATAAAAGTTATCAGAGATGCTGGTGAAACTGCCGGTTTGCAAGTGCAAGCCTTCATCTCTCTCTGAGTGAGGTCGGCCTCTCTTCTGAGCAGCTGGGCAGGTTCATTTCATTTACCCAGCCTTTGAAGCCCTGCAGGAAGGTTGAGGGGCTTTTGTTTCTCCCACGTTTTTCTTTTTTAAAAACACTGGTTGGTTGTTGTTGAGCTAAACTGTACATAAAACTTGACCCTCTGAAACACGTGTGAACCTCCAGTCCGGGGCGCTGGCTGCGTTCACGATAGCGTGTCTGCTCCAGGGAGACTGTCCCTGAGGGCCCAGCCCCCAGGGGCCAAGAACACACCCACCTGGACCCCTCTGGTGGCCACTGTAGCTCTTCAGGGGCATCCAGGTCTTCTTCTCGGCAGAGCGTTTATCCGAGGACGTTTCTACTGCAGTGGTCTTAGAAGCAGAAGATAGAAGTAAAACCTCGGAGTTGAGCGATGCAGCGTTTAGCCCACGGTCGCTGCGCCCGTGTACAGGTGGGGGTTGCACACGCCTGTCCTCGTGGGTGGCAGGTGAGGCGGGCCTGTGCCGATGGCATGCAGTGTGCTCCTGCCCTTGGGTGGGGGCCTCGTGGTGTCGGGGCGGGGGACGCACCCACGGCCAGTCATGGAGCTTTCAAGCACAAGGCTTCCTGGGGGCTGACGGGCGGGGCCCAGAGCGCAGGGCCAGGAGTGGGGCGAGGTGCCCGCCCGCTGCCCAGGAGCCTGCCGGGGGTGGGGAGGAGGGACGCCCGCACCTTGGCAGATGGAGGCTGGCGAGCAGAGAGCAAAGAGGCCAAGCCTCAGGGACGCAGCTCCGGTGGGGGTGGGGCCTGTGTGGGGAGACGGCAGCAGGGCCGGCCTTTGGCGGCTTTCAGCCTGGCCGAGGCCACGGCATCACTGCTGGGGGGCCCGGCCCAGGCAGTCACATTCCCGTCATCACTGTCTTGCTTCCCATCCCGACTCTCAGCAGAGCTTGGGTACTTGATAGCAGGTGCTGGGCCCCTGGCCTGCAGTCCTGGTGGAGGGGGCGGGGTTTCAAGAGGATGTGGGCCCCCAAAGCAGGGGCTCAGAGGCCAGGCCCCCAAAGCAGGGGGATTCAGAGGCCGGGACCCCCAGGGCAGGTGTACAGAATTCCAGATCCCAAAGGGCACATACCTCCCCTTGCAGAGCATGAACGAAAGGAAGTTTTTGATGATCAAAACACCGTCACTGAAATCGTGCTGTCGGACTCCTAGCAGCAACTTCTTATAAAACCGGGCCTGGATTCAGGGCTCAGCCACAGTCAGCGTCCTCTGCCTGGCGCCTCCATCCAGTGAGCGCTCTCCTGGCTGGAGACATGAACTGTGGAGCCAGCAGAAACACGGGCGTGAGCGTGAACAAGGAAGCCTGTGGGGCGAAGGCTCCGGGCCCAGCTTGCGTGACAGTGCTTCCAGGGCCTTCAGAGGGTCAGAAGGGAGCCCGGGGCAGCGTAGCAGCCGGAACCCTGGTTCCAGCCAAGGCCCTGGAACCAGTGGGCACAGCCCCCGAACACAGCGCCGCAGCCCACTGGCCACCAGGTCGTCTGCCCCTAGCTGGCGTTGACCGCCAGTCTGGTGGATTTGTGCGGGCCCAAGTTGGGTGGTGTATCGAGAAGTCATTTCTTTTTTAGAAGTTGGAGCCAGCTGTTGAATCAGCTCATGCATTTAGATTTCACTGTGGGTTGGGATTGGCATGTTGGCATGGCAGAGTCTGGCCATGCGAGGCTACAGTGCAGCTGATAAGACATGATTCTGGGAGCTGTAGGGGCCCTGTAGCATCCCCGGGCACTGCCGCCTTCGTGGAGCCACCAGGCTGGCCTGAGCAGGAATAAGCCCGTCAGCAACGTCCACCCTGTGGTCCGGCCTGCCGAGCCCTGGCCCCCAGCCTGGCTTTTCCCCGTGGAAACCTGGCTGCAGGTATGGACTGTCCAGCGAGCAAAGGATGGAAGGGTAAAAGGGTAAAGGATGGAGGGGTAAGGGGGTAAAGGATGGAGGGGCAGAGCGTGTGTCCAGGGCGGAGGCGCCGGGCTGGGTCCCAGGCGTCCCGGGCCAGGAGCTCAGCTACGCGGGTGGTTTGCGCGTTTGCATCCCACCCCCCGGGATGCAGAGGCCCCAGGACCTCCGCCGCTTGTCCCTGTTGCCATCTCCCCACAGCTTTCCCACGTCCAGAGCTGCACCTGGCCTCCTCCTCTCTCAGGGTCTCCTCCCTGAAAGCGGACGATTGGTAGTCTGCTGCCCTGGGAGGCTCCCGGCCCTCAACGCTGTCCTCAGTTGTCCCCCCGAAGGTCGCCAAGGACTCCTAGACCCACTCACCTTAGAGCTTGGACTCTAAGGTTTGAGGGAAGGCCTTCAACGGGTATTTAGATCTTGTTATTTTCACACTAATCTGCTCATTAAAACTTCATCCTAGAAATAAAATCTCAGGCAGTTTCCCAGTTTCTTTGCAGCACCTGTTAACTGGTCACGGGCTGGCAGCTTGCTTCTGGCACCAGGGTCCCGGGCAGGGTGATGCTGGGAGGTCCAGAAGGCAGGCTGGCAGACAGTCAGTAGTGACGCATCCAGCCCTCTCCTACCCACAAGAAAGCCGAGTCAAGGGGAGACGACGTTTCTCGGGGCTTAGGGCACACTAAAAATGTGTGCTGCACACCCACTCAGCACACACTGGGCAAACAGCACCATTTCAGATTTTCTTACTGTAGCAAGCATTCGGGATTACAGTCAACTGTCCAGCCAGGAAGAGGAAAGGAGAGTGTGCACACAGACATCCGCTTTCCCAGGTGCTCAGACTCCCGCCTGGACGGTGTGCCAACCCCCCTCCCCAGACCCTGCACACACGCATGCACACACCACTCACCCACACACCAACACGTGGGATCAGCCGTGCTTTACAACTTGTTATGATTGGCTTTGGAGCGAAGCCACACACCAAGCACAGACACCAGGGACCCTCTCGGTATTCACCTCCTTTAATGATGATTTTCACAGGGCTGTTTTTTTTTAATTTTGTGGGGGGATTAGAAATGAAATCGCTCCACGATACTTCAAAGCAGAGCAGCAGAGCGCCCACATGCACTTGCTTCAAAACGTCTGCTGGAGCTCTCTGAATGAGCCAGCGTCTGCTTGAAACGTCTGTGGTTTTCATTGAAACACCGTGCCGGCTTTAAAATCCCTACCAAGATTGCGGCTGAAGCCGGTCTCCCGCCCAAACACAAAGTTTATGTGACAAGAACTTCATTAAAAATAATTGAAAACCAGCTTCGCTGGAATGATGAGGGCTCGTGCAGAGGGGCCCACCGAGTGCTCAAAGTGGGGAAGGGTGGCCTGTGCCTTTGTGGGGACAGACAGCTGCTGGGCGTGGAGGGAGACCAGACGGCTCTTCCTGGATTCTGAGGCGGCCCCCCTTCCACCAGCCTGGACCAGGAATTTCTACACAAGCCCCAGGGCCTGCTCTGATGCCTGTGTTGTGTTTAGAAGACCGGGCTTACAGACTTCCCTGGCGTCCAGCAGTTAAGGCTTTGCGCTTCCAGTGCAAGGGATACCGGTCTGACCCCTCGTCGGGGAACTAAGATCCCACATGCGGTGTGGTGCAGCCAGAAAAAGAGGCTGTGCTGTCTCTATGTCACGTCTCCAGTTCCTGTGAGCTCTTGTCCCACTGGCGCCGAGAAGCATTCAGAGCTGGGGCTGGCGTCACGCGTGGAGCAACTTTAGCAGAGTCGGAATGGCAGAAGCCTGGGGCAGGGCTGGTGGACGGCGGCAGCCCAAGGACCAAGTCCCACCTTGTGTTTTTTAAGTCAGGTGGCCCAAAGATGGAAGTGTCTGCTCCCTGGCCCTCAGCAGGAATGCTCTCAGCCCCTGGTCTGATCCACACGCAGTATTGCTGGGCTCTGAGGGGTGGCCCCCGAGGCCCAGAGCCTGAGTCCTTGAGAGCACTTCCGTCAGCTCTGCAGAGGCTGTTCAAGAGTAAACTGAACTGGGCACAGCCTCAGAGGAAAGAATAGAAGCTGCAAGCTGCTGAAAGGCCCACCTAGCCTGTGACTCTCTGGTTCCAGAAAGGGGTTTCCTGGTGGACCAAGGGCCAGGGTGAAGTCGGTGAGTCTTGGTGGTAGACGCTCCCAGCACCTGACCCATCGCAGGTGGACATCCCTTGGGAAGCCCCCCGGGCCGTGCGTGGCCGCAGGAGTCCGGCCGGGCCTCCTGGCTCCTCACCGCGGACCCTGCAGAGCAGGGCCAGGTCTCCACCTGTGTGTGGCTCTCCGGGGTTCTCGGCCGCCCCCACCTGCGATCAGAGGGACCTCTCAACAGAACTGCGACCCAGGATAGTTCCTAGATGGAGAAGTATTTAATGCTGAGCATTCTGTTTCTTATGGACATGGGTTTGGGTAAACTCCGGGAGTTGGTGACGGACAGAGGCCTGGCGTGCTGCAGTCCATGGGGTCGCAGAGAGTCGGACACGACTGAGCAACTAACTGAATTGAACTGAACGGATTCTGTTTCTTTGACCAAAGTTGTCATCTTCCAGAGCTGACTTTGCTGTTGTAAACAGTGATTTCATGTCATCCTGATGAGAGCCTGTGGGATTGTAGGGGGTACCCTGTGGCCATGGTCCTCCCTGTGGCCCAGCCCGTGGCCATGGTGCTCCTTGGGGCCCGCCCCATGCCCATGTGCTTCCTGGGGCCCAGCCCGTGCCCATGGTGCCCTCTGGGGCCCATCCAGTGAGGGGTGGGGACCATTGGTCATGCCTAGCACACTGAGCCCCCTCATGCAATCTTCTGAAGACCTGGTGGGGGTGAGGTGTGTCTCAGAGGTGAGGAGCCGGGCAGGAGGAAGATAGAAAGTCGGGGTAATTTTCAGGCCCATGAGGCTGGCTCCGGGCCAGATGCTGGACTGGATGGGAGTCTTCCCGGTCTCAGCAGGAAGCGAGATTTCCAGGCTGAGCTGTACACTCAGGCTGCGAGCTCCTGAGGCAGTTAACAGGAGCTTCCCCCAACTTTTCTTGCCTTGTTTCCCAAATGTAACTTAGCCCCTGACCTCCTCAGTGTCTGTTTATACTTCTAACCAATTGGTTCTCTTAAACTGGAGCATCGGTTTTCCCTTTAGGGATCCTAAGTGTTGAATTTCTTTCTAATTAACCTTACACGTCCCTCCTGCACCCCAGCAGCAGGTCATTTGGTCCATCGCAGCTGACGGCGTGGCCTCGGGCTGGGGTTGTGGAAGCCCAGCGCAGGGGCTCTGGGACACCGTCACCAGCTCAGGCGCCCGGCCCCAGGTCCCTAGTGCTGGGCGGTGCCCCAGAAGCCCCGGCAGCCAGCGACGGTGGCTGCCCTGGGCTGACACGGTGTCTCCCCATCTGCCCCCTGCAGGACTGTGGTCATGCCGATCGCCAGCGAGTTCGCCCCAGACGTGGTGCTGGTGTCCTCGGGCTTCGACGCTGTGGAGGGCCACCCCACGCCCCTCGGAGGCTACAACCTCTCCGCCAAATGTAAGTTAGGTTTGCGGGTGGCCAGGTGTCAGATGCGCGGTGTGCACACCAGGCTTCCCCTCCGGTGGCTGTGGAAGGAGCATCCACCCCAAAACCCCAAAGACATCTTACTGAAACCATGACACCTGCTCCCCAGAGAGCACAAGGCCTGCGGCAGGCATGTAGCCAGGAGGCCAGCAAGCCTGGGGCCTGCCCGCTGCCGCTGTCAGCTGGGGCCAGGTCCCCCTCCTCCTGGGGGCTGTCGTCCCACGCGGGGCTTGTCGGGGAGCTGGCCTTAAACGCTGTGAAGACAGAAAGAGCTGAGAGCAGTCTCACTCCAGTCGGGAGGAGAGATTTGCGTGTCCTCTCGGTCTCAGCAACTCACGGAGGTGACAGCACCCCCCACCCCACCCCAGCGCCAGCCACAGAGAGGCCTGGACGCCCCCACCCTGACCAGCAACCTGGGGGTTGCAGTGTCTGGGTGCCTGGGGTTCCAGGGGGACAGGGAAGGCTTGTCAGGGGAGCCTGTCCCCCGCCCCCATGTGGGGAGAGCATGGTGCAGCGAAGAAGCAGCCCAGCCTCAGAGCACAGCCTCGCAGAGCCCACCTGCCCGGCCGGGGGCCGAGAGGCTGAGTCCTGTGCAGACGGCACCAGCGGCCTCCACGCCCAGCGTGGGGGCCATGCCTGTGTGCTTCCTGGGGCCCTCGCAGTCCCCCCCAAGCCAGCATCACTGTTGCCATCGGAGACGAGACCGGGGCTGGGGGCCCCCAGGGCCTCGCCGGCACCCACAGCTGCCCAGGGGCAGAGTCCAGCCTCGGGCCCGCTCTGCCGAGCGCCAGCCTCTGCGGACAGATGGGTCAGGCGGCCTGGCTCCCGAGGAGGGACATTCCCGTCCCCGTGGGGAGGGCGCTGCGCTTCCCATTCCCCGTCCCCGTGGGGAGGGCGCTGCGCTTTCCGTTCCCCATCCCCCATGGGGAGGGCGCCGCGCTGCAGTGCAGGGACCGTGGCTGCTGAGGCAAGCCAGATGGGGACGCAGGAGGGCCCTGGAGGGGTGCAGCGGTGACACGGCAGTGACACGGTGCAGGGGCCCTGGCGGCGGCGCGTGAGCGTGTTGCCACACCTGTGCCCGGCACTCGGCCAACGGGAGCGCCCTGGGCTCCGGGACGGATGTGGCCGGGCCCCGGCAGCTGCCCTGCCCGCCACCCTCCTGCCTCCTGGCTTCTGTGGTTCTGCAGGCAAGATGGGGGCTCCCCCGGGGCTCCTCCCCGCCCCCGAACGAGATGATTTGCAGCATTATAAAATCAAAGCCCCAAAACTGTAATTCCTACTGCCACGGAGATCAAAAAGAATCCCAAGCCGAAACCCTCCAGTGAATTTATCACAAGCCAACCTGACTTCCATTAGGTGTCTCACTCGGAGTGCCAGCCTCGGGGCCTCGGTAAGGCAACGTGATGCGCCCCTGGCCGCTTTGGTCTGCTGCCAGGCACCGGCACCGCGGCCTGGCCTCAACCCGCCACTTGCCTCACCCACCACTTGCCTCTCCCGTGTTCCCCGCAGGTTTCGGGTACCTGACGAAGCAGCTAATGGGCCTGGCCGGTGGCCGGGTTGTCCTGGCGCTGGAGGGGGGCCACGATCTCACAGCCATCTGCGACGCCTCGGAAGCCTGCGTCTCTGCTCTGCTGGGGAATGAGGTAGGAGGGCCCCGTCCTGCCCCACTGTCCCACAGCCTGCACACCTGCCACTCGCATCCGAGAGGAGGCTTGCCCACCCGGCAGGACTGTCTGGTTGTGGCTGGAAGCGGGTGGGCAAAGGGACAGTTAGAAGCCATGTCCCCTGAGCGGACGGCTCAGCATCTGTGTTTTAAAGGCACCCACCTCGATGCGGGGCTCGCACGGGACGCCTTTACCTGGTTTCCTCCTCGCAGGTGGTCGGTTCTCTGGGACGTCCTGAAGCAGGTCCTGGGGGAGGTGTCACCACGCCATCTCGGGGGCTGAGGCGTGGGCCTGGGTCCCTGTGGCTCTCCTGCTGCTCTGACCCTCGGGCGATGCCCAGCGGGGATCAGAGGGAACTTTGCAGGGTTCCATGGAGGGAGACCCGCTGGGAGGGAGCTTTCCAGACTAAAATGCCATCAGCCCAGGACGCTCATGGCCAGTGGCACTCCTCCGGCTGCCGGCAGGGGAGGACGGGGGTGGGGATACTGCCTGGGTCGGTTCTGAGAATCTGAAGTTCATGACGGAAACCCACTCTGTAGCTTCCACCTCGGATTTTGGAACCGTGCTCTCACCAAAGCTTTAAATGCATCCACGGCCTTGGACACGAGGCCGCATCCCAGCCTCCTGACCCCATCAGGGAAGCGTGGGTGGTTCCCACGCCCGCCACACAGCTTTCTCTGGCTGCTTTTCCCACGGCATTGCCAGGAGGGGCCAAGGAAAGAGCCGCTGGTGTTTGGGCAGCAGGGCCAAGTGGCCCAGGTCGCCAGCTGGCCCACGGCGGAGCAAGGCCCAGGGTCCACACTCCCCAGACACAGAGGGTCTCATGGGGGCCTTAGGGAGGTGCAGGCCCACCCGGCGATGCCTGGAGGCTGCTCCCCTCCCCAGGGCCCGTCAGACGAAATGGGGCTTCTCCACGTTCGCAGAGTGCACAGGTAGGGTCAGGGTTATCTGGTGCCCCGTGAGGGTGCCTGAGCCCCGCTCCTGGACAGGTGTGTCCTTCCTGCAGTAGCAGCTCCCAACAGCCAGGCCCAGGGGCTCACGGGGGCATCTGAGACTCCTGGCAGGGAGGGAAAGAGGCAGAATCGCAGGGCGGCTCCCTGTAAGGCCTGCCTGCGGTGCTCCTTGGCCTGGACTTGTGCTCCACGGCCCGGGCTTATGCTCCACGGCCCAGGGTTGTGCTCCACGACCTGGGCTTGTGCTCCCTGAATCAGGCACATGCTCCCTGGCCTGGGCACGTGCTCCCTGGCCCGGGCACGTGCTCCCTGAATTGGGTGCATGCTCCCTGGCCTGGGCACGTGCTCCCTGGCTGTCTGCTGGGACAGGCCACTGGCTGGCAACAGGGGTGGAGGTGGTAAGCTTGGGTGGGCAGTCACCGGGGAGGGCTCTGTTTTCTCCTGTCAACCTCTGCGTGTTCTGGATGGTGTCCATTGTAACCGAAGTCACACCTGGGTCCAGGGGCCTGCTGGAATCTCCCGTCTGGTCAGCTTGTTAGCAACATGTGTGAATGTTCTCCGGCAAACCCCCACCTGCTTTTGCTTTCCAAAGTGTGCAGAGCTCTCCACCTCTTCTCTTCCCATAACGTGATCTCCCCACCCCTTTTACTAGGAGAAGGCAGCTGATTTATATATTCAAGCCATCCTGAGGGCTTTTGATTCTGAGAGCCAGCTATTTTAAAACAGCAGCAGAGAACTCGGCTTTCAGCTCAGCTGCTCGTGCTTTTCGGACAAAGTGTTCCTTTGGTGAAACACATCAAAAAACAGGAAGCCCTAGTTTTATCGAGGTCTCTTAAAAATCTTTTTAATGCCAGAAAGTTGGAGGGAGCCTCACCCCTCGGCCTTTGATGAGGCTGATGCCGGGCACGGGGACAGCTTGCTCCGGGGCTGGGGAAGCCGACTGTGCGCGGCCGGTGTTGCCCACCCGTGGGGGTCAGCAGAGGGTCACGCATGGGGCTGGGCCTGGAGGGCTGCCCCACCCCAACAGCCATTGTACCGACTACTGAACTGAAGCTGTATGGATTGACCATTGGACATGAGGCCGCCGCATTGACTAGTTTCAGCTTCACGCCATCTGCAGCCCTTGGGGATGGTGACAGTGAGATGTCACTTATGGGAGCTGGGTGGGTGGGGTGCCAAGCAGCTGCAGCCCAGGGCGGGGCCCCGGGCAGGTGGGGAGTCACTTCCCCTGTCACAGGTCGCCCCCAAGGGGAGGCTCCTTTGGGGCCCATTTTCTATTTAGCCGTGCGGCTTCTGGGGGTCCCATGGCACTGTCTCATTGAGCCCAAGTCCAAGACTCCGCGGCGGGTGGACGCAGGAGATGCAGGGTTGACCGAGCCCGCTGTCAGCTTCCAGCCCGCCAGCTGCGGTTCACCTGTGCTTACCTCACCAAAGCGGCTGCACGCAGGCTGTGAGGATGGAGCAGGCTGTCCCCCAGTCATGTTTCAGGACACGGCTTACGCTGGGTCTGGGAGGTGGGCCGCGTGTCCGAGCTGTGCCTCCAGCAGGCTCATCAGCTCCCAACCCTCCCCTGGAGAAGTGGCCCTGCACCCTCTGCGGGCAAGAGGGGACCCGCCCCGGAGCTCCTGGGCCTCCTGCTGTGGGGGAATGGGGACCTGAGCCCGAGGGTGTTACCAGAACCCACCTCGGCGGCCCCGGGAGCGTCCCGCCATCCTGGGTGCATGCCTTCTGCAGTCCTATCAATGGAGCCTCAGTCTTTTAACCTCTGTCCAAAGGAATTGTGGGTTTTTGGTGCCATGTGGTTCATTTTCGCTAGTGTTTAAAAACTGTTGAAAACCAGCCGCATCCTCCAAGCCTCTGTGCCGTCACTAGGAGGCTCAGGAAACGCCACGTGGCCGGCCCCGGATAATCGCTGAGTCCGGCCCTGTCGCCAGATGCAGTCCACATGCTGAGGCCACAGAGCCTGAGCAGACAGACAGACAGACGTGCAGGCCCTCCTGAGGGGGAGGGGACCCCACCCACAGCCCAGCCCCTCAAGGACCCCGAGGAGGGGATGGCCCAGGAGGGCTCAGCGCAGGCCCTGGAGGGAGCGTGCTTCCCTAAGGCCCCCGGAGGAGCTCAGCCAGCAGGTGGGAACCGCAGTCAGAGGCGACCGCAGGTGGCCCCCGGCCCCTCCCCGGGGGAGCCAGCAGGGAGGCTGGGGCTGGGCCTGAGGGCGGAGGACTCGGGAGAGGAGGCCGACCAGAAACCCATCTCTGGAAGTGGTCCTGAAGAGGCCGAGAGAGGACAGAGGACGCGGGAGAGCAGGCTGGGGCGGCCCCCGGGCCCCCGTGGCTGAGTCCTGCAGGGCCCTCTGCCCATGGGGAGAAGGGACTGAGATGGGGAGAGGGGGTCGCAGAGCCAGCCTTTGGGCAGGGGGTAGGGTGGGCCAGAGAGACCTGGGGGATGTCGTCTGTCTCCTTGGGAAGAACGCGGGGGCTGGGGCACCTGCCGGGGTGGCCGGGCGTCTGAACCTGGGCGCGGCCATGAGAGTCAGGACCATCACAGGCTGGGCAGATGGCGGGGTGGCTCCCGGACAGGGGGACGGGGCGTGAGCCCCTGAGGATGGGCTGGGGGCCTGGGCTCCGTCATCTCTCGTGTTTCCGGCAGGCCCAGAGATGCCCACCAAAGTGCAGTTTCATTTTCTGGAAAACACACGCTGTGACCTGGGTTCGGCCAAGATTTCGTAAGGACCGTTTTCTCTGGTGCTGTAACCTCTCTGGTTTCTGCTCGCTCAGGGTGTGGTGTGAGCTCTTGTAAACTGCAGAGTAGAAAGCCACACCCACACCCACAACCAGGCGCTCTGCACAAGAGTTTTCTTGCGCACTTTCCCCGAGGCTGGCTTGTTAAAGGCTGAGCTTAGGACGAGCCTCCTTTCTGATTCAGTTGTGACATGGAATACACGCGAGGTGAACGTGCCCCGGGGCGGCCAGGGACTCCCATCTATCACTTGGACTCGGTGTCACCCACAGCCGGCCCTCTGTTCTCTTCCAAGTGAAAGTGAAGTCGCTCAGCCGTGTCTGACACTTCTTGACGACGTGGACCATAGTCCACCAGGCTCCTCCATCCATGGGATTCTCCAGGCAAGAATACTGGAGTGGGTTGCCGTTTCCTTCTCCAGGGGATCTTCCCGACCCAGGCATTGAACCCCAGTCTCCTGCATTGTAGGCAGACGCTTTACCGTCTGAGCCCCCAGGGAAGTCCTCAAAGCCTCTCCAGCTTGGCTCCTTCCAGACACAGGCGGCCAAGTGAAGGCACACAGCCCAGCTCTCCGAGCTCGCACGGCCGGGCCAAGAGCAGGATGGTGGCCCCTGTTTGCTCTCCTCCTGGGGCCACCATACGCCTCTGTGTGCCTCAGAGCCCTCTGCCAAGCCCAATTCCCTGCTCCCAGTCGCACCTGCCCCCCAGGCCCTCCCCTGCTCAGCACAGCCTGACCCCCTCTCCCCTGCTTTCCCTGCGGCCCACCGCCCTGGCCCCTGCGTGAACGTCACCCCTCACCCAGGCCGGTCCCACGGACATGGGGCCCTGCTCTGTGAGGCCGAGCGGAGGTCTGTCTCTTTCGTCCCCTGATGTTTCCTAAGTTTGTAGGATGCATAGTGGTTGGTTCTCCCTGGGCTGCTCAGTGATGTCTATTAAATGAAAAATAAGACCCCAAGTAATGAGAGATTTATGTACTTTAAGAGCTAGAGCCTCCCCCACTGCCCAGTCCTTGTGTGTAAAGTGGAGGCTAGACACATGCTAGGGGCAGACTGACGCCCAGAGCGGCTGGAGATGGGGAGCCGCCACAGAAATGGTGGTGGGGAGGCAGACGGCAATGTGGGCGCCAAGGTGCTCACCGGACGTGACCCGGGCAGAGGGTGCTGGAGGAGAGCCATGCAGCCCCCTGGAGGGTCAGCCCCCAGCCACGCCCAGGGCCCCCTGGGGAGGTTAGACGTGGGGGTCCCCCCAGGACTGGGAGCAGCAGGACCCGGGTTGCATTTTAGAAAATTCCTGGCACCGTGCTCTGACACACCTCTCTGCCTTCAAGTGATAGGCATTTTATGGAATGAGTTATTTTCTAAAGACTGCTTTTTTCTTAAAAGGGATAAAATCCTAGCAAACTGTCAGAGTTGTACTGCAACAATAAGGCCACAGCTGTTTATGCCACAGTGAGGACCCCAAACCTGAAAGGCGTGTTTTCTGCTCCAGCTTCATACACACAGGGGACCTGGGCTCTGCCCCTGGTGGCCCACTGACGAAGGTGCTTAAGGACATTCCTGTCTTCACGGGGAACCCCCGTTTTCACGGGGACCTGCAGGTGTTCCCGGAGGGGCTCCCCATCTGTATCTGCTCTCTGGCCCAGGACTCACCGGGTTGGCCCAGGTTGGGAATTACATCAGGGTCCCACCCTGTGCGGTCAGCCATGGCCCTGCGTCCCTGAGGCAGATCCCAGTGGAGGGAGGGGTGGTCCCACGTCTACAAGGTGGCATCTGAGTGTTTGTCCCTCAGGCCCTCAGTAGTGGAGGACCAACCTCAGCAACGTGGCATTTCATATTTGACCCTATAAGTCTGCAGGAAAACACAGAACTCAGTTCAGCTGGGGGGTCACTTCCTCGTTCCTCAGAGGCTGAGCACCTTTTCACGGGTCTCTTGGCCACTCAACCTTTCTTTTCCGGTTTTTTGCCCATTTTTCTATTAGACCATGTTTTTCCAATCAATTTTGAGGGGAGAATTGGTTGGATGGGTGGGTGGATGGATAGATGAACTGGTGGATGGATGGATGGTTTGGTGGATAGATGGAGAGATGGATAGATGGATGGGTGGATGGATGAATAGATGGATTGGTGGATGGTTGGATGGACAGATGGGTGGATGGTTGGATGGATGGATAAGTGGATAATGGGGGTGGTTGGATGGCTGGATGGGTGTGTGGATGGATAGACAGATGGACTGATGGATGGATGGATGGATGGATTGGTAAATGGATGGATGGATAGATGAACTAGTGAATGGATAGATGGATGG
Source organism: Capricornis sumatraensis (assembly GCF_032405125.1). Classification (NCBI taxonomy): domain Eukaryota; kingdom Metazoa; phylum Chordata; class Mammalia; order Artiodactyla; family Bovidae; genus Capricornis; species Capricornis sumatraensis. The sequence goes on along the minus strand of NC_091070.1, from coordinate 218,926,075 downwards.
TGGATGGTTGGATGGATGGATGGATGGATGGATGGGTGGGTGGATGGATAAATAGATGGACTGGTAGATGGATGGATGGACAGATGGGTGGATGGTTGGATAGATGAGTGGTTGGATGGATGGATGGGTAAATTGATGGATTGGTGGGTGGATGGATAGATGATTGATGGATGGATGATTTGGTGGATGGATGCATAGATGGGTGGATGGTTGGATGGATGGTAGATGGTTGGATGGGTAGGTGGATGGATAGACAGATGGACTGGTGGATGGTTGGACTGGTGGATGGATGGATGGGTGGGTGGTGGATGGGTGTATGGATGGATAAATGGATAGATGGTGGATGGTTGGATGGATGGATGTGTATGGATGTGTATGGGTAGATGGATGGATTGATGGGTGGCTGGGTAGATGGATAGATAGGTGGATTGGTGGATGGTTGAATGGATGAGTGGTTGGATAAGTGGATGGATGGTGGATACTTGGATGGGTGCATGGATGGATAAATGGATAGATAGCAGATGGTTGAATGGATGGATAGATGGGTGGGTGGATGGATTGGTGGTTGGTTGGATGGATGAGTGGTTGGATAGATGGATGGATGGATGGAGGATGGATGGTTGGAGGGATAGACAGACCGATGGACAGCTGCGAGTACCCTCTTTGTAAAAGTGAATGTAGGGTCAGAATAATCTGTTCCTCGACTGAAAGGGCTTTCCTGGGCCGTGGGTCTCCTTTGGGTGAAATTTTTAAGTGACTGATTTTGTCATTTATTTTTTATCCCTTCTTGAGTAAATTTTGAAAGATTACATTTTACCAGGAATTTTTTCTATCTCGGCCAATTTTTCCAAATTATTGACTGAAGTTGACAGCGTTCCTGTACTGTCTTCATCTCTACTATTCCTGTAGTCGTGGTGCTTATCCTAACATGCTTATCTGTGCCGCCTCTGATTTTCGTCACCAGCCCTACCAGAACTTAATTTTTCATTTCAGTTTTAAATGATAAAGTAATCATTTTAACATATTAAAAGTAAGATACTAATGAATGATGAACCAGAAATCACTGAAACTGAAATGGGATAGTTTAAAGTTAGCCAAATGGAACTTCTAAAAATGAAAGCATATTAGCAGAAAATAGAAACTCGGTGAGATCAGCTAGGGAGAAGACTAATAACCTGGAAGGGATGTGTGTGTGCTCAATTGTGTCTGACTCTGTGCCACCCCGTGGACCGTAGCCTGTCAGGCTTCTCTATCCATGGGATTCTCCAGGCAAGAGTACTGGAATGGGTTGTCATTTCCTTCTCCATGGGATTTTCCCCACCCAGAAATCAAACCCTCATCTCCTGCCTTGGCAGGAGGATTCTTCACCACTGAGCCACCAAGGAATCCCACAATCTGGAAGCAACAACTGAAGGAATGGGGCTGAGCACAGCCCAGAGACAAGGGGTAGAAGGGGGCTTGTGTGTCTGTTCAGCGACCCCACCAGAGTGCGGGGTGGATGGCTGAAAGTGCCAGCGGCCCAGGATCTTTCGTGACTGATGGAGGCACCATTCTCAGCTCTGGAAGGCAAGGAGGCCCAACCCAGAGAGTTTAAAAAAAAGCTTGCATCCAAGCTCATCTGAGTGACTGCAGGACCACGAAGACAAACAGGAAACTGTGAAAGTAGCCGGAGAGAGCAGACAGGCAACCCACAAGGAGCAGTGTGAGCCAGACACCAACCGCTTCACAGTGAAGGAAGCAGAAGACAGCGGGGCAAGGTCTTCGTGTCGAGAGGAAGAACCCACCAACCCAGAGCCGCAGGCCCAGCGGGACTGTGGCCGCGGGGCTGGGGTGGGTGGGAAGAGAGAAGTAACCTGGGAAAGCTTGACCCATGAGACCTGCTCCAAAGGAAACTCTGTAGGAGCTTCAGGCAGAAGGACAACAGCCCAGGCAGCTGTCTGTTGAGCAAGACGGAGGCGTCAGTGCAGGAAAGCCCGAATCAACAGGAACTCCAAGAGACGGTAACAACGATGCCACGTCAGTGAAAGTCAAGAAGGAGGCAGAGTGAGGGCCGCGAGCCCTCAGTCAGGGGCGACAGGGAATTCGGCCGGGCCCTGGAGCAGGGGCTGCCTGTACCGCAAATAAACATGGGGGACGCTGGCTGCAGTGCACTTGTGAGGAGCAAGTACTTTGTGATCGGTTTAGCCCGCGTGCTGGGCGGCTCTGTGGCAGACACCCAGCGTGCCCTGTGGCCATCAGGCAGGTGGGCTGTGTGCGCCTCCCCACTCCACCTGCGGCAGGGACTTCAGGGAGAGCTCGGAGCAGAGATGCTCACACCCTCTGTCTACCTTTTCTCTGATCATTGGAAGAAAACCCTGAAGAGCAGATGTGCTTGTCGCTCAGTTGTGTCTGACTCTTTGTGACGCCCTGGACCATAACCCGCCGGGCCCCTCTGTCCATGGGATTTCCCAGGCAAGAATACTGGACTGGGTTGCCATTTCCTCCTTCAAGGGATCTTCCTGACCCAGGGATCAAACCCACGTCTGCTGCTTGGCAGGCGGATTCTTTACCGCTGAGCCACCAGGGAGGCCCAAAGTGGGGATATTCAAGCCCTGTCTATAAAACCCTTGTTTACAAGTGTGATGAAACTGATGTTTCCGAAAAGTCATCATCCCTTCCCCTGACGCTGTGCCGTGCATCCAGCGGTGGAGCCCACGCTGCCGCCCCTCTGCGCCAGCTGCCTCTGGACACCAGCTAGTGTCCTGCCCACACGGGCACCCACGAACGTACCCGAGAGCCTCCTAGGGGAAACACCTTAAGGAAAATAAGTCTACTTCTGTGAAAACATTTATGTAATGTCACAACCACCTCTGGCTTTTTCAAGCTGTCTTCTCTGTTAGCACGTGCACGTGAGGAAGACGCTGATCTGGACGTCCCATCTGAACACGCACGGGGATTCTATGATCCAGACATCCCATCCAAACATGCACAGGGATTCTACTGACGGCCTCGAACTCACCGTATATTCTTCTTTCGTCCCCAGCTCGATCCTCTCCCAGAAAAGGTCTTACAGCAGAGACCCAACGCCAATGCCGTGCGGTCGATGGAGAAGGTCATTGAAATCCACAGTAAGTGGCCTGGCCCAGGGCTCAGCAAGGAGACCCCCCCCAAGGGAGGGGCCCGACTCCACAGCCCTTCTCCCACCCCCCATACCCCCTGCTTCTCTCTCACTGCCAGCAGCGTCCCCAGGCCCGCCTGTTGAGACCTGGCTTTCAGGGCGAATATGATGAGCTGGTGACTCTCCTCTCACCCCGCTTAACGTCCCAACAACCTGCCACAGCCAAGTCACCAACTCTGCTTTGTGGGGCAGAAGAGCTGCAGTTCAGGGGATGTGTGAGGTCCCTTCTCCAGGCTCCCCGCTGACAGGCTGGGACCCGCATGGAAGCCTGTGTCCTCGGGTCTGGCCTCTGCCCTTGGACCAGCAAACCCCACTCCATCAGTTCAGGGTACCCTTGGCCCAAAGACCAGCCCTGCCCCTCGAGCGACGGGGCCCAGGAGCCCAGGGGCTGCACACGGCCTTCTGCCCCGCCTTCATCCTGGGTCTGCAGGGTGGCCCAGTCGCGAGTGTCCGTGTCCATGGGCGCGACCCAGGGTGTCCTGCTGTGCACTGAGCTCCTGGCCTCCTGAATGAGGAGCCCTGAGGCCCAGGAGACACCGGGAGGCTGCCTGCACCCACCCCCATCATCTCGGGACTCCAGCAGGGAGTCAGGGGGTGCTCGTCCCAGCCGCCCCACCCTGAGGGAGGGGCCCTCCCGGGAGCCCACCCCCACCCAGATGTCCTGCCCCTGAAGGGCCCAGTTCTCCTGGTCACGAGGAAGCTTTTCCAGACTGCCACCCTCTGAGTTTCTAACCAGGCCACCTCGTGGCTTCTGTCTCTGGAGAGCGTGGTGCTTTGGAGTCACCAGCGATGGGTGCTGCTGGAGCCCCGTGGGCCCAAGCTCAGGGTTGGGGTCCCGTATCTGAGCAGTCACCCGCCCCTTCCGCAGGCCAGTACTGGCGCTCCCTGCAGAGGCTCGCCTCCACCGCCGGCTACTCCCTGGTCGAGGCCCAGAAGTGTGAGAACGAGGAAGCTGAGACTGTCACTGCCATGGCCTCGCTGTCTGTGGCCGTGAAGGCCCCTGAGAAGAGGTGAGCACGGACACTGGCTGGCCGTGGGTGCTGCCGCCATCTGCGGGTGACCCGGGTCTTTGCTCCCGGGTGTATTGGGGGCACTGCTAGCTCAGCAGGGCCTCACCCTGGCCCCAGGGCAGACTGCACCACACCTCTTTCCAGAAGCAAGAGCCTGAGAAACACTTGAAGGGCGTCTGGGCCAGAAGGAACACTTCCCTAGGGGAAGAGTGGGGGTCGCTGGGAGTTGAGGGGGCGGGGGTGGCTAGAAGTGGGGGGCGGGGTAGCTAGGAGTCGTGGGCGGGGTGGCTAGGAGATGGGGGTGGAGGTGGCTCGGGGTTGGGGGCGGGGATGCCTCGGAGTTGGGGGCCAGAGATAGCTAGGAACCTCGCACACCCACCCTCTCTTCTGTTGCCACCCCGCCCGCCCGCCCCAGCAGACCCGACGAGGAGCCCATGGAAGAGGAGCCGCCTCTGTAGCCGCTCCTGCAGCTGCGGGTCTCTTGTTTGTCTGTCTCCGTCTTGAAGCTCCGCCGAGAAAAGTTGCTGCCGCCCTGCGTCCTGCCGGCCTCCTCCGAGCCCGCGGGCGCGGCGGGGCGAGCCGCAGCCGGCGGCCCTCTGCCTGCCGGACCCGGGCAGACGCCGGGACGCGCCGACACACGGACGTGCGGGAGCGGGCGCTCCGGGCCCCGCAGGGCAGCCGCGGAGGGAGGGAGCCCGCGGGGGCTCAGGGCAGAGCCGCCTGCCGAGCGAGCCGACCCGAGGAAAAGAAAATGAAAATCAAAGATCTCACGACACAAAACAAACTTGATTAAAACTGGTGCTTACGGTTTGGTGATTCCCCACAATTCCACAGTCTCCGTGTAAACCACTCAACTCATCCTGTAGCTTATTTCTTTTTCAGAGAAGAGTCAGCCGCTCCGCCGCTGGCCTGCCCCTGCGCACCCCGTGTGCGCGGTGGGGCTGGGACACGGAGCGGGCGAGCGTTTAAGGAAAAAAAAAAAAAACTGGACAGAAGCAGAAATGTGAGCCCGTGCGGCTTTGGTTTCTCAAAGCCGACGGAAGATGCGCGTTTGTGCCTTTTTTTTAATTGCTCTGATGGATTTTTGTGGCTGGGTTTTCCGAAGTCCGAGGAACAATGCCTTAAGAAAAATAAACAGCAGGAGTCGGTGGGACCGCTCCCTGTGGCCAGTGGGGCCGGAGGCCGGCTCGCACTGGCCTGGCGCTTCACAAGTGGTCCCCGCCATGGCCAGCAGCTCTGGAGGGCTCAGGTCCTGCCACCCTGTTTCGCTTTATTGCTGTTGAAGAAAAATGGAGGTAGTTCCAAAATAGTGGCAAATACTGTTGGGGGTTTTGAAGTCCAACAAATTTTAAATGAATCCAAAGTGTTCTTTTTCTCGTACATCATATAACAATTGAGCATCTCCATTTGGTTGTGAAGCATGTCCTAGGCACACTTTCAGTGTTACGATCGGAATGCTTTTTATTAAAAGCAAGTAGCATGAAGCATTGCTTAAAATTTTAGGTATAAATAAATATATATATGTATAATATATATTCCAATGTATTCCAAGCTAAGAACCTTGATTCTTATGAAATCTTGATGAAATATTTATAATGCATTTATAGAAAAAGTATATATATATAAAATAAATGCAGATTGTAAAGGTCCCTGGCGAATGAACGGCTTGTGACTCAGCTCTCAAGGTGCTTGTGGAAAGGGATCTAGTTTGAAGCTCATGTTATTTCTGAACTCCAGATTGGAGAGCTTTCAATCACAGGTTCGCCATGGGACGCCTGCCCTGCAAGATTGTACCTTCATCTTACTTATTTTCTGACCTGACCCCTCCCCACTCCAAGCCTCCATGCACATGTGTACCTGATAAGTTTTTATAGCAAAGGATATCAATTTGCTGTTGATTTTGTATGAATTTTTTCACAAAAAGATCCGGAATAAGCATTGTTTTGTGAATTTTACATTTTTTCTCACCATTTAGCAGTTTTCTGAATGGTAATAACGTCAACCTTTTTCCTTTCTAAACTTTTGCTTGTACATTTTTTTAACTTTGGAAGGTATTTTTTTTATTATTATTATTATTTTCATTTTGTTTATTTTTGTACAGTGAGCACAGAGTTTATTTTCAGAGTGAGCGCGGAGCGTGCAGCGGGGTCTGAGGTCTGCCCACCTGGGCCCCCCTGTGGCTGCACACAGAGCGTGGAGCCTTCCTTTGCCGCCCGTGCTTTCTGGGCAGGGGGCACCCTCGCAGCGCTGAGCTGAGGGGCTTGCCAGCCACCATGGGCCATCCGTATCCATGAAATTCACGTGTAGATGTCTCTGACCATGTGGTCAGGATAGCATTTTTCACTTGGCTTTTCCAAAGAGCTTGTAAACTTGTCGGCCACGCGTGGGGCCAGGGGTCCTGTGCACCCTCCCCAGGCTTTTCTGTGGCAGCCACGTGGCAGGGCCCTGGCTGGGAGCAGTAGGCCTGAACTTTGAAGCCTGTGGCCACGGAGAGCCTGGACCCTCGCTTCCTGGTGACCCCGTGGGGACAGCAGACTCCCCATCAGGACGTCTATCCTTGGCTCTTTTTTTTCTCTTTGACAGTAACTGAAAAGGATCAGTTTTTAGTGGTAACTCATTTTCCAGCCCTGAAGCCACCAGTTTCATTCCAGAGTGTGCATGGGGTTCTGACGAGGAAGCGCAGACACAGCTTGCCAGGGGTAGGGAACCCCAGCCAAGTCTCAAGTCTGGTGACATTTACAGGGTAGCTTCTGGAAGAGACTCTGACGCAGCCAGACTTGGGACCAAAGGAGCCCAGATTCTTGGACCGGCTTGGTCATCGGGTTGCTGTTGGTCACACTCAGGACAGTGGTCAAGAGTAGGACAGGAAGGTCTTGGGCCATGCCTGGTGTCCCCTCTCCTCCTGGCCCCTTGCCCTGAGGCCCAGGTTGGTGGGGGAGTTGGAGGCACCCAGCCCCCAACAGTGGAGGCAGGCCCCAGCCAGTCGTGTCTGCTGGCCTCCTGGGAGCCCCCCTGCCACCTGCCCACTTCCTGCCAGCCGTGGCTCCTGGGGAGAAACATCACCTGACATTTTTCCAGGTTATGGGATAACAGGTGACCTTGGTGGCCAAGTTCCTGTTGGAAGGGTTTGCTTCTGATCTCGTCCAACAGAGACCTCCTCTGCAGAAGGCCCGACGGGGGCCGTTTTCATTTGTCAGCTCACTCCAGCTTCACAAGCGTGCTTAAAGCAGTACCGTGTAGCCTTTTGTTTTCTTTGAAGACACACTCAGCCCTTCTCCACAGCCAGCCGTCTGGGGCAGAGGGCGGAGGGCCCACCCGGAGCTCCCACCGCCTCAGGGAAGGCACCCACACCTTCCCGCTGTGGTCCCTGGACCTCTAGCCTTTTTGTTCCTTTTCAGAGGCCTTGGGGGCACTGGCCGGGGGTCAGCAAGTGAGCACTTTATACCCCTTTGCAGGAAACCCCGTGATGCCGCGCGACTCGTGGTGTCCCGCTGCCCTTCGGGCCTTCCAGCTGCGCCTCAGGGCGCCCGAGCCCCACCAGCAGGCGGCCGTCCCCCGGCCGCCCCCCGGCCGCCTGGGACTAGCCGCCCCTCCGGTTCCGAAGGGCCACTTTGTCAAAGCGTTTGGGTTTTTCTTGACTTCCTTTCCAAGTTTGTTTCCAGAGGAAGGACCGTTTTGTCCTGGTTCTGACACGAAAGCAAGTCTGATTTTTGCAGCACTAAGCAATGGAGTTTCTTGTTTTTAATTTTCGATCGGAACATTCCTCCTTTCCTGGTCACAGCCACACGCTCATTCCATTCTTCTTTTTGTAGACTTTCGGGCCCACGTGTTTTACGGGCATTGATACGTATATAAATATATATATAAACACATATGAGTATATTTTTTTAAGTTTCCTACACCTGGAGGTTGCATGGGCTGTACGAGCGGCATGTCTTTATATTGTATACGGATTTTGCACGCAAACGCGGCAGCTTGGGGAAGAAGAGAAATGCTTTTCTGTTCCCCTCCCATGACATTTGCAGACAACAAAAGATGGGGATTTTTTTTTTTTTTCTGTAAAACGAAACCTTGAAGGAGAGTGGGGGAGGGGGGAACGTTTGCGTCTTATTGAACTTATTCTTAAGAAATTGTACTTTTTATTGTAAGAAAAAATAAAAGGACTACTTAAACATTTGTCATATTAAGAAAAAGTTTATCTAGCACTTGTGGCATACCAATAATAGAGTTTATTGTATTTATGTGGAGACAGTGTTTTAGGGAGCTTATGCGGAGGTCAAAGCGGACCGCCCGTCTCCTGCAGCTGCTCTGGAGGAACTTGTCCCGTTGGGTTTCTTCCCTGGTCCCCCTCCCCGGGGAAGCCGCGGCCCCGCGGCCCTTTCCGCACAGCCTGGGCCGCTTTTCCTGACTTCCGGGTGATGTTCGGCTAGGATTTCACTCGACACTCAGCAGTCACAAACTGTGCTGCAGTGTGGTTTAAAATCATACTTTGCATTGAAAGGACACCATTTCTTCCTTGCAATGAAGCAGAGCTTTCACAGCTCAGCTCACTTTGTGTCTTTGACATGATTATAAGCCTCCTATTGAAGGAAAAAGAAAGCAGACATTTTCTGTTTGTGGTTTTTTTTGTTTTTTTTTCAATCTTTTTGGTGTGTGTGCTCCACAGTGGAGGCGCTATTTTTCAATTTATGAGAATGACAAACATACTATCATGTGTCTGTATAAGAGGGGGGTTGACCCTATTCACCCAAGAGCTCCTCACGGTCTGTCGCAGAAAACGCGGTGGGGACGTGTTCCCGTCCCCGCCCACGCCCACTTCTGGCTCCTGCGGGCGCCACGCGGGCGGCAGAGACCCGTCTCCTCTGTAACTTCGCATCCGTTCTCTCCTGATTGTCTGGACCTTCCCGGGGTCCTTTCCCTTTCTCAGTGGAGTTGGAGATTCTGTCCTTGGTTTTCTCATTCTTGTTTCATTCTGTGGGGGGCGGGGGATTTGCACCAACTGCGGTGTCCTCCCCCGACGGCCGGCTCCACTTCACCGGAGTCCAGTATTTGTACCTCATCATGCGACTTGTCACTCTTGTGGTGTAAATAAAGAGCATTAATTGCCCTCCGACCCGTGGTTTCTGCCGTGTGCTCTCATGCTCGCCCGTTCCGCGCCGGGTCCCTGCAGGGGGCGGTGGGGGCAGGGGGAGCACCTGGGCACCAGCCCATCAGCAGCCCTCCCACCTTCCACCTGTACAGACAGCCCACAGACATATCTTCACTGAAATGTCCAGTAATTCTAACTATTTTCTCCCCAAAATCCTGGTCTGGAAACAGCCTTGGAAAGGATCGAGGTTGAAGGGAAAGGACCAGAGGCCTGGCCTCTGGAGCTCGGCACTATCCCTGAGGCTGTGAGCCTGCAAACACGGCCACCTCCACGTGGCACCGTACCTCCCCGCCCGTTGCACCCTTCCCAGGCGCTCGCATCCAGTGACGTAACTGGGGGAGGGGGGGAGGCTCCAGTCCCATTGGCCCCAGACAGAACAACTCAGGGGCGCCTCAGCCCGCCCCCAGCTGGGCTCTCCCTCCGCCAAGTCATATTTCCTCCCTCGCCCTTTCTCAGCTGTCGACCCCAAGGACGCTCCTTAAAAAATATCGTGCTCACCAGACTCCATCCAGGGTCTGCTTTCTGGGAACCCCAAATGCTACACCCAGGGGCCTCCAGGCCCCCAGTGAGACCTGTGGAGCGCAGCCACCTCCAGACACAAGCAGAGCTAACCCAGGCGAGAACCTAGGAGCTGGAGTCACTGAGTTGGGGGGAGGGGGGATATTTGTTATGCAGCATCATTGCAGCAATAGCTGACTGATGCAGACAGTGTAAAGAGACAGGAGGCTCCAGTGTAACCTGAGTCTTTTCATGCTTTGCTGGTATTTATGAAGACATATTTATTAATTTATGCAAAATGAGAGGATCTTATTCCAATAGGAATTCTCTTTTCCAAACAGACTCAAATGTAAAGAAGCCTTGAAAGAGTGTGTCCTTTCCAAGCTCTAGGAGATTTGTGAGGGCAGCTTTTCTTCAGGTTAATTTTTGCACTGTAGGTTTTTTGTGACATCTTTTGGATGATTTTTATCTGAAAATTATTTTTTAATGTATGTTATAAAGCAGTGGGGTTTTTTTTTAAAACCTTTTGGAAGTGTGAAATATCGCAACCACATTGAACAGAGAAAATAACACACGTGTGAGTGCCCATCCTTCAGGGTGAGCACACAGCCACACTTTGCTGTGAGCGTTGTGGTAAATAGATGCGGAGGACGCGGGTCAGCTCAGTGTCCTCTTCCCTTCCCTCCCTGGGTAAATGCTGCCCTGGAATCGGTGTGTGGACCTCGTGTCCATGTTTTTGCGTCTTTACTGCATAATTTTATCTCCATAGAAGTAGAAGTTAGTGCGAAGGTGCCAGAATTTTCTGTAAATGCCTTTTTCATCCACGGTGTGTAATTTGGCTCACCTTATGGGCTTCCCTGATAGCTCAGTTGGTAAAGAATCCGCCTGCAGTGCAGGAGGCCCCAGTTCAATTCCTGAGTGGGGAAGATCCCCTGGAGAAGGGAAAGGCTACCCACTCCAGTATTCTGGCCTGGAGAATCCCATGGATAGTCCATGGGGTCGCAGAGAGCCGGACATGACTGAGTGACTTTCACTCGCGCTTTCACTTTCTACCCCTGCGTGCTCCTCTAGGGACTCATTACAAGAGCTGCACGCTCGTGCACTGAGTGGCTGTCCCTGCATGCACAGCCCAGCCCTCCTGACTTAGGCACGTAGCGCTCACCGTGTGGTCTCCCCCACACATCGCACTGCCCTGGGGGTCATGGGGGCTCCCTCTCCAGGGGAGTTGCTGGCCCTGCAAGGTGTCAGCTCTTGTTAAATCAGAATGGTCACTCCCCATAGCAGTTCACCGATTTTCGCCTCCACCAGCACTGACTGGATCAGGAGTCTGGCCGAATACAGAGCAGCAGAAAGAGGGGTCCTGAGATGATACGTGTCCCGAGGTATTCTTTCCCTGCAAACACCCCACATCTGTGGGGGCTGCGCCTCTCCCCACAGACAGGGCGGCTTTGAAGCAAATCCCAGCAGCACATCACCCACCCGCAAATACTTCAGTAGACATCCCTGGAAGATAAGGACTCTTCACAAACATGGCACAATACCACATCATGCTTGAAAAACGGACAGTTCCTTCACATTGTCCAGTAACCAGCCAAAGCTGAGGTCTCATTTTTCATCTTGTTTCCTTGCTTGTTTTTCACAGTTGGTTACAGTGCCTACAGAGAAAAAGTAAGCCCTGGAAGGTGACAGTTAAAAAAGGAAGAAGTTTCCCATTCGTATCTCAGTGATACTAGATATTTCAACCGAAACTGAAAGGGTAATATTACATGGTTTAACTCAATATGTAAGACTCGGAGTTTAATTTTAAAATCCACTTCATATTTCTGTTCAAAATACACCCTTAGTGGGCTTAAACTATTGTCTTGGTTTGAATGTAAAAGTAACAACATGTTTTATTTCTCTGCCGGTAGCGTGAGCTCCAGTTTGGAAAACAAGAATGAAACATGTGCATTTTGATTCATTAAAGTGTTGGGATTTGTGCACGAAACTAAAGCAGTGGAGCATTCCCAGGGTCTGAGGCCACTTAAAACCCCTTGATCTGGTGCTGAGTGTGTAAAAACTGGGGTTCTCCTCACCCACTGCTCATGGTTCAGGCCCTGCAGCGACTCTGCTGAAGTTTAAACCCCCCGTCCTTGGAGGGGGTAGTGTAGTCACACCCATTCACGCTCGAGGAAACAAAGGCTCAGAAAGTTTAAGTACTTTGCCCGAGTTTGCACATCAGGCATGGGGTCCTAGGTGCAGGGCAGTCCCCTTGCTGAGCCTCTCGTTTGAACCCGTCTTCTGTCCCCCCGGGCCACACTCTGATGCACAGGCCACGGCTGACTGGAGAGGGTGAGGACCCACGGGGACCGATGCCTGTGGTGTCCGGACCAGGGCTGGTCCCCTCCACACGAGGATGCGTGGGGCCGGTCCTAGGGGCGCCCTGTACACAGCCCGATGTAGAGAGAGCTGGGCAACGCCACCCCCACCCCAGGGAGGGATGAGGTTCTGGGCTGCTCCCCTCCCCACCCAGCCATCCTCCCTGAGATGGATCCAGCCTCCCAGCTGCATTCAGACCAGGTGCCCCAAGCCCCAGCCCCTGTGTGGCAGTGACGCTCAGATCTCAGCACCGCCAGGAGGCCCAGGCACTGCTGGGGGCTCAGGCTGTCCCTTCCAGAGGCCCCACACATGGAGTCCCTACCGGGCTTCCCGTGCAGGCCAGCTGCGGGCAAAGCCCACCCTGCCTCCAGGAGAACGTCCTTCCAGGCCTCGCCCTTCCCAGATCCCTTGCCCGAAGGGGCAGAGGAGGCTTGGAACTGTGGTGTGGCCTTTGACCTCATGGGACCGCAGTTTTCTCCATAAAAGGAACAGGTGGGCGCATGGCCCCTCAGTCCTCAGCTGTCCCCACAGTCAAGCAGAGGCTCTAAACACAGGAGCAGCAACTGGATCCTTTCAGCCGCTGCCGGGGCTGACTTGTGCCCCTGTAAACGCTTCCCTGCAGCATTTTCCTAGGGGCAGAGTTGCTGGTGTGACTTCAGGTCAAGATTTGAATAGAAATTAGATGGGGTGGAGGGGATTGTATGCAAATGATGCCCTCAGCTCAGTTCAGGGAGGGTGCGAGGACCGAGCTCCTCCCTGGCCAAGCCTGGGTGGGGAATGGTCAGGGCTGCAGACAGACCTGTTTGCAGATGGCTGAAGCTCAACCTGGTAATTCCACTCCAGGAATCGGTCTCAGGGACAGAAATCTAATCACAGAAAGCGTTTCCTGTGCAGAGATGCTCACTTCAGCATTATTCAGTGGAAAGCTGGAAACACCTGGAAATATAAATGTTTAACAGTCGGGAGTGGGCGGGTGCCGGGTTGCTGGGCACGTGGGTTGCTGGGCACGTGGGTGGTGGCACCCCTCTGGGGCTGGGCTGACCGACACCGCTGCTCACCACACGGAGCACATCTTTCAGGGCCAGAGCGTGGACGAAGCACCATATTCAGTGTCAACCTGATGAAGAAACCCAAGCTGGGACTTTGAACTTGGCATCCAAACAGCACGGGGAGGGGCCGTCACAGTACGCTGAGGGCAGTTCTCCTTTCCTTCTGTGATAGAAGGAAGTATACAAGCTCTGAGTTCATCTCATTTACATTCATGAACAACGACCCTAAAGCCATTGTCGACTTAAAAAATATATGCGCGGTGTGAAAACTGGGGTTAAGGTTCACTTGGGCAGAGTGAGGACCGTGGCCCGGGAGACAGCACCTCTGATGGCTCTGAGAGGCTGCTCTGGATGAGGAGGGGAGGTCAGCGTGTGTGGTTTTGGTGACGGGGAACACACGCAATCGAGCACGTGCTTCTTTGCCGAAGGTTACTGCTGGTCGTGAGGAGCAGATGTGATCGTGAAGGGTTTCGGCGCGCTTTCTGCATTTCTAGGTGTAAGGAGCTGCAAGAATTGCACTGATCAAACCAGCTCCTGAAAATACCGATCTGAAGACCCGTTCTGCCTGTTTTCCCAGAGTACAGAGGCCTTGTTTCTGCTCTGCACCCTGACCTCCTTTCAGGGGGCGGTTGAAGGTCAGTGGCGATAGAAGTGCCTGATTTAATCCTCGTAGGGCTAGATGGCCAGTGTCCATTGGAACTGACAACATGTTTCCAGCTTCTGTCCCACAGAGCTGTTTCCTTATGGAGTCTGTTAGCTGTCATGGAGGAAAACCAAAAGTGCAGGGAAAGTGGTTTCTAGCATGTTCCCCAAGCTCCGCCCCAGCCCAGAAGGGCATTCCTGCCTCACCTCCTGTGTGCTGAAGGCCTTGGAGGCTCCCCCCTGGGGCACAGCCCCTGAAGAAGCCCACTGCTGGGGGCGGGAGGTGGGGGGAGATGGTGCAGGACACCCAACGCAAGGCGAAGGCCCAGGGGAGGCAGCTGAGCGGTCATGCAGGACCACCAGGAGGACCACCTGAGCACCGCCCGGCCTCTGAGGGCTGCCATCAGCCCTGTGACCGCCCCGCCGCAGTGTCGACTTAAGAATAACCACAGCCTAAATACTGAGCGTGCCTGCACCGTCATGTCCAACTCCTGTGACCCCATGGACTGTAGCCCGCCAGGCTCCTCTGTCCATGGGATTCTCCAGGCAAGAATACTGGAGTGGGTTGCAGTTCCTCCTCCAGGGGATCTTCCCAGTGCAGGTATCGAACTCACATCTCCTGAGTCTCCTGCACTGGCAGACAGGTTCTCTAGCCCTGAGCCACCTGGGAAGCAGTTTGTTGGGTGGGGAGTTTTAGGACTTCAGGCCTGGGGGGCAGCATCTCGAGTGACACTGAGAAAACTCTTCCAAGGAGGATGGGGCGGGAGGAGGAGGGTGGCGTCGGGTCACACAGAAGTGTGCAACAGGGGGCAGGGGCTCTGAACATCGAAAGACGAGTGCTAATTAGGAGAAACCAGATATCTCAGGTTAGGGAGTTTAGCACTTTTCTATGCATGGGAAGACGCAAGAGCCTGGGCTCACTGAGCTCATTCCTTTCTTGCACGTCTCAGCTGCCTGGGGCCAGCATCCTGCGATTTAAGTTTCACATCCTTGTTTCTCGCTCACTGGTCACACGTGGCAGGCTCAGAAAGTCACATTTGAAGGGCCGAGTGGCTGCTGGCTGAGACGCCCTTGTTTACTGATATGGCAGGAGACACTCCATTCCTCAGTCCTTCCCTTGTCCCTAGCTGCTCCACGTGCTTACAGGAGTTGAACCTGGTTCTCGGAGGGGAGAGGGCACAGGTGCCCCTGGACCCTGAACAGTGGAAAGTCCAGCCCTCAGCCCTCAGCCCAGACCCAAGATCATCAGGGGCCCACGGAGGGCAGTCCCTCACCCGGGGGCCAGCAGGGTGAAGAACCATCCATCCCTAGAGCTGCAGCGAAGCTGAGGCCTTCGCTGAGACCTCATCGCAGCTCAGCATCTCCTGCTGCCCAGCCCTGCCCCCGCCCCTGGCCTTTCTCCGGGCAGATCCCCGTGGCACCCAGCGGGCCTGCTTCCTGGGGAACCAGCGTAGCTGCTACCACACTGCAAGGAATGTGCTCTAGGAAGGTGAAAATGGGGCAAAAGGCCATCTTGGAGCAGAGCAGAGAGATCCTCCCTGAGGCCGGAAGGACAGAAGCGCCCCCATACCCACCCCACAGCCACGGATAAGGAGGCGCCCTGGCCGCAGAGGCGGGCGGGTGAGGGGATGGACAGGGAGGTGCCCAGCTCCTCCCTGGGCAGCACCCTGCTTGCTCGCCAGCTGCCTGAGCCGAGGGGCCTCCCATGTCCTGTCCAGGTGCCCACGGCCCATGAAACAGTGAGGAGCCTGCCTGGGGGCCCAGCTGGCCGTCCCTGAGCTCGGGACCTGCTTCCACACGTGCACCCCCCGGAAACCACCTGCCCGGGGCAGGATGCCGCTCTTGACCGTGGGCGGGCCTCCTGGAAGGCACCGTGGAACCCTGCCTCCCGGCCTTGGCCTCCTCCAGGAATGCCTTCCTCCCACCTCCCTGGGCCCTCTCTTCTTTACGGAACCCCAGTTTAAGTGGAGCCACCTTCCCGTCCCCCTCCCCAAATACTGCAGAGACAGAGGTGACGCGGCAGGCAGGGCTCTTCCCGAGACTGGGGTGGCAGCCCTTCCTCCCGACGGTGACCTCAGGCCAATCCTACGCCCCAGTTTCCTCTGGAGAATTGGCACCAGACCCTCTGGGCGACAGGGATCGGGCAGCAGCCCCACAAGGGTGGGCTCTGCTTCCACACTCTCCATGGGCACGGGCTGCCAGTGGCCCCTGAGGCAGCGAGGGTGGTGGCCGGGATGGACGGTGATGGGTGGGCAGCTCATGGCCCAAGGACGAGCCCTAATGCTGCACACGAGTTGGGAGCACCCTTGATGGGCTTCGGCCCCTCCCTGTACTGACCTGGATGGAGCGGGGCACTGGCCGCATTTGCCCAGAGAAGCTCACTCTTGGCAGCCAGTCCCTCTGACCTCGAGACAGGCAGCAGTGGGTGAGCAGTGGTCCCTCAAGAGACACCTGTATCCTGCCCCCGGGGATCAGCGGGTGTGTGGATGGAATCACGTGAGAATCTCAAGTGGGGATCATCCCGGATGGCTCAGGCAGCTCTCAACCCAGTGATAGGCGCCCCTGAAAGAGATGGAGGAGGAGCCCCATGGGGACAGAGGCAGAGACCGGGGTGATGTGGCCACAAGGCGAGGGGGGTCGACAGCCCCGGATGCTGAGGGGGTGGGGAGGCTGTGCCCCAAGCCTCGGTGGGGCCCTGCTGGCACCTCACTTCCAGCTTCTGCCCAACAGACTGCAAGGGAGTCAATTTCGGTTGTCCCGAGTACTCTCTTTACGGTGAGAACTGGACCATAAAGAAGGCTGAGCACCAAAGAATGGATCCTTTTGAACAGTGGTGCTGGAGAAAACTCTTGAGAGTCCATTGGACAGCAAGGGGATCCAACCAGTCCATCCTAAAGGAAATCAACCCTGAATATTCATTGGAAGAACTGATGTTGAAGCTGAAACTCCAATACTTTGGCCACCTGATGCAAAGAGCCAACTCATTGGAAAAGCCCCTGATGCTGGGAAAGATGGAGGGCAGGAGAAGGGGACGAGAGGATGAGATGGTTGGATGGCATCACCAAGTCAATGGGCACGGATTTGAACAAACTCCAGGAGCTGGTGATGGACGGGGAGGCCTGGTGTGCTGCAGTCCATGGGGTCTCAAAGAGTCAGACACGACTTAGCGACTGAACAGCAACAAGCCCCCCGGTTTCTGGTGGTTTGTTACCAGACCCCCGGGAGACTCTCACGGAGCCTTCAAGGGGGAGCCAGGGGACACTGGCCCTGCTGGGTCAGCGTCTGAAAGGGTCCATTATATCAGGCTTCTTGACCTGGTGTCACCCAGGAGTCTGGGGGCTTCGGAGTTCTGAGACCTGACGCCCTTGACATTTCACACAGTGTTCTCTGACGGGAGGGCATGGCGCTTCCAGCAGCTCCCCACATCTCAGGGCAATTTTGAGCCTCTGTCCCCATCCTTGGGGGCCCCCCAGGAAGGGCGATGTCCATCCTCCACCTCCTGTGGGGCTCCTGGGCACTGGACCAGGGCCTGGGCTGGTGTCCCCAGATCCAAGCAGAATGGAGCAGAAAAGGCAAGCGTCACCTGCTTGGCAGACCCCGCCCAGCCTGGGACCCTCTGTCCCTTGTCCTCCGGGGTCGCCCAGCTGCACCTGTCTGGGGGACTGAGGGCCAGGACAGGTGGTGCCGCCCGGGGCCCCAGGGAGTGTAGGGTGCTGTGCCCTGGAGGAGGGCAGGGCGTGTGTGGCATGAAAGGGGAACCAGAGGTGAGCGAGAGCAGGGTGGCCCCAGGGAGCCAGGCGGGGGCAGCCCGGGACCATGGGCCCTTCCTCGGGGATGGATGTCGTCTCAGCCCCGGCTGTGGGTCAGACAGGAGAACCGGGCAGAAAGCCAGGACCCAGATGCTGTGGAGTCCCCAGTGATGCGTGAGCGGGGGTCTGCTCAGCCCAGGGAGGGGCGGGAGCAATGACACCCACGAGGGCCTCTGGAGGGGCCCACGAGCACCAGTTCCCAGGGGCCCCTTCGTCTGGAACCTTCCGGGCCACGAGGCAGAAGGGCTTGGGAGACCCCGCTGGGCCCGTCTCGTGCTTGAGGCCCTTGGGACCCCCTCTCTGCTGCCTCCCCCTCACCCCGCCCAGGTTTGGGCGTCACTGAAGACACCGCCCCCACTGGATTGGGTTCTGTTGAGCACCAACCCCCGCCTGACCCCCAGACGCATGGCTGGGGCTGCAGAGCCGCCCCCCTGGGGCCTTGGGGAGGTGGAGATTGATGTTGCTCCCAGACAGGGCTTGTAATTAAATATGTCCAGTGGGCTGGATTCAGTGTGAGACACGGTCCGGCACTGGTCACTCGGTCTGATGGATTTTCAGAAGGCCCTGTGGGAGCCAGGGTTGGGGGGGGGTCCGCCCTCTCCAGGCCTTTCTCCCTGGACTGGGGGGTTACTCAGGCCACCCCTGGACCCTGACCCGCCCTCATCAGAGGCAAGAAGGCGGCAACAGAGGAGGCTTTCTGAGGTTTGAGGAGACCTCGCCACCATAGGGCGCCACAGAGGGAAGCAGGCTGCCGTCTGGGGAGCAGAGAGGAGAGTGGGTGCAGCCCCATCCAGATGCTCCTGGGGGAGCCTTGCGATCCCAGCGCCGCCTGCTGGCGATTCCTGGAGCTGCAGCCCCAGGCAGATCCCCAACCTTGTCCACATGCCCCTGAAACCCTCCATGCCACCCCCACCCCCGAGTCTGAGCCCCAACCCTGCTTACACTTTGGGCATGACAGTGGCGCAGCTCATCAGACACCGAGAGCCACCCCCACTATCCCGGGGAAAGGCTGACGTAGTGAGACTTCCTGGTGTGCAGGCTTAGGATGGGATTCTCCTAATATCCCCTGCTCTGCTGGGGGCCCCTGGGAAAAGCCCACCACCCCAGGGAGCGGAGAAGACCCGCGGCTGTTCTGCCGATCAGGGCCAGGGGCGCCCAGGCACCCTGGAGAGCCTGGCCTGCTGGCCCCGCAGCTCAGCCACCACCTGGGCCATCACTGCCTCCGTGTGGACGAGCCGGGTGGTCTGTCCACCTGGGCACTGGCGGGTGGACGGTCGAAGTGTCCGTAAGGGGGCTCACATCCCGGTGGGGGCGGGAAGGCAGAGACACAGCACAAAAGAAGGCGCCTGTCTGTGTGCCGAAGGGTGGGGCAGAGTCAGGGGCTCCAGGGTCCTGGGACAGCAAGCAGGGGCAGTCCTGAGCCAGTGCCCAGTCCGGTCAGAGGAAGCGGACCCAGGCTGCCGGCTGCTGGAAGCCCGGGAGGTCAGCCGGGAGCAGAAGCGTGGTGACCGCAGCTCCCCAGGACCCGTCGTCCTGGGGGACAAACTCCTCAAACAACATGGTCCCTGCACACCTGGCCCCAGGGGGCCCTTCCCTCAGGGGCCCCCACGTGTCTGCAGCTTCAACCTGATGACTGTCGTGAGACGATTGTGTTTATTGGTGGTTACGATGCTCCAGAAGCCACGCTACCCATTTGTCAGTCGCTCAGTCGTGTCCAGCTCTTTGAGACCCCATGGTCCGCAGCACACCAGGCTTCTCTGTCCATCACCATCTTCCGGAGTTTGCTCAGACTCATGCCCGTTGAGTCGGTGATGCCATCCAACCACCTCTGGGTATAGGGAAGGGGGCCAACCACCTGGGACTCAGCGGCCAAGGCTGGTTGCCTGTTTTAACATCATCTGCCCTGGTGCCCTCCTCTGAAACAGAACCTTGATTGTGTTCAGGGCCACAGGCACCCATTTCCACCAGACAGCTGTGGCCGTGAGACTGAGTTCGGCCAACGGTCGGTGAGCAGAAGTGAGTGTGGGATTTTCCAGATGGTTCTTCATAGGGGATGCACCAACCTGCAGGTTCAAAGAAGTCACTTCCAGCATTAGAAGCAGAAAGGGGCTTCCCGGGGAAATAGTCTGCCTGCCAGTGCAGGAGACGCAGGTGCGATCCCTGGGTGGGGAAGCTCCCCTGGAGGAGGGCACGGCAACCCACTCCAGTGTTCTTGCCTGGAGAAGCCCATGGACAGAGGAGCCTGGCGGGCTACAGTCCCTGGGGTCTCAAAGAGTCGACACGACTGAGCATGCACGCGTATTAGAAGCAGAAACAGATTCAGCCCATGCTGTAAGGACTTAAAATGCCTGTGGGCTAGGGCAGTGAAGAGGGTTTCTGCTCACACAGGCAAGGCAGCGGTCCCACCCCTGAGGCCGAGGAGACCAGGAAGCCCCCGCCCCGCTTTTGCTGTGACCATCACCACCTTCGGCCGCACACGCTTGCCAGCCCCTGCCTACTGTGGCCACATCTGCCTTCCAATCGCTCCTGAGTCCCTGCAATCAGGCCGCACCCTAACTACATACAGAACACCAGCTATAAGGAACTCTGGGAAGTACAGTTTTCCTAGTGGTGACCAGACGGGAAGTACAACTTGACCTTGTTATGAAACAAGCAAACAGATTCATCCAAGGAGAGGAAGAAATGAAAGTCGCTCAGTCATCCCCGACTCTTTGCAACCCCACGGACTATACAATCCATGGAATTCTCCAGGCCAGAATACTGGAGTGGGTAGCCTTTCCCTTCTCCAGGGGATCTTCCCAACCCAGGGATTGATCCCAGGTCTCCTGCATTGCAGGGGGATTCTTTACTGGCTGAGCCACAAGGGAAGCCCGTAAAGCTGTTATAGTCCAGCACAAATTAAAACCAAAAAAGCACCCATCACTGCAGAAGCCACAGAGTTAAAGTTGTGTCTCTGCAGAAAGTGGTGGTGAATGTTGTACCTAGAATTTGGAAGGAGACAGACTTAGTAGTGTTGCTAAGGTGGAAATTTCTGAATGGGAATGTCAATATACCTTGGCATTTCTATCAGAAATCTTCCCTGTGTTTAATCTCTGATGGTGCCAGAGGATTTAATGTCTCCTCCAAACCGAGACGAATTCTACAAAAGCTGAGAGGCTGATGGAATCTGTCACAGTCACGGAATGCACGTGAAGAATCTGCCTGGAAGAAGAGCGACACAAATGCCCAGTGGAAAGAGCCCCTGGCCCGGGGGAGGTGCGGATGTGACCGTGATACCAGCCGGGGTTCTTGCCCCTTAATCAGCAGAAATTGACCAGAGGGCAGACAAGAAATCCAGGCACGGCTCTGTCGGGGGCCCTGGTGCAGCGGGAAGACAAGAACAGACACAGCTTCCCCTGCTCTTTCCCCAGGAGGGGCGGGCTGGTTCCTTATATGGAGCGAAGGTGGGGGCAAGTCCGGGGGCTCGGGCCCGAGGGGTGGCTTGGGTGGCATGCCCGCCCCTTGCTGGTGTTGCATGGAGGGGCATGCACAGTGCCCTGCTTTTGTGCCTGGCTTCTCAGAAGTGGCAGTTGCTAAAAGGAATCAAAGATGTAGATTATTGGAGAAATATCCCATGTTTAGGAATTGGAAAGACTCAATATCCTCAAAATCATAATTCTCCCTAAATTGATTTATACAGTCAATTAAATCTTATAAAGATCCCAGCAGAATTTTTTAGTAGAAATTGGCCCACTGACTGTAAAATTTATTTGGAAATGCAAAGGACTCAGGATATCCAAAATGATTCTGAAACGGAAGAACAAAAGGATAATTCATACTTAGAGAGGATTTTAACCTTTCTCTAGAGCCGCAGTAAGCATAGCTGTACACCTCTGGCATAGGGTAGACACAGAGACCACGGAGTGAAAGATAAGCGTTCGTAAATAAATGCTTCCACTTATGGTCGCTTCATTTTCCACAAAAGTGCTAAGGAAAACCAACAGAGAAGAGTCTTCCCCATGAGAGTCTGGGACGAGTGGACATCCATAGGACAAAGGACGAATTCAGACCCTTACCTCCTGTTGTCCACAAAAATTAACTCAAAGAGGATTGTGGACCTAACTGAACACTCTAGAGGACGAACACAGAAGCAAATCTTTGGGAGTCTGACTTAGGCAACGTGTTCTTAATCTTGATGCTAAACGCATGATCTGTGAAAGAATAAAAGGATACACTTCAGCAAGATTAAAACCTTTTGCAGTTTAAAGACATCATTAAGGAAAGGAAGAGACAACTCAGGGACAGGGGAAATTACTTAGAAATTATGTATCTGGTAAAGGACCTGTATCCAGACTACGTAAAGAGTTTTGACAGTTTAATAAGAAGATAAACAATCCAATTAAAATGGGTGAAGATCGGGACTTCCCTGGTGACCCAGTGACTAAGGACCTGCTTGCCAATGCAGGGACACGGACTCGATCCCTGGTCTGAGAAGAGCCCACGTGCGGCGGAGCAGCAGAGCCCGTGAGAACTCCAGCCGGAGCTGCTGAGCCTGGGCCCTAGAGCCCGCGAGCTGCGGCTACTGAAGCCCGCAGGCCCTGAGCCTGTGCTCCACACAAGAAAGGCCACCACAGTGAGAAGCCACACACCACAGCCAGAGAAACGCCTGCACGCAGAGACCAAGACCAGAAGCTAGTTAATTAACCAAAAAGTAAGATCCTAAAAAGAGTTTTTTGAGAAATGGGTAAAAGACAGAAACAGCTGTTTCACCCAAGAAGATGCACCAACAGCTAATAAGACCATTAAGAGATGCTCTTACTTGGCCAACAAAGGTCCGTCTAGCCAAGGCTATGGTTTTTCCAGTGGTCAGGTGTGGATGTGAGAGTTGGACTATATAGAAAATTGAGCACCGAAGAATTGATGCTTTTGAACTGTAATGTTGGTGAAGACTCTTGAGAGTCCCTTGGACTGCAAGGAGATCCAACCAGTCCATCCTAAAGGAAATCAGTCCTGAATATTCATTGGAAAGACTGATGCTGAAGCTGAAATTCCAATACTTTGGCCACCTGATGCGAAGAGCTGACTCATTGGAAAAGATCCTGATGCTAGGAAAGATTGAGGGCAGGAGGAGAAGGGGACGACAGATGAGATGGTTGGATGGCATCACCGACTCCACGGACATGAGTTTGAGTAAGCTCCAGGAGTTGGTGATGGACAGGGAGGCCTGGTGTGCTGCAGTCCATGAGGTTGCAAAGAGTCGGACACGACTGAACGACAGAACTGAGGAGATGCTCAGGCTCATTGGACATGAAGTTCATGCAGGCAAACCACAGAGACTCTCTGTTTCTCATCAGCTGGAACGGCTGTCATCAGAGGAACAGGCAGTCCTGAGTGGTGGAGTAGAGGGTGGAGGAACGGAAGCTATGGCTTTTGTCCAGTAGGGACATACAGATGTGAGAGTTGGACCATAAAAAAGACTGAGAACCTTCTTTATTAATGTTTTTGAATTGTAGTGCTGGAAAAGGCTCTTGAGAGTTCTTTGGACAGCAAGGAGATCAAACCAGTCCATCCTAAAGGAAATCAGTCCTGAATATTCTTTGGAAGGACTGATGCTAAAGTTCCCATACTTTGGTACCTGATGCAAAGAGCTGACTCATTGAAAAAGACCCTGATGCTGGGAAAGATTGAAGGCGGGAGGAGAAGGGGATGACAGAGGATGAGATGGTTGGATGGCATCACTGACTCAGTGAACATGAATTTGAGCAAGCTCCAGGAGATAGTAAAGGACAGGGAAGCCTGGCGTGCTGCAGTCCGCGAGGTGGCAAAGAGTCGGAAATGACTTGGAGACCAAACAATGGCAACACCAGCGATTCGTGGCTGGTAGGAATGTCAAATGGCAGAGCCACTGTGGGAAGCCGCTGGCGGCTCCCCGAGATGTTGAGTCGAGTCTCCGTTAGTATCTACCTGCTCTCGTCTGAATGTTCCAGTTCCTGCAAAATTCACACGTTGAGATCCTAATTCCCAAGGTGACAGTGTTAGTGGCGGGGGGTGGGGGGGGCTTCGGGACATGGGTGGATCGTGAAGGCACAGCAGTCATGAATGAAATCAATGCCCTTATGAAAAGGACCCCAGAGAGCTCCCTGCCCCCGTCCACAGCGCAAGGACTCAGCAAGAAGACGGCTGCTTACTAACTAGGAAGTGGCTTCCCACCTGACACCTGATCTGCCTGCACTTTGATCTCGAACGTCAAGCATCCTGGACTGTGAGGAATGAAGGCTTGCTGTGTTCAAGCCACCCGGTCTGTGGCGCTTGTATAACAGCCCGAGTAGGCTAATCAACACCCCAAAGAAATGAAAACACAGGTCTTCACGAGGACTTGGACGAGAACGTTCCATTAATGGGTGACTGGACGCACAAAACGTGGCGTTTGTACAGTAGATACGCTCAGGGATAGAAAGGGGCAGAGTGCTGACCAGCTGCATGGATGCATGGCAAGAACGTTACGCTCAGTAAAAGCCTTGCCGAGTCCACTCATGCAGAGCCTCAGAAGAGGCAAGTCTGCTGAGAGAACGCACAGCAGTGCTTGCCCGGAGCTGGGCACGGGGGCCGAGACTGGCTGCACACGGGCACACGGAACACTGGGGTTTGGGGTGATGGAAATGCTTCAGAAATGCTTTTAAATTGGATTGTGGTGATGACTGCACAACTCTATAAATGCACAGAAAATCATTGAATTGCACACTTATCATGGGTGAATTCTATGCTACATAAATTATACCTCAATAAAAATAAACCACGCTCTGAAAGAAAACTGCTCAGTAAGATCGGCATCAGAATAAAAACGCAGTTTTCGCTCTTCTAGGCTTTGCCGAGTGAATGCTGAGTGAACGCTTGCTGCTGTTCAGGCGCTCGGTCGTGTCTGCCTCTTTGTGACCCCATGGACTGCAGCCCCCCAGGCCTCCCCGTCCATCACCAACTCCCAGACCTCACTCAAATTCGTGTCCATGGAGTCGGTGATGCCATCCAGCCATCTCATCCTCTGTCGTCCCCTTCTCCTCCTGCCCTCAGTCTTTCCCAGCATCAGGGTCTTTTCCAGTGAGTTCTTCGCATCAGGTGGCCAAGGTACTGGAGTTTCAGCTTCAGCATCATCTTTCCAATGAATATTCAGGGTTGATTTTCTTTAGGATGGACTGGTCTGAGTGAATGCTTAAATAGGTTAATGAGAAGATCCAGTCGCATTGTTCACGGTGACAGGGAATGCTGTGTTACTGGGGAGTCTGTGGGAGTTCAAAGTGGAGAGCAAAACCAGGTGGGTCCTTCAAGGCGGAAGAAAGTCCATGCAAGGAATGAGAGGCTTATGGCTGCAGGGAGGGCTCACGTCCCAGGCTCCACCCGGACCTCAGGCTCTCCGGCTCTGAGATCATCCTCAAGGGGCTTGGGTCCCAGGAGGCTACCCAGCTGGGACCCTCTCTCCAGGAAGCAGAGAAAGCGTGCGAGACGCTACGTCACAAGGGCCTGTGGCTTCCAATCCCAGGTGCCGGGGAGGGAGGGGTGGGCAGTCCAGGTCTCAACCCCCAGGGGAGAGCCATGCCAACCTGGACCCTCCTGGGGCGGTGTGGAAGCTCGCAGGGGATAGAGCCCACCCCCGGGACCCTCTGCCCCTTCTGGGGCTGTTGGCCCAGCACCTCCGGGTGTGGAAATGCTCTGCCCAGAGTTCTCATGGAGGCCTGGCCTGTGCTTCACACTCCGGGGGCCATCCAACACCCATCACCCTCACCATCGGCCTGTCCAGGAGCAGGGGTCACCGTCCCCATTTCACAGGTGATGCACAGCCTGAGAGCACCCGGGCCCCTGGCAGAGCTGTTGAGCCCAGAGTCCTGGCCTCAAGCCCCGTGCTGTGGTACCTCCTCAGGAAGTGGGCACTGGCATGAGAGCTGGTTGATGAAGACAGTCTATTCAGGCGGAATGCTTCCAGGAAAATCAACAAAGCGTTTACTTTATTCATTCAGTAAATGCCTCCCCGTGCGAAAGGGCGCCCTCTCCTGCACCTTGCGTCTCGGCCCTTGACCTGCCGCTTGGCACCCTGAGTCCCCAGCCCCTGTGGTCTGCATCTCAGACCTGAGAGGGGCACTGCGTCCTGGGAGGGGCGCTGTGCCCTGGGAGGGGCGCTGTGCCCTGGGAGTGGCTTGCATCTCCATCGTTAAACACTGGAAGGTCTGGCCTGTTTGGAGACGGCAGTGCCCACGCTGGGGCGCGTCTCCCCCTGGTGAGGTCACTCGTGGTGGTGGACAGCAGGGTGCTGCACCCACAGTTGCTGGCTCTGCCGCACTCCTCAGCAGCAGATCCATCTCACTCCCAGCATCTCGACAGCTGTTCACTTTTTAACAATCCCGCGTTTTACCCCTAGGGCTTGCCGTGTCCCGTTGGGGGCCACGGGCCAGGTGAGGCTACTTAAATCGAAATGAGTTCAAGTCAAACGAAATGGAAGATGCGAATGTCGGGTGTCAGTCACCCTGGGTGCATCTCGACGCCCCGTGGCACGTGGGGAGTGGCTGCCACAACTGGGACGGGACTTAGAGGGGGTTTGTGGTTGGTGCTGCTAGAGGTGACGGGCACCCTCGCTCACAACGAGCCTGGGAGGCAGGCGGCTCGGGGCACAGCCTCACCCCCCGCTGACCTGCCGCGGCCCCAGGCCCTAAGGACAGCCTTCCTACAGGCCGGCCAGCAACCCTGACCCCACGACCGCCCCACCTGGTTCATGCCGACCAACCTGCTAGGGGATTTGGTGCTGGGGAGTCGGGGGCTGAGTCAGGCCCTGGGAAAGCCCAGCAGAGCAATCACGAGGCCAGCCTGGAGTGGGGTGGCTCCAGGGGGCACCGAGCCCAAGGAGGGGACAGAGGGCGGGAGAACGGAGCTGGACGGCAGGAGGCAATCCTTGAGCACAGAGCCATGAGCCTGCTGTGTGAGCCAGTGCCCCCGGCGCCTGCCTGAGTGTGGCTCTGGGCCCCTCAGGGTCCCGGCAGCTCCAGGGGCCTGGCCTGCTCCCTGTGGCACTGTGCACAGGGCGGGCCGTGGCCCTTCCCCTGTTTGGAGAAACATCTGGATCTGATTGTTGTCCTAGAAAAAGATGAAAACTCTCCCGGGGCGACGAGGAGGGAAGGAAGGGCCCGATGGGCCGGGGGCCTGGTGTCCTCCCCGCGTGCGGCTGGGCCTGCCCGTCCCAAAGGCTGCCTGTGGGGACCTCAGCATGTGCCCAGCCCGCCTGGGAGAAGCGCAGAAATGCCAAGTCCGCCAGGGGACTCAGGCCCCTAGGGGCTGTTGGCCGGGGCTGCCGCGGCTCCTGACACCAGCCCAAGAGGGGTCCTCAGCACGTCCGCTTCCCACGGTAGAAAGTTCTCTTCACACCCCTGGAGGGGTCATCCTCACAAGTCCAAGACCATCTTCCAGTGGTGACTGGCCCTCGGGGTGTCCGCGGGGATGGCGGGGCCTGCAGGGCGGGGCGGGCCAGCCTTCCCGTCCTCAGAGAAGAACGTCCACTCTGCCCTCAGGCCTCCTTGTTTCCTTCTCTACTCCTTGTTGTCTAAACCCTTTGTTGTTTTCAGGGTTTTTTTGCTGTTTTTTTCGTAGTGTCTCGAAAGTCCTGCCCATATTTCAAAGCACGCTACCCTGAATGAGACATGAGCTGTCGCTGAGTCTGTCAGACTCCCGGTGGACAAGAATAGGCCTGGACAGATGGGCGTCCCAGAGAGTGTTTGCCCCGAGGCCTCTGGGCCTCCTGTTCCCGCACCAGAGTTCCGGCTGGCGACCTCCAGGAAAGAATGAACATGCTTCCTGAGAAAATGTGTGTTCTCATTGCTAACAATGGACTGGAAGAATGTTTTCTTCTTTTATCATACATTTAGCTGCATATTTCTCTTCCTATCACCAATGTGAGTTAACAGTTTGCTTTAAGCCCCTCAGCTCAGCGCAGCTGAATTTTAGCCATGCTGCCAGGAAGTGTGGGCTTCCCTGGTACCTCAGATGGTAAAGAATCTGCCTGCAATGTGGGAAATCCAGGTTCGACCCCTGAGTCAATAAGATCCCAGGAGAAGGAACTGGCAACCCATTCCAGTATTCTTGCCTAGAGAATACCATGGACAGGGGAGCCTGGTGGGCTACCATCCACGGGGCTGCACGGAGTAGGGCATGACTGAGCGACTCACACAGCTGATTTCAGCTCGTGCTAGCCCAGGTGGCGCAGTGGTAGAGAAACCGCCTGCCAAAGCAGAAGACACAGGAGACGTGGGTTTGATCCCTGGGCCGGGAAGATCCCCTGTAGGAGGAAAGGCCACCCTCTCCAGGGTTCTTGCCTGGGGAATCCCACAGACAGAGGAGCCTGCTGGGTGACAGTCCATGGGGGTCACGAAGAGTGGGACACGACTGAGTGACTAACACGCACGCTCCCCGGAGGGGCGGTGGCTGATTTCATCTCACGCTAGCCCAGAAGACAGGGTTTGCTCTGCGGGGATGCTCCGAGGCTGCGGTGGTGTGGACGGGCTGATGTGAGTGGGAGGAGCGCCCCGTGGGCCAGTGAAGGGCTCCCTGGTTGGGCACACAGGCAGCTCCTCTCCAGCTCGCCGGGGCATGCGATGGCCTCCCAGGTTGGCAGACGCAGCCTGAAGCTCCGCGGGTCCGACCAGCCGCTGCCTGAGCATCGAGATCCAGAGGCAGCTCAGGCCTGGGGTCACAGGGAAACCACCGCTCTTGCCGAGAGGCTCTTAGGACGCTGACTTCAGTTCAATTCTGGTTCCCCGGAGGCCCTGACCTACTCTGCTCAGGCGTCAGGAGATGGAAACCCTGGTGCAGGAAGTGGAGCCTGTCGGACGTTCCCTGGGTGCTGCTCCCAGTTTCCAGGGCCTTCCCCTGGGGAGACCCCTGCGTGGCGGGGGGCACTTATCTGGCTGGGCAAGGCCCTGGGAGCACATGGGGGTCCCGGAGCCTGTGGGAGTCAAGGGTGGGGGCCCTGGACAGCTGCAGGCCCCTGCTGGGGTCGCACATGCTTTTCTTTACGAGCTTCCCCTGGGCTGGCCCGCGCGGGCCACGCTCCCCGGGCCTGACCCCCTGCCCGGCCCCGAGCGCGCTGGGGGGGACAGACCGATGCAGCTGCGGCCACCCACAGACGCGGCCACGTCCAAACGCCGGGGAGGCGAGCGTGGTGAAGTGAAGCGCATACTTCTGTCCGAAAATAGATTTTATCTGAAAAAGAAAACAGATGGAGCTGGAGATGAGAGCTTTTTTCTTTTATGAAATGCACAGGAAGACGCAGAAAGCTGCTGTGTGCTCCCCTCCCCGGCCCTCCAGATGCGCTTGGAAATCTCTAAGGACCCTGATCCACGCTGGATCAGCTGATAAGGTCTGCCCGGGGGGACGGGCTGCAAAGTCGGCAGGTTTCCTAACCAGAGCCGGTCAAGGGATGCTTCCCCTCCCCTTCTCCATCTGTGGGGAGACGGCTTCAAAGAGGACCACGGGAAGTGCCTCTGTCCTGCAGGGTGGATCTGGAGTGACCGGAAAGTCAGCGGTGAGAGACAGTGCCCTGGGGGAGCCCAGAGCTAGGCGGTCGGGCCCTCCTGGCTGGGAGGAACCCTGGGCAGTATCTCTGGGCCCTCTGAGCTGTCTCCCCACTGGGCCTTGCAGCAGTCAGGCCTGGGGTTCTGCTGTTGGGAGCAGGGCGCACTGAACAAGCCCAGTGAGGGGAACCAGCAAGCCTTTCATAGTGTGCTCGAGAGTGAGTCTGGAAACAGAGGATCTGAGAGAGTGTCCTGGCTGCCTTTTACAATTGACTGTAAGTTCTTGTTTGGGGAAAGCCTTAGAGTGTTAACAGGTCTGTATCATGATTAATACTATCTGGGTAAAGCTTTGATTCAGCAAAATTCCTCTTGACTCAATTTGTCATCACATGACTCACCGCGGAAACATCAGGGGAGAAAAGTCATTAAACTTCCCCGTGAACGGCTCCATTTATCTGTGTTAAACTTGTTCTACTTATCTGGGATGATTATGAGCGTGGATCACAAACCTAATTCTTAAGATAAGGTTTTATGACCAGCCATTAGCTTAGAGAGATGGGTTTCCTTCTATTCGATAGGTTATTGATTTGTGCCACAGGGAAGGATGCATTTCTTCCCAGATACCCTCAGGGTGTGGCGGTCATAGGTGTGTCTCCAGCAAGAACTCAGGACCCTCACCTTACACACAGACAGAGCCTCTCAGCAAGATCCCGAGGAATTCACGGCCTTTTAAAAGGCTTTGGTTAGGGGGTGAGGCCAAAACCATTCCCAAATGACACGCAAGAAGGCAAATACCCTGCAGCAGCAGAGAACTGAGCTCCACAGTCCTTCAGAGTGCACTGCTCCCTCAAATCCTGTGACCAAAATTTAGCCTGCGTAGCTGCGGCTGCAGCCACGTCCCATGGCCACGACCAGCGGGGCAGAAAGCAGAGGGAAGGCCTGGGTCACTAGGGGACAGGGACCGACAAGTGCGTTCACAGGGGCGGCTCCCAGGCACAGGTGTGCGGAGATGAAAGGTCTTAAACTGCAGGATGGCTCTGTGAACACCTGGGGCAACCGAAGCTCTCTGCCAGCCGCCAGGCCCCGCTGGAACCCCAAAGCAGGACCTGATGACCAGGGAAGATGGGGGTGTCCATTTGTCCGTCGGGTGATCGTGGAGGGCTGGAAGTGGCTGAGCATTCTCGCGGTAGGCCCCGGGGGCCTGATCGGGTCTCTGGGAACAGCTGAGCCGTGAACTGCTCTGGTGAGGGAGGTCCTCTCACCTGGAGTCAGGGGTCCCCTCAGGGCCCCTCCCCAGCTGAGAGACAAGCGCTCACAGTCTTCAGGATGCCCTGGCCCGCTGCACAGATGTCGGGGGTGGCTCCCAGACCCTGCAGGGCAGTTGGGGCGGGTTTGTGTTTGTGGGGGACAGCATAACCCCTCTTCTGCTCTGGGCTCGGATGACTCCCCAGAGGACACGGAGCCCCGCCCACACAGGGTCCCCCAGGATGGGGCTCTCCATGAGGCCTGCGTGGCGGCCACAGGGTAGGGCTGCTAGAGTCCAGAAAAGGGGAACTTCCCACCCCCCACTGCCCATCAGATTCGGCGCTGATCAGCCCTGAAAGACCATCCACAGGCTTCCCAGAGAGGGGTGTTTGCAGACGGTGAGCACCTGGCCCTTGCACTGAACCCAGCACCAGGACGGCCACACCTTCATCCCAGTGCGGGGGATGGACAGAGACCACCACGGGGTCGTGAGCGAGGCTGCCCTCCCCCCACAGACTTTCCTGGCACCACCAGGCTTCCCTGAAGGCTCAGTGGGTAAAGAATCCGCCTGCAACACAGGAGACATAGGAGATGTGGGTTGGATCCCTGGGTTGGGAAGATCCCCTGGAGAAGGGAATGGCAGCCCACTCCAGTATTCTTGCCTGGAGACTCCCATGGACAGAGGAGCCTGGCGGACTGCAGTTCCAGAGTTAGACACTACTGAGTAAGCACACACACACACACACACACACACACACACACCTGTCAAAAACATGGATTCTGTGAGAGGCATTGTAGTGAAGGGAGTAAGTAAGAGAAACTGAGGAAGACAAGAGTCTAACAGAATTCAGAATGAACTCCTGTGCCCCTCTGCAGTTGCTGGGCATGAGGGTGCATGCTTGCCTGCTAAGTCACTCAGTCGTGTCCCACTCTTGGCAACCCCATGGACTGCAGCCCACCAGGCTCCTCTGTCCATGGGATTCTCCAGGCAAGAGTCCTGGGGTGGGTGCCGTGCCCTCCTCCAGGGGGTCTTGCCGACCCAGGGATCGAACCTGCGTCTCTTAAGTCTCCTGCACTGCAGGCAGGCTCTTTACCACCAGCGCTGCCCAGGAAGTCCCTGGGCAGTTGCTGGGGGTGAGGGTGGGGGTTGCAGATTTGGCTGTGAACTTTCTAGCGACCAAAGCCCAGAAGAGAAACTAGCGACTTCCCTGACGGTCCAGCGGCTAAGATTCCTAGCTCCCAACGCAGGGGCCTGGGTTCCATCCCTGGCTGGGGAACTAGACCCCACATGCTACAATTAAAATCCTGCGTGCCACAGCAAAGACCCAGCCAAGCCAAATAAGTGTGTTTTTCTTTTCTTTTTTTTTTTTTTTTAAAAAAAAGGGAAACTAGCTTTTGTCCCATTTCCCTGGAATCCTCAGGATCACCCATGGAGACCCTGAGGTCTTGTTCATTGTTCTTAGACTTTGGGTTTAAAACTAAGACGAGAGAAAGGAGAGAAATTACTCAACTTGGAAACAACACTAACTCCTCTCGGGAAAGGGTGGTGTTTTGTGATGATCTTGTTCCCCCAGGGTCACAGCTCAAGGCTGCACAAACGGGGAGTGATTCATAGATGTTTCTGGAAGATCTCTCCATCTCCTCCATCGTGCCATCGTCTGGGGCAGCATCCACATCAGCGGTGCGTCTGCCCTGACTCCTAACCAGTCTCTCTGTCTCCTCCATCGCGCCCTCGTCCGGGGCAGCATTGCCGTCAGCGGTGCGTCTGCCCTGACTCCTAACCAGTCTGCGCCATCTGCCTGCCTCTCTCTGAACCGCCCAACCCCGCCCAGGGACCTCACTTCCCCACACTGTGCATGGCAGCAAACTCCTTCCACCCAGGTCTTGGCTCAGACCCCTTATTCTAACTGTCCAGTGTTTTCGCCCCGACCTGACAGCTGTCCACACCTGTTCTGCCACAAGGTTTGGGGAAGAGGTGAGGACCATGTAGACAGCAAGTCCACCTCCTGAAAAGGAAGCCCTAGATCCCCCCAACAGAGGACACACAGAGGGGAGGCCCCCCGGCTGACAGCGTGTAGGAACCTAGCACCCCTAGGAGCTCGTGTCTACTGGTTTTTCACTGAAATGTACAAATTATTTTTTATCCAAGTGTCTGATTAGTCTTTATAAATCATGATTGACAAACCAAGAGGGGGCATTACTTCCTTATGAACCAATCGATTGATTTGAACAACGTCTCCACGATGCCATGCTGGTGAAAAGGATGGGTTTCTTCACCTGCTACCCCTGAGGAGGTGGACGCTCTGAGGAGGTGGACGCTCTGCCAAGGTGGGCGGCTCAAGGGCACTTGATTCTCTCGAAGGGGTTGGTTCTGTTATTATTTACCGTATTGCAGACGAGTGCCTCTCACACCGTCTGTGATTAGCATTTCAACATGGACAGGCCCCTGGGGACCCAACTAGCATGGCCAAGGCACCCACAGCTTGCTCTCAGTTTTGCCTGGCCTCGGGGTGGACAGCTCGAGGACTCAGCTGCAGGGCTCCCGACCCTGCGGGCAGTGCTGGGGCCTCTGGACCGAAGCCTGTGCTCCCCGCTGGCCATGAGTGACCGTCCCTCAGTGACCCAGGGAATGGGCTGGAAGCGGGTGGCGCTGAGTCTCCACTGGTCGGCCCTCCAGCTCCCTAGTGGCCACTGGGCATGCTGGGTCATTTTGGAGTGACCTCACTGAATTAGTGGCACTGACGTGCTTCAGGCACCATCTGTGACGAAAAAGGCAAACCTGAGCTGTCAATGCTAGGATTTCAGACAGCTTTCCTCCCCACGGCCTTGTGTGCTTGTGAGACTCACACACAAATGGAGGAGCATCTGTATGCAGAGTATTTTCAGGAGTGAGGAGGGCTGCCCTCAGGCGTGAGTGAGGGAGTGATGTCGCTCAGTCCTGTCATACTCTCTGTGACCCCATGGACGGTGGCTACCAGGCTCCTCCATCCATGGGATTTCCCAGGCAAGAGTACCAGAGTGCATTGCCATTTCCTTCTCCAGGGATCATCCCTTCTCCAGGGATCATCCCTTCTCCAGGGATCGAACCCAGGTCTCCCGCATTGCAGGTGGATGCTTTACCCTCTGAGCCACCAGGGAACACCCCAAATAGTAAGCCAGTCCCCGGATCCAGCGGGGCAGAGCATGATCCCTCACCTGTGATCCTGGAGGCAGGCAGCATGCTGTCGCCTGGGCGACGAGACCAGATTCCGGGTGGTCCTGCACTGCTCCGCGTGAGTCACTGCGGGGAGCAAGTCAGGCTGGTTCCCTGGCCCCACGCATCCTCACAGCTTGATTATTCTCTGCACAGCTTGGTATTCGCAGGCAACTCTAGGGACTGTTATAAGCTTGTAAAAAAACACAGCTATCGATGGCAGAGAAAACCATGTCTAAGCTGAAATGCTGTCCAAGGGCAGGAACAGGCCGGGCTCTGGGTAAGGCAGAAGGAGGGGGCTCCCCCAGGACTGAGGCTCAAGGAGGGTCTCCAAGAAGCCACCCCTGGCGGGCCCAACTCTCCCTTCCTTTGGGATGGCCCTAGGGTCCTGGGCACTGGGGCGCCCTTGGTGTTCAGCGTCGGGGCGCTTCTGGGAGTGCCGTCCCCCACCCACCCTGCCCCCTCACAATGCTATATCCCAGGCCACGTGATCCGACAGCTAGAGCCCAGTGGTCCGCCCGGGCCCTGCATGTCCCCTCACTCAGCATGGCCTCATGGAGTATCCCCGGGGCTCCTGGAGGAGCAGCTCTCCAGGCCCTGCCAGCCGGTCAACTTGAATCAATAACTCTTCTCCAAGCTGATCCCATTCCTCCTGATCTCCTAGACATTCCTCGTGATCCCAGGGATGGGAGATTTTTCCAGCCTAGCCACTGGCTAGCTCTTACTCTGAGCACTCTTCCATCATTTCACTAGGGCTTGGGGGTTACGAAGGCACACGTGGACACGGCCTCGAGGGAACATCCCTGCCTGCCTCGCACGCTCCCGAGTGCATCCCTCACCAGGGCCTCCGTCCTGAGCCCTGAGTGTGCAGATACCGCCCTCAGCCCTTAAACTCAAGAGCCTCCTGATGAAGGTGAAAGAGGACAGTAAGTCGGCTTAAACCTCAACATTCAGAAAACTAAGATCATGGCATCTGGTCCCATCGCTTCATGGCAAATAGATGGGGAAACAGTGGCAGATTTTATTTTCTTGGGCTCCAAAAACATTGCAGACAGTGACTGCAGCCATGAAATTAAAAGATGCTTGTTCCTTGGAAGAAAAGCTATGACAAACCTCAGTTCAGTCTCTCAGTTGTGTCCGACTCTTTGCAACCCCATGTACCGCAGCTCAGCAGGACTCCCTGTCCATCACCAACTCCTGGAGTTTACTCAAACTCATGTCCGTCACATCAGTGATGCCATCCAACCATCTCATCCTCTGTCATCCTCTTCTCCTCCGGCCTTCAATCTTTCCCAGCATCAGGGTCTTTTCAAATGAGTCAGCTCTTCGCATCAGGTGGCCAAAGGATTGGAGCGTCAGCTTTAGCATCAGTCCTTCCAATGAATAGTCAGGACTGATCTCCTTTAGGATGGGCTGGTTGGATCTCCTTGTCTAGAGGGTGTGTTCAAAACCAGAGACATTACTTTGCCAACAGAGGTCCGTCTAGTCAAAGCTATGGTTTTTTCCAGTGGTCATGTATGGATGTGAGAGTTGGACCATAAAGAAGGCTGAACACCGAAGAACTGATGCTTTTCAACTGTGGTGTTGGAGAAGACTCTTGAGCGTCCCTTGGACTACAAGGACATCCAACCAGTCCATCCTAAAGGAGATCAGTTCTGGGTGTTCATTGGAGGGACTGATGCTGAAGCTGAAGCTCCAGTACTTTGTCCACCTGATGCTGAACACTGGCATGTTCAGTCCGAGGAGCCACCAGCCGCTGTAAGAACAGAGCCCAGGCACTCATCAGTAGAAGGAGGCCGGCAGGCGCCTGTCAGGCTGGTCCCGACACCTCGCAAGGTCAGGGCCACACTGGCCTGTCCATCTTCACTCCCAGAGTCCAGCCTGGGCTGTTGTGGAAGGGGCTCCAGAAATGTTTGTTGATTGACTCACCGATGAACGCCCCCCACCCTTTCCCGGCCCCACACACTCAGCGTCTTCTCTGGGTACACCATCCGTGAGGAAACGGGACCCCGCTGCAAGATGTACGTGGTATGCAGCACTGCCGGGGGCTGCCAGGCAGGGTGAGCCAGCACTGCCCTGGGACCACGTAGGCTCTGCATCCCCCCAAAGAGACACCCGGCCTTGGGTCGGGGGCTGGGAAAACTCAGCTCACAGTGCAAAGAGGAAGCATCTGACCCAACCCTGAACTTTTCTGGCAAGGAAGTGAAATCCACCAGGAGATTCCGGGAGCCTGGGCTTCCTCACGCTCTGCGGGGAGCCGTCTGGGGGGCGGTAAATCAGCGTGGGAAGCAGGCAGGGAGGTGAGGAGGACAGGGTGGGCGCAGAGGCTTTGACTTGAGGAGGTTTGCTTTCTGGAAACAGTGACGTTGCAAAGTGCGAGCTTGTGTGAGCACATGTGCACATGTGTGGCTAGACTTGGCAATGCACACTTGCCGTGCATGCACACATATGTGACTACGTGTGCGTGCACCTGTGCGTCTGTGTGCCTGAGTGTCTGTGAGGTCCTGACATCCTCCACAGGAGACGCGTGTTTGCTGCAAACCCTGTGGAACTGGGGGGCCCCATCCCCCAAAGACTGCTCAGCTCCCCTGGGAGGACAACTCCCCTTCACCTCAATCCACATCGAGGGTCCCTGTGGTCACCCAGGCCTATCCAGAGCCTTTGGGAGAGTCATGCGGGGTCCCCACGGAGGACAGCTCTGTGCGCAGGGACAGAGGTCCAGTGAGCATGCCCGCGGTGGTCCTCCCATCCCCGGTCCCGCCGTCTCTACAAGCAGAAGAGCCCCGGCCCCGCCCCCTTCCCGGCTGGTGATGAAGGCAGCCCGCGGCCGGTGGTCTCCTGAGTCTGTTTCTCTTCTGAGCGGGCTGGGGGTGCCCTTAGAAGACTCCCTGATGGAGTCTAGGCCACACGGCCCTGGGCCCTGACCGCTCCCCAGGCGGTGTGGGGGCAGATGAGGTGAGGTTCGGAGTCTGGCCCCCAGCCCCAGCTGCTGTGGTGCCTCATTCTTTTTCGACTGATGCTCACGCCACCCCTCGGAGGGTCACGCTGCTGAACACGGGGGCCCATTCGGCCGGAGATCACATTCTCCTGGGGCTTCGGGTCCTGTGGGCCTGGGCGTGAGGGCAGCCTGGTCATCCTGGACCGGCAGCAGGAGTGCCTGAGGCCCTGAGGTCCAGCCCCTCTAGGGGTGCTCACGGCCCCCACTCTCTGTGAGAACCCCACAACCTCACCCTTTGCCCCCAGGAAGTCCTCCTGCAGAGGGGTGGTCCCCACGGAGCCATGTGGTGTCCTGAGGGGTTTGCAGGACGGATACTGGCGAACAGCAAGCTTGAGCTGCCGTCTAGGTAGATCCCTCACAGCCGAGCAGATACCGGCGCCCTCGCAGCAGCCTAGGGGCGTCAAAGGCAGTGGCCTGATCGGGCGGGAACTATCCAGGAAGGTACCTCCCGCCGCCCCGCCTCGGGTTCCAGCCAAGTCCCGGAGGCTGGGGTCCACCAAGGCCGGGGCAGCGGGTGCCGGGGGTGTGAGCTCACCCGCACTCAGCCCTGCAGATGAAGCCAGCTGTTCACAAGGGCGAGGAGTGCCCACGCGGGCAGGGCCGGGACCAGGCAGGCTGCTGGGACCGCCAGGCAGACTTCTGACAACTTGGCAGAAAAGCCACGGTCCAGGCAAGGGCCATGGCTCCTTCCTGGGGGCGAGGAAGGAGGGCGCGAGGGGGCGCTGAGACCACGTGCAGGGGCGCTGAGACCACGTGCAGGGGCGGGGCTTCTCCACGGCGGGGGCGGGGCGCCGACGGGAGGAGGTGCCGAGAAGCGTGATGTTTTGAAACTCGTCAGCTCACGAGTGTCCTGGAGCCTGGTGCCCAGGAGAGGGATGGGCAGGACCCCAAGGAGGGAGAGGCAAGGTGGGCAGCGTCCCCCTCTGCGCCTCCCGGGACAGGCCTCACCCACGGTCTCTCTTCCTCTGAGACCCGGACAGAGCATCACTGGCGTCCACTCCATGCTGTCCCCTCCCAGCACAGCCCAGCCCAGGGGTGACCTTCCCCCAAGCAGCCATTTCCAGGGTTACCTTGGTAACCTGAGAGCTGGGGCTGGAGGCCTGGCCTCCTCAACTGGAGGGGCGGAGCTCAAATCCACGGAGACGGCCACTCTGCTTGCCGAGTCCGTGTGTCCTGGCTCCCATCAGCAGGTCCTGGCGACCCCCCAGGTCTGGCTCCATCTCTCCTCGGTACTGGCTGCTGGTGCGGTTCAGTGTGACCGGAGTCTGTCTGGGATCTTGGACCCGTTTTGCCCCTTTGCACCCAAATCAGCCAGGCTCTCCCTTTCTGCTTCTGCTCAGAGATGCCTGTCCTGTTTCCACATTTCCGAGCTGCCCCCAGCCCAGATTCCCCGAGCCGCCGTCACCGTGGAAGGGCCCTTCAGTGTGCAGTCATGACGCGTCCTCCATCCCGGACCCTGCACCCCACCCCCCACTTCCCAGCACCACATGGAGGCAGAGGCTCCACAGGTGGGGACCAGCCCCGTCCCGCATACCTCTGCCGTGGAGCTTGGGTCTCTGCACCGCGAGCCCAGCACTGTCCCACCAACCAGCAGGGGCTGAAAGCCATTTTCCCACGTGGGGGCCCATTTCTTAAAGAGGAGTTGTGATCAGAGGGTCAAGGACATGAGCTGGCGAGGGCGGCAGGGCAGGGTGGCAGCCACGGCCGCTTTCCCGGCACCCGCCCCCACGAGAACCGTCATCCCTGGGGACCTGCTGGGGTCCCGGGAAACCGACTGAAGCCCCTCAGGCCATACTGCCAAGTAGTGTAGGTGAGTGTGTGTGTTAGTCGCTCAGTCGTGTCCGACTCTGTGACCCAGTGCACTGTAGCCCACCAGGCTCCTCTGTCCATGGGATTCTCCAGGCAGGAATGCTGGAGTGGGTTGCCATTTCCTCCTCCAAGGGATCTTCCCGACCCAGGCATTGAACCTGGGTCTCCGGCATTGCAGGCGGATTCTGTACCGTCTGAGCCTCCGGGGAAGCCCCAGTGTGTGTTCGTGTTCACCGTTACTTCACGATGCTTTTCATCTGGCTCTAGCCAGCGCTCTGATCCTCTCTGTAGTCTGCATGCACGCCTTTGCAGGGAGACTCCACCGCCGGTAAAACCGGTCCTTCAGTGCTGGAGACTTCAGCTGCTTCCAGCCCCCCTGCCTTTTTAA
This sequence comes from Capricornis sumatraensis, assembly GCF_032405125.1. Classification (NCBI taxonomy): domain Eukaryota; kingdom Metazoa; phylum Chordata; class Mammalia; order Artiodactyla; family Bovidae; genus Capricornis; species Capricornis sumatraensis. The sequence goes on along the minus strand of NC_091070.1, from coordinate 218,887,245 downwards.
ACTTGTCATTGAAGCTTTACATCCATGAACGTTTCCCATTCTTTTTTTTTTAATGGAGACTTTAAAAACAGCCAAATAGCTGTCTGCTCTTGAGGAAGAAAATGAAGCAACTTTGAGGTCACATGTGTTCCTCCTCCATCCCTGATTTTAGCAGAAGAATTATGTATGTTTGCATTTGCCCCCATTAGTCAAATGCTTAATGCACAGCTCTTCTTCGTAAAGGGGAGAGTTCTGTCTCTTTTATGAATCATCCAATTCCCAAAGGTGGAAATACTTCACGGAGCAGATTAAAATGATTCAAGATTAACTAACCTGTGTTGGCTGGAAAGAGCTGCTCCTGAGAGGAAATGGTGGAGAAGGGGTCAATTCCGAGCTGCATCTGCAGCTGAGTTGCATCATCGGAAAAGACGGGGCACCCAGATGGGCCATGCAGAACCTCTGCACGGGCCCCTGACTGCCCCTTCTTTCCCTGGATCCCCAACTGCCCCATGGCTTGCCCCCGCTCCCTAACTCCCCCAGATTCCCAGTCCTCCCACCCCCGCCCAGCTTGCCCTGATCCCCCCACCCCTCCGTCCTCACCTGATTGCCCTGGCCCAGGGTGGTCTTCCCCAGAGGTAGCTATGATCAGCCACTCTCTGTCCCAAAGCCCTCCCTGGGCTGAGCTGCTCCTGTGACATCATGCCCCAGTTTCCCTGGCGTCCCAGAGTAACGGGGGCTCCGTGAGCTCCCTGAATGGACTCAGCCCCAACCTGGCTCAGCATCTTAAGGAAGCTGTGGCTCAGGAAAGTAGTTCACGACTACCTCCAGCTGGCAGCCACTCTGCAGGGCCCGCCTCCCACTCTCCTCGGAACCCTCTGTCCGTCTCAGGCTGGACCTCTTTGGTCTGCCAGGAATGCCCATCATCCTGGCCATCAGCCCAGGTCCAGCCCAAGGCCACCTCATCCTCCAGACTCATCTGGGCGTCCTCTCTCCAGGCTTCCCAGATTTCCCTTTGTTATGCACGGTGACCTCGGCATTGATGTGGACACGGCCTGACAGCTGGAGGGCAGGCCCCGGGCTCCCGGCAGTGGTAAGGGCGCTGGATGGGCAGGGATCTGGAGGGGCTGAGCCCCCTAGACTCTGGTCCCTGAAAACCTCTGACTGCAGAGCGTTGCCAGAGGAAAACTGATTTCCTATCCGAGGGAAGAGCAGCAGCGATTCTTGGGCCAGAGGAGCCTGTGGCTGGCGCGGGCGTCCTGTCTGCTGGGGCCGAGGGCCTGATCAAGGCGTTGCCGCAGGAGACGCAGGGCTTGAGAGGCTGTGCAGACTGTCACGGGCGCCAGGCCTCCGTGCCCAAGTGCCGTTTCACCTTCTCAGCAGTATCCTTTCCCTCTGCCTCCCCAGCCCTTCTCTACAGAGATGAAATCATGAAAAGAAAGTGAAAGTCACTCAGTCGTGTCTGACTCTTTGTGACTCCATGGACTACACAGTCCACGGAATTCTCCAGGCCAGAATACTGGAGTGGGTAGCCTTTCCCTTCTCCAGGGGATCTTCCTGACCCAGGGATGGAATCCAGGTCTCCCACATTGCAGGTGGATTCTTTACCAGCTGAGCCACAAGGGAAGCCTAAGACTACTGGTATGGGTAGCCTAGCCCTTCTCCAGGGGATCTTCCCTACCCAGGAGTTGAACTGGGGTCTCCTGTGTTGCAGGCGGACTCTTTACCGTCTGAGCCACAGGGAAGCCCTTGAAACATACTGCAGGAAGACGCTCCGCTCGAGTGAAGGCGCCGTCAGGCGATGCCGTGCCCATTGTTCTCCTGAAGCCGGTTGCCACTGCCGCTGCCTGGTCTTCCAAAAAATTTCCCCACACGGATGAAATGATTCATTCTCCCTCGAGAAAGAGAGGTGATCCAAACCAGGGCTCCCCAAATGGGGGTTCCCTGAAACACTGGTCCACTGGGTTGTTAACCGGTTTCCTGTTCACACGGGGTTTGAGACGCGCTACACGGAAGGGGTTTTTGTTATTGGTTGAAGGGCTTCTTGGGACCTTTGGTGCTCGTGGCAAGCTGGCCAGCCTCCCAGGGCTGTGGTCCAAGGTGTCCCCTGCACGTGTGAACAGGACGGGTCTCCCTCATTGCCTTCCCCGCTCTGGGGGCAATACCCCCAGCATCTCCCAGTAGGATGCCCCGTGGCACCTGGTATAGAAAAGGGAGGTCTAAGATGCATTGGGTGAGGCTCAGACACAGACCTGTGGGGAGCTGCGTCCCACCAGGGCTGATGACTCAGACGTCCAGAACACTGGATCCCAGACAACGTGAAAGAAGCTGCCTCTGTTAGCACCAAGCTTGACATCCCATCAGGGGTACTGCCCTTAAAGTCATCTGTGAGCCCCCCTAAATGACCGCCAGCAGGACTCATCTGTACCTGGCAGTCCCCAGTGGACCCCAGCAACACCCACAATTCCCTACAGACCTGGCCATACTCAGACATCCTTGGCCATAACCATCAACGTCCCAAAGCACCCCGCTCACCCCTGTTTGGCTCGCCAGCAGTGTCTCCCTGTTGTGTCCACAGCTGGGAGGGAGGGGGGCCCTGGATCAGCCCAGCCTTGCGGCCCGGTGGAGCCACAGGCCGTCTCAGTGTGGTCCTCGGAGCGGGCTGGGACCTCTCCATTCTAGCTCTGCCCCAAGCCCTGGGGAGCCTGCGCTGGGCTGCCAGAGGGCTGGCCTGGGGGTGCTGCTGGGGGCCCGGGGTGCTGAGCTGCTTTGCCCCCTAGCTCCAGGGCTGGCATGCAGAGCTCTGCCCTCCAGCCTTTCCTGTCCCCACCCGGCCATTCTCCCCACACCCGGTCCCTGCCCACGTCTGTTCCACCCCCACCTGTGTCCCTCTAAGGGCCCCTGCAGGCCAGAACATTCTGTGCTGGCCACGCAGGCAGTCTCTCCATGGCTCCATCCCCTGCATCTGCGTTCTGGTGCCTGCACTTCCTGCCAAAGTTTCCAAGAAGGGGACAGTCCTAAAGGAGAGGTGGAATGGTTGGGCTGAAGGTGGGCCCAGGAAAGAGAGGGACATCTTCCTGGCCCGAAGCTAAAACCTTGAGTGTCGACGTAATGTGTGTCTCTGGTGTGAGAGCCCACCCACTTTCTGAGCCGGCCACACACGCTCAGAGAGAAGCCTCCTCGAGAAACCAGCCAGCACCCAGCCCAGCAGAGGCACGACCCCCCAGGAGCCCTGCTCAGACCGGTGAGCCCTCGCTCTGGTCGGAAAACAGCAGGGCAGCGTTCGCTGAGAAGTCTGCACCAGGAATTGTTATCCAGTCACGGGGTGAATGGCTGAGGGGCCTAGAATGCCCTGCAGAGAGCAGGAATCAGGAACGTGCCTCCTGGGGTCCCGGCAGTTCCCTGGGGAGCCACTCTCTGGGGCCCCGCAAGACCCGCTGGAGAGGCAGTCAGGGCACGTGCGGAGCTCAGGGAGGCCGGCCAGGCAGACGGCAGCTGCTGAGACTCCCTTGGGGGGTGTCTCCTGGTTCCCCCAGAGCATGCTGGCAAGCTGCTCTGGGGAGGGGAGCAGCCAACTGGCTGGGGGGCCCCTCGTGTGGTGGTGTCCACGCCCTGCTGGCAAGGACACCTGGGAGCAGGGGGAGAAGCCCTTTCCTTTGCTGGGCCTGGCAGTGGCACCCCGTGACAAACCCTAACGTGCGCCATTGGCGACGGGTTGCATAGTGTGAATGGTGCGTGGAGTGTGGCTGGGGTGACAGTGTGTTACATCATGATTCAAGGTCTGTCTGTAACTTCACTTTATTGCCTACAAAGTCAGCTAGGTCCAAAGAATTGATGGTTTGAACTGTGGTGTTGGAGAAGACTCTTGAGAGTCCCTTGGACTGCAAGGAGATCCAACCAGTCCATCCTAAAGGAAATCAGTCCTGGATATTCATTGGAAGGACTGATGCTGAAGCTGAAACTCCAATACTTTGGCCACCTGATGGGAAGAACTGATTCATTGGAAAAGACCCTGCTGCTGGGAAAGATTGAAGATGGGAGGAGGAGGGGATGACAGGGGATGACAGAGGATGTGATGGTTGGATGGCATCACTGACTTGATGGACACGAGATTGACCAAGCTCCGGGAGTTGGTGATGGACAGGGAAGCCTGGTGTGCTGCAGTCCATGGGGTCACAAAGAGTTTGGACATGACTGATCTACTGAACTGACTGACTGAAGTGGAATAATGCATTAACTGGCTGTACTTTCTAAGCCATGCAATCAATTTTCAATTCCATCCATCAATCATGCAAGGATTTTGGTTAAAATTTTGCGTGATCAATATTCCTCTTCCCTGATGTTAATGAATAATTTGTTCTTGCAACTTAATTGGATGGGGTTGTGTTTTTCTTTTATTTAACCGATGGATTTAAATCTCACTCAATCCTATCATTTGAAAGATTTTTAAACAGGCTAGAAAATTTTGTCCATAAGTTTTTAAAGCATCCAGATACAAGAATTTTTGTGGATGACAAATAGTAAGCCTCAGTGTTACATAACAGTGGAAAATTTTCAAAACACCCTTGTTCTAAGTACAGTCAGCAGAGAATCATTTTCTGAAGAAACTACTTTCTCACTCTTTACTAAAATGTTAACTTTACCTCGAAGGGCAGACTGTGTTCCTTTTTCCAAAAAAAAAAAAAAATCTACAAATAGCGCACAGTTGTCAGCTTCTTGTCATCCAGAAAAGGTCAGCAAATGGAAAACACTTGTGTTTCAAAAACAAAAGTCATCCTAACAGTGGAGAGGAAGTCTGGGAGGGGGTTGAGGGAGGGCTGAAGCCTGGACCGGTTTCCTTCCACCCCAGGTCCTCTCTAGAGGGCAGTGGCCACGGGCCCGGGGAGCACTGGGTGGGCCCACTCACCCTCTGGGAGCTGGGTGGTCAGTGTTAGCAGAGTCAGGGCCTGGGGGAGAACCGAAGCTCTGCAGGAAGCGGACCTGAGAAAGGGGGCTTCATGGACCACATCCAGGAGCTGAATGACCGTGTCTTCTGTGTAAAAGATCTAAATTCCAGCCCTGAAAAGAATGCCCGAAGCTTAAAAACGTGATTCAACATGGAGACATCCAGCAGATTAACTCAAGAAGAGGTGGGGCCGCAGCCCTTGAGGAGCGGTCCCGGGAGAGAGAGGACAAGAAACATCTCCACGGACGAAGCAGAAGGTTAACGAGGGAGATGCAGCAAAGGAAAGCGGGGCTGGCCTGGAAGCCAGAGCAGGTCTGACCAGATCCCAGAGGCGGAGAAGCCTAACGGCCGGGAGAAAGGCCCAGCTGGGACCGGGAAGACTCCTGAGTCGAGGAAAGTCTGGAACCTGCACGCGGAACGGCTCATCGAATTCCAGGGTGTGAGAAGACGTACAGCCTGCGCGGTATCATGGGGAGGATTACAGACTCTGCATTCGTATGGTTGGGTGTCAGTTGCTAAGTCGTGTCTGACTCTTTCATGACCCGATGGACTGTAGCCCGCCAGGCTCCTCTGTCTGGGGATTTCACAGGCAAGAATACTGGAGCAGGCTATCATATCCTTCTCCAGGGGATCTTCCGGAGCAGGCTATCATTCCCTTCTCCAGGGGATCTTCCGGCCTCGGGGATTGAATCCGTGTCTCCTGCATTGGCAGCCAGACTCTTTCCCCCTGAGCCGTCAGGGAAGCACCACACATCTCAGTTCAGTTCAGTCGCTCAGTCGTGTCCGACTCTTTGCCACTCCGTGGACTGCAGCACGCCAGGCCTCCCTGTCCATCACCAACTCGTGGAGCTTGCTCAGACTCAAGTCCATCAAGTCAGTGATGCCATCCAACCATCTCATCCTCTGTTGTCCCTTTCTCCTCCTGCCTTCAATCTTTCCCAGCATCAGGGTCTTTTCCAATGAGTTGGTTCTTTGCATCAGGTGGCCAAAGTATTGGCGCTTCAGATTCAGCATCAGTCCTTCCAGTGAATATTCAGGACTGATTTCCTTTAGGATGGACTGGTTGGATCTCCTTGCAGTCCAAGGGACTTTCAAGAGTCTTCTCCAACACCACAGTTCAAAAACCATCAATTCTTAGGCACTCAGCCTTCTTTATAGTCCAACTCTCACATCCATACATGACTACTGGAAAACCATAGCTTTGACTAGACAGACCTTTGTTGGCAAAGTAATATCTCTTTTTAATATGCTGTCTAGGTTGGTCATAGCTTTTCTTCCAAGGAGCAAATGTCTTTTAATTTCATGGCTGCAGTTACCATCTGCGGTAATTTTGGAGCCCAGAAAAATAAAGTCAGCCACTGTTTCCACTGTTTCCCCATCTATTTGCCATGAAGTGATGGGACCGGATGCCATGATCTTAGTTTTCCCAATGTTGAGTTCTAAGCCAACTCTTTCACCCTCCTCTTTCACTGTCATCTAGATGCTCTTTAGTTTTCTTCACACATTTTATCTATAGTAATAGAAATCAGACCAGTCATTATTAGGGGCCAGAGGATTGACTGGGATAGTCATGGAAACTTTTAATAAATACATGATGCATAAATTTGTCAGACTCATTGACACATACAGTTAAAATGGTCCCATTTTGTTATATGCAAAGTTTGCCTAAATATATTTGAATAAAGACGAAAAATTCTAGTTTCTCCTTAAAGAAAAGTAATCCAGCAAACTTTCAATCAGACAGAATAATTTGCCTAAAAGAGCGAAACAATCAGAACGCGGTGAGAGCTCTTATGAAGAACACTAGATGCTAGCAAAGTGGAGGAGCAGCAGTCTCAAGAGCCCAGGACCCCTGTTGCCGGAAATGACGCTATTTTGTCTTCAGTGTGAAAAACATATAAGCACAGAAAAATAATTCACAAGCTGTAGTACCTAAGTTGGAGAAGGCGGTGGCACCCCACTCCAGTACGCTTGCCTGGAAAATCCCACGGACGGAGGAGCCTGGTGGGCTGCAGTCTGTGGGGTCACTAAGAGTCGGACATGACCGAGCGACTTCCCTTTCATTTTTCACTTTCATGCATTGGAGAAGGAAATGGCAACCCACTCCAGTGTTCTTGCCTGGAGAATCCCAGGGACGGGGGAGCCTGGTGGGCTGCCGTCTATGGGGTTGCACAGAGTTGGACATGACTGCAGCAACTCAGCAGCAGCAGCAGCAGCAGCAGCAGCACCTAAGTACTCCATCTAAGAAAACAAAATCCATTTATTTAAGACATTATTGTCACATATTCTGTTACTTGAAGCTGAATGCATTCTGAGTGGGTATAATTATTGATATTAAGTTCTTAGAAAACCAGGGAATAGATGGGTTCTTTTTTTTTCTTTTTTTTAAAAAACAACCTAATATATCAGTATTTATAGGTGCTGAGAAATGATGACCACAGTAAGTCTGCCACTGCTGCTGCTAAGTCGCTTCAGTCGTATCCGACTCTGTGCGACCCCATAGACGGCAGCCCGCGAGGCTCCCTGTCCCTGGGATTCTCCAGGCAAGAACCCTGGAGTGGGCTGCTGTTTCCTTCTCTGACAATGAGTCTATTAGCATCAGTGAGTTCTTCCTTAAACTGATCAAAAAAGTGTTTAGCCAACAATGTCACAAGTGATATGTGGAAGTTATTCGAAGTTTTCTATTAAAGTCAGAAACAGGACATGAGTGTGTCCGTTCCTGCTTTTGAGGATATGCTTGAATCTTAGCCAACACAAGAAAAATAAAATGTTAATAGTAAAAAGTAGAAGAGAAAATAATCATCATTTGATGATGATTTAGCTGTCCAAAGGAAATCCAAAAACGTGTGTGAAAGGTGTTGTAACCGATGATGCACTTTAGTAGGTTACATAGGAAATAGATAAATCGTCATTTGCTTTCTTACACTGGGAGGTATTTTATAGCAGAGAAAATTATATTGGCAACAGTAAACCCAAATATTTTAAAAGTAGGAATTCATTCCATTAGAAAGACACAAAAAAAGACAACTATGAGATTTTTATGGAAGATAATAAAGAAAACTGAACTGAACTAATTAAAGAAAAATTCAGTAAGTGGAGAAGAACATAATGTTCGTACATGTGAGAAGTCTGTATTGTAAAGGTATACGCTCCTCTAAGTTTCTCCATTTATCAGTTCAGTTCAGTCACTCAATCGTGTCCGACTCTTTGTGACCCCATGGACTGCAGCACCTCAGGCCTCCCTGTCCGTCACTGACTCCCGGAGCTTGCTCAAACTCATGTCCATCGAGTTGTTGATGCCATCCAACCATCTCATCCTCTCTCGTCCCCTTCTCCTCCTGCCTTCAATCTTTCCCAGCATCAGGGTCTCTTCCATTGAGTCAGCTCTTCACATCATGGCCAAAGTATTGGAGTTTCAGCTTCAGCATCAGTCCTTCCAATGAATATCCAGGACTGATTTCCTTTAGGATTGACTGGCTGGATCTCCTTGCAGTCCAAAGAACTCTCAAGAGTCTTCTCCGGCAACACAGTTCAAAAGCATCGATTCTCGGGGGCTCAGCTTCCTTTATAGGCCAACTCTCACATCCATCCAAACCATAGCTTTGACTAGATGGACCTTTGTTGGCAAAGGAACGTCTCTGGTTTTTAATCTGCTGTCTAGGTTGGTCATAGCTTTTCTTCCAAGGAGCAAATGTCTTTTAATTTCATGGCTGCAGTTGCCATCTGCAGTGATTTTGGAGCCCAGAAAAATAAAGTCTGACACTGTTTCCACTGTTTCCCCATCTATTTCCCATGAAGTGATGGGACCAGATGCCATGATCTTAGTTATCCGAATGTTGAGTTTTAAGCCAACCTTTTCACTCTCCTCTTTCACTTTCATCAAGAGGCTTTTGAGTTCCTCTTCACTTTCTGCCATAAGGGTGGTGTCATCTGTATATCTGAGGTTATTGATATTTCTCCTGGCAATCTTGATACCAACTTGTGCTTCATCCAGTCCAGCCTTACTCATGATGTACTCTGCATATAAATTAAATAAGCAGGGTGACAATATACAGCCTTGACACACTCCTTTTCTTATTTGGAACCAGTCTGTTGTTCCATGTCCAGTTCTAACTGTTGCTTCTTGATCTGCATACAGATTTCTCAGGAGGCAGTTAAGGTGGTCTGGTATTCCCATCTCTTTCAGAATTTTCCACAGTTTGTTGGGATCCACACAGTCAAAGGCTTTGGCATAGTCAATAAAGCAGAAATGGATGTTGTTCTGGAACTATCTTGCTTTTTTGATGATTCAGTGGTTGTTGGCAATTTGATCTCTGGTTCCTCTGCCTTTTCTAAATCCATCTTGAACATCTGGAAGTTCGTGGTTCATGTACTGTTGAAGACTGGCTTGGAGAATTTTGAGCATTACTCTGATAGCAGGTGAGATGAGTGCAATTGTGTGGTAGTTTGAGCATTCTTTGGCATTGCCTTTTTTGGGATTGGAATGAAAATTGACCTTTTCCAGTCCTGAGGCCACTGCTCAGTTTTCCAAATTTGCTGGCATATTGAGTGCAGCACTTTCACAGCATCCTTTCTTAGGATTTGAAGTAGCTCAACTGGAATTCCATCACCTCCACTAGCTTTGTTCACAGTGATACTTCCTAATGCTCACTTGACTTCATATCCCAGGATGTCTGGCTCTAGGTGAGTGATCACACCATCGTGATTATCTGGGTTGTGAAGATATTTTTTGTATAGTTCTGTGTATTCTTGCCACCTCTTCTTAGTATCTTCTGATTGTTATGTCCATACCACTTCTGTCCTTTATTGAGCCCATGTTTACATGAAATGTTCTCTTGGTATCTCTAATTTTCTTGAAGAGATCTCTAGTCTTTCCCATTCTATTGTTTCCCTCTATTTCTTTGCACTGGTCACCGAGGAAGGCTTTCTTATCTCTCCTTGCTATTCTTTGGAACTCTGCATTCAAATGGGTATATCTTTCCGTTTCTCCCTTGCTTTTTGCTTCTCTTCTTTTCGCAGATATTTGTAAGGTCTCCTCAGACAACCATTTTGCCTTTTTGCACTTCATTTTCTTGGGGATGGTCTTCATCCCTGTCTCCTGTACAATGCCATGAACCTCCGTCTATAGTTCTTCAGGCACTCTGTCAGATCTAATCCCTTGAATCTATTTGTCACTTTCACTGTATAATCGTAAGGGATTTGATTTAGGTCATACCTGAATGGTCTAGTTTTCCCCTACTTTCTTCAATTTCAGTCTGAATTTGGCAATAAGGAGTTCATGATCTGAGCCACAGTCAGCTCCTGGTCTTGTTTTTGCTGACTGTATAGAGCTTCTCCATCTTTGGCTGCAAAGAATATAATCAATCTGATTTCAGTATTGACCATCTGTTGATGTCCATGTGTAGAGTGTTCTCTTATGTTGTTGGAAGAGGGTGTTTCCTATGACCAGTGCATTCTCTTGGCAAAACTCTATTAGCCTTTGCCCGGCTTCATTCTGTACTCCAAGGCCAGATTTGCCTGTTACTCCTGGTATCTCTTGACTTCCTACTTTTGCATTCCAGTCCCCTGTGATGAAAAGGACGTCTTTTTTGGGTGTTAGTTCTAGAAGATCTTATAGGTCTTCATAGAACCATTCAGCTTCAGCTTCTTCAGCATTACTGGTTGGGGCATAGACTTGGATTACTGTGATATTGAATGGTTTGCCTTGGAAATGAACAGAGATAATTCTGTTTTTGAGATAGCATCCAAGAAATGCATTTCAGACTCTTTTGTTGACCATGATGGCTATTCCATTTCTTCTAAGGGATTCCTGCCCGCAGTAGTAGATGTAACGATCATCTGAGTTAAATTCACCCATTCCAGTCCGTTTTAGTTCACCGATTCCTAGAATGTTGAGGTTCACTCTTGCCATCTCCTGTTCGATCGCTTTCACTCTACCTTGATTCTTGGACCTAATATTCCAGGTTGCTGTGCAATGCTGCTCTTCACAGCACTGGGCCTCACTCCCATCACCAGCCGCATGCACAGCTGGCGTTGCTTTTGCTTTGGCTCCGCCTCTTCATCCGTTCTGGAGCTACTTCTCCACTCTTCTCCAGCAGTGTAGGGGCACCTTCCGACCTGGGAGTTCATCTTTCAGTGTCATATCTGTTTGCCTTTTCATGCTATTCGTGGAGTTCTCAAGGCAAGAATACTGAAGTGGCTTGCCTTTCCCTTCTCCAGTGGACCACATTTTGCCGTGACCCGTCCATTTGGGTGGCCCTACGTGGCATGGCTCATAGTTTCATTGAGTTAGACAAGGCTGTGATCCGTGAGATTGGTTTGGTTAGTTTTCTCTAATTGTGTTTTTCATAAACTCCTCTAAGTTTCTCAGTTTATATGTTTAATTAAATGTCAATTAAAATGTTATAGAACTTCCTTCTTCCTATTTTTTTTTGAGGGAAGCTCACAAAATACTTCTGAATGATCCTCTAATGCCCACTGGGATGAAATATTGAAAAAAGGGAGCCACAACTGTGTTCAAAGTTAGGATAATTGGAGAACAGAAATTTGAAATCTGTTATGATGTATCATAAAACTACAGTAATTAAATTGTGTGATATCAGTGCATAATTAGAAGGAGGTAACTCAAGATGCCCAAGAAAGTCCAGAAATGGATCGTAACATGGCTGAATTTAGTATTTGCCAGACTAATGAAAAAAGGTGACTCATTTGATAAACCCTAAAACAACTAGAAGAAAAAGTATGTGCATACGCTCTGATATCAAGGTAGGAAAATCTTTCCTAAGGTTTTCTCTAAAGGAAAACATGACTATGTTTATTATATAGAAACAAACAAAATTCCCTGTAGCAAAAGAAGTGAAAACTGGCAAGTTACTATATGTCAATTACATCTTAATTTTTAAAAAAGAATAAAGCCTGTATTAGGAGAAAGTGGCAAGTTAAAGGTCAAAATCATTTGCAAAATCTATGATAGATAAAGGGTACTATGTTCAACCCATATTTGGCTTTAGAAACTAATGTAAAACTGCCGTCCAGTAAACAAGAGCAATATTGAGACTCGGAGCCAACCTCTGTCACGGCCCAGGCCTGCACCATTGCCAGAGACCCCACGCCTGGACCCCTGACCTGGGAGGGCAGGACTGAACCCACCTCAGAGGTGAGGCAATGGAGCTGCTGGGGCCAAGGCCCCGGGGGAAGGGGTTTGAACCCAGAGCCTGCGTGCTTTCCCAGCGTGTCATTCTAGCCCAAGAGAGTGAGAGATGAAAATGGTCCACGGACTCTGGAGGAATCTGAGTAACAGCCGTGAAATGTCATTTTCCGCCTGTCAAGCCAGCTGAGTGTGGAGAGAAGCGCGTGCCCCAGCAGACTTGTCTGCCTTCCTCTTCCTCCCACAATGGCGGGCTAGAAGCTGCATAGTAGCCCTCCCTGCACAAAACAATGGTCCTCCCTCCACCCCGTGCAAATTCAAGAGACCCCCTGGGAATGACAGGGGGCAGGGCTGACCAGCTGTGCATGAGCTGGGCTCCGCAGGACAGCAAGCATAGTCATGAAGTGGGCGCTTTCCTCCCTGCCGTGCTCCTGGGGGTCCTGGGTCGGCCTGGCCTGCTGCCTTCCATCCAGCACATCCCCACCCTCCGTCCCTCCCTCCATCTTCACGCTCCATCCCTCCATCCCGCTCTCCATCCCTCCGTCCCACTCTCCATCCCTCCATCCCACTCTCCATCCCTCCATCCCACTCTCCATCCCTCCGTCCCACTCTCCATCCCTCCATCCCTCCGTCCCACGCTCCCTCCCTCCATCCCTCCATCCCTCCATCCCACTCTCCATCCCTCCATCCCTCCATCCCACTCTCCATCCCTCCATCCCACTCTCCATCCCTCCGTCCCACTCTCCATCCCTCCGTCCCACTCTCCATCCCTCCATCCCACTCTCCATCCCTCCATCCCACTCTCCATCCCTCCATCCCGCTCTCCATCCCTCCATCCCGCTCTCCATCCCTCCGTCCCACTCTCCACCCCTCCATCCCACTCTCCATCCCTCCATCCCACTCTCCATCCCTCTGTCCCACTCTCCATCCCTCCATCCCTCCGTCCCACGCTCCCTCCCTCCATCCCTCCATCCCTCCATCCCACTCTCCATCCCTCCATCCCTCCATCCCGCTCTCCATCCCTCCATCCCTCCATCCCACTCTCCATCCCTCCATCCCGCTCTCCATCCCTCCATCCCACTCTCCATCCCTCCATCCCTCCGTCCCTCCGTCCCACGCTCCATCCCTCCATCCCTCCCTCCATCCCTCCATCCCGCTCTCCATCCCTCCATCCCTCCATCCCGCTCTCCATCCCTCCATCCCTCCATCCCACTCTCCATCCCTCCATCCCACTCTCCATCCCTCCGTCCCACTCTCCATCCCTCCATCCCGCTCTCCATCCCTCCATCCCACTCTCCATCCCTCCGTCCCTCCGTCCCACCCTCCACTCTGCCTGGAACCTGCTTCCTGCGAACGCTCTGAGCAGCATCACAGGCCGTCTCCTTGCTCACCTCCTCCATGGCCATCTTCTCCGTGCTCTTCATGAATCACATCCGTCTTAACAAACACTTCTCCATCTGCCCTGGAGAGGATTCGTTCCTGCATCCTATCAGGCTAGGATGGGAGCACGTTTAAACTTTACTGCCCACAAGGATCATGTGTACATACTTTTAAAATCTCCATGATAAGGAGCAACTCGTCCTGTCTCCTTCAGAGTCCACAGTTTCATCCGACACCAGCCAACTTTGACAGGAACCAGCAGGTCCAGAAATCCCCAAGGCTCTGCTGGAGACAGGGGATCCCACCCTCGCCTTGTCTGCTTTTAAAGACGGACATGATTCATGAGCAGCACGGAGAAGCTGGCCGTGGAGAAGATGAGCAAGGAGATGGCTGGTTCTGGAACCAGAGAGGGTGGGCCTGGGGCCTGGGGCCACACTGCCCTTGTTTATCCCCAAGAACTCAGCTTGGTGGGGCTTTGGTCTCTGCCCCAGCATCTGTTTATCGATGCCGTGCTGAATCAGGCGGCACTGGCGGGGAGGAAGCCCCTTCCCGGCTGCACTGTGACAGTGGCCCCTCCCTGACTCTGCAGGGCGTTTACCCTGTACTGTACACAGCAGTCAGGGCCCGTGGGGAGCTGCCCATGGCTGCTGAGCGCCCACCAAGAGCCCTGTCCTCTGTTTTCATCACCAGCACAGGACATCTGCAGCCACCTGCTGTGTGCGTTGCATGCGGGTCCTGGGGCCTGGGGCGGTGAAGGACAGGGAGGCCTGGCGTGCTGCAGTTCACGGGGTCGCAGAGTCGGACACAACTGAACAACAGCAGCTGTCTGCGCTGTGTGTGGACTGTGGGGCCTGGCGCGGTGGGGACAGGGAGAGAGGTGAGGGGCCGCAAAGACTCAGTGGGCAGGGGAAGACACCCTGTCCTCAGGGGCCTGCCAGCCCCTGGGGTGGCCAAGGCATGTGCAGAGACCAGTCCGCTGACCCATAGCGACCCTCCCAGAGGAGCAAAGAAGGTAACCAGAACATTCTACGGATTAGAACAGACTGATTCAAGATTACTTAGAGTGGGAACTGCGGAGCTCCACTGCAGAGGCTTCCAGTTGTCCCCTATTTCCTAGAAATGAAATATTTTTTAGCCACACCCATGGCTGCCTGGAATGAAACCACACTGCCCAGCTTCCCACGCATCTCTGCAGGAGCCTGTGACCTAGCAGGCGGGAGTGGGTCGTGGTGTCACCTTCTTTTCCCCCTTCCTGCCGCCCAGCACAAGGGCAGACTGGTCAGAGCTTGGACACCTGTCTGTGACCACGAGGGCTGCCTGGTGACGCTGCAGCAGGGGATGGAGCCCAGGACCCCGGCAATCACATGGAGCAAAGCTGCCCGAGCAGCCTGGACATGGCTTCCGGAGCTCTGGCTTGAAGGAATGAAGCTATGCGTGGTGAGGCCAGTGCTCAACTGAGGTCCCTCCCGCCTGAAATAAAGCCAATCCCAGTGGGCTGAAGTGCCTGCTACGTGTCAGTGCCTGGTGGAAAAATGGGTGCTGTGGGGACAAGCAAGACTGAAACAGTCCTGCTCCCAGGGATCGTCCACTCAAGCGAGAGAAGCAGAGGAAAGGCACTAAACCAGAAAACGTGCATCTTCCCAAGTCCTGATAGGTTTAAGGAGCTAAGGCGGCAGCTTGGGCTGCCCAGGTGGCTCAGTGGTAAAGAATCTGCCTGCAGTGCAGGAGATGTGGGTTTGATCCCTGGGTCAGGAAGATCCTCTAGGGAAAGGAATGGCAACCTACTCCAGTATTCTTGCCTGGAGAGTTCCACGGACAGAGGAGCCTGGCGGGCTACAGTCTATAGGGTTACAGAGAGTCAGATATGACTTTGTGGCTCGTGGGTTGCCATTCCCTTCTCCAGGGGATCTTCCCAACCCAGGGATTGACCCCAGGTCTCCTGCATCACAAGCAGATTCTTTATCACCTGGACCACCAGGGAAGCCCTCAACAGCAGCAAAAAGGTGATAACTCGCAAAGCCCGAGAGGGGCAGGGACAGGGGGGAGCAGATGGGGAGTCTTCCCAAAGGAGGCGGGTCTAGGGAGATGAGATGAGGTTACAGGGAACTGGTCAAAAGGTGGAGCCAGAAGAGATGGGGATCTGCCTGTGATGGACCAGGGGGCCACTGCAGGGATGGATCCGCGCTGTGGAAGGTGTGGGCTCTCGAGCGTGAGGAGAGGGCCCCTGGGTGGTCTTCTTCTGCAGCAGCCCCCGGAGCTGGAGCTGGCTTTGGTCGGGGTGTGTCCAGCACAGGAAATGCCTGGCCACTGGCCACAGTGTCTCCACGCTCAGGGTGATGCTCTTTGCAAAAATGCTAATTCCTAGGCCCTGCCTGCTGGAGGGCAGGGCTTGTCTGATTTCCTGTAATTGGATTAGCATTGATGAAGTCTAACAGTCCAGTTTTAAGGGCCTCAAGGTCATCTGGCCCAACACCCTTCGCCGGGCTGAGAGCCCTCCTGCCCTCTGGCGACGGGCCCTGACTTCCTGCAGGACGGTTGTCCTTGAGGGCCGCAGACCTCTCCTTACAGGAGGTTGTGCTGTGCTGAATTGGAGTCTGACCCCTCTTCGAGCACTTCCTCTGGAACTACTGAACATAAGATGAATCTCTTTTCCAAACGAGAAGCCGTCAACCACATACACTCACTCATTATGACCTATAACTTTCCTCTTTTTCTGGTTGAATGTCTTCAAAATCCACAGTCATTTCTCTCTCTATTGGCTGAAGCTCAGCCTCCTGGGGCAGTGGCTTAGGAAGCACAGTGTCTTCCCTGAGCTAGCTCAACATCGCTCATTATCAGAGTTCAGTTCAGCTGAGTCGCTCAGTCGCGTCCAACTCTTTGCCACCCCATGAATTGCAGCACGTCAGGCCTCCCTGTCCATCACCAACTCCTGGAGTTCACTCAGACTCACGTCCATCGAGTCAGTCATGCCATCCAGCCCTCTCATCCTCTGTTGTCCCCTTCTCCTCCTGCCCCCAATCCCTCCCAGTATCAGAGTCTTTTCCAATGAGTCAATTCAATTCTTCGCATGAGGTAGCCAAAGTTTTGGAGTTTCAGCTTTAGCATCATTCCTTCCAAAGAAATCCCAGGGTTGATCTCCTTTAGAATGGGCTGGTTGGATCTCGTTGCAGTCCAAGGGACTCTCAAGAGTCTTCTCCAACACCACAGTTCAAAAACATCCATTCTTCAGCATTCAGCTTTCTCACAGTCCAACTCTCACATCCGTACATGACTACTGGAAAAACCATAGCCTTGACTAGATGGACCTTTGTCGGCAAAGTAATGTCTCTGCTTTTGAATATGCTATCTAGGTTGGTCATAACTTTCCTCTAAGGAGTAAGCGTCTTTTAATTTCATTGCAATCACCATCTGCAGTGATTTTGGAGCCAAAAAAAATAAAGTCTGACACTGTTTCCACTGTTTCCCCCTCTATTTCCCATGAAGTGATGGGACCAGATGCCATGATCTTAGTTTTCTGAATGTTGAGCTTTAAGCCAACTTTTTCACTCTCCTCTTTCACTTTCATCAAGAGGCTTTTTAGTTCCTCTTCGCTTTCTGCCATAAGGCTGGTGTCATCTGCATATCTGAGGTTATTGATATTTCTCCCGGCAATCTTGATTCCAGCTTGTGCTTCTTCCAGCCCGCGTTTCTCATGATGTACTCTGCATATAAATTAAATAAGTAGGGTGACAATATACAGCCTTGACGTACTCTTTTTCCTATTTGGAACCAGTCTGTTGTTCCATGTCTAGTTCTAACTGTTGCTTCCTGACCTGCATATAGGTTTCTCAAGAGGCAGGTCAGGTGGTCTGGTATTCCCATCTCTTGAGGAATTTTCCACAGTTTATTGTGATCCACACAGTCAAAGGCTTTGGCATAGTCAATAAAGCAGAAATAGATGTTTTACTGGAACTCTCTTGCTTTTTCCATGATCCAGTGGATGTTGGCAATTTGATCTGTGGTTCCTCTGCCTTTTCTAAAACCAGCTTAAACATCTGGAAGTTCACGGTTCACATATTGCTGAAGCCTGGCTTGGAGAATCTTGAGCACCGAAATCAGATTGATTATATTCTTCGCAGCCAAAGATGGAGAGGCTCTATACAGTCAGCAAAAACAAGACCAGGAGCTGACTGTGGCTCAATCATGAACTCCTTATTGCCAAATTCAGACTTAAATTGAAGAAAGTAGGGAAAACCACTAGACCATTCATGTAGGACCTAAATCAAATCCCTTATGATTATACAGTGGAAGTGAGAAATAGATTTAAGGGACTAGATCTGATAGATAGAGTGCCTGATGAACTATGGACGGAGGTTTGTGACATTGTACAAGAGACAGGGATCAAGACCATCCCCATGGAAATGAAATGCAAAAAAGCAAAATGGCTGTCTGGGGAGGTCTTGCAAATAGCTGTGAAAAGAAGAGAAGCGAAAAGCAAAGGAGAAAAGGAAAGATATAAGCATCTGAATGTAGAGTTCCAGAGAATAGCAAGAAGGATAAGAAAGCCTTCCTTAGCGATCAATGCAAAGAAATAGAGGAAAACAACAGAATGGGAAGGACTAGAGATGAAATAAAAACTACAGTGAGGTACCACCTCACTCCAGTCAGAATGGCCATCATCAAAAAGTCTACAAGCAATAAATGCTGGAGAGACTGTGGAGAGAAGGGAACCCTCGTACACTGTTGGTGGGAAAGTAAATCGGTGCAGCCACTGTGGAGAACAGCGTGAAGGCTTCCTTAAAAACTGAAAAGAGAATTACCATGCGATCCTGCAACCCCACTCCTGGGCATGTATCTGGAAAAGACAAAAACCCTAATTGGAAAAGATACATGCAGCCCATGTTCACGGAGCATCATTTACAACAGCCTAACATAGAAGCCACCTGCGTCCATCGACAGAGGAGTGCGTAAAGCAGATGCGGTACTACGTGTACAGCGGGATTCACTCAGCCACAGAAGGAGTGAAATAAGGCCGTTTGCAACAACACAGATGGACCCAGAGATTACAATACTGAGTGAAGTAACTCAGGGACAAATGCCATGTGATATCGCAGATGTGCGGAATCTTTAAAAAATGATACAAACAAGTTTACTTACAAAAGAGAACCAGACTCGCAGACTTAGAGAACAGACTGATGCTTACAAAAGGGGAAAGGCTGGGGGGAGAGAAAACGGGAGTCTGAGATGGACATGGTGAGACTCAATACGTCACATTCAATGTTATGTGACACACTGAACGTTAGTCACTCAGCTGTGTCCAGTACTTTGCAACCCCGTGCACTGTAGCCCACCAGGCTCTTCTGTCCATGGGATGCTCCAGGCAAGAATACAGGAGTGGGTTGCCATTTCCTCCTCCAGAGGATCTTCCCACCCCAGGGATCAAACCAGAGTCTCTTTTATTGCAGGTGGAGTCCTTACCACCTGTACCACTATGGTAGATCCCATGTACACACACTGCTGCTGCTGCTGCTGCTAAGTCATGTCAGTCGTGTCCGACTGTGCGACTCAACAGACGGCAGCCCACCAGGCTCCCATCTCTGGGATTCTCTAGGCAAGAACACTGGAGTGGGTTGCCATTTCCTTCTCCAATGCATGAAAGTGAAAAGTGAAAGTGAAGTTGCTCAGTCTTGTCCAACTCTTCGAGACTCCATGGACTGCAGTCCACCAGGCTCCCATCTCTGGGATTCTCTAGGCAAGAACACTGGAGTGGGTTGCCATTTCCTTCTCCAGTGCATGAAAGTGAAAAGTGAAAGTGAAGTCACTCAGTCTTGTCCAACTCGTCAAGACTCCATGGACTGCAGCCTTCTAGGCTCCTCTGTCCATGCGATTTCCCAGGCAAGAGTACTGGAGTGGGGTATCGTTGCCTTCTCCATGTACACGCACACTACTATACCTAAAACAGATGACTGATAAAGACCTAGCGTATAGCACGGGGAACTCGGCTCAACATTCGTAGTAACCTATCTGGGAAAATACTCTGAGAAAGTATATCTATATATATAACTGAAGCATTTTGCTGTACACCTGAAACTAACGCAGCATTATAAATCAATGACACTTCAATATAAAATAAAAATTTAGAGAAAGTAAAGTCACAACTTAAAAAAAAACAAAGACTGGAGGTAAAATGCAGATGGCAAAGGCAGCAGGCCTTGGGCAGTGTCCCTTGCTGGTTCTCCCCAGATGCAGCTCCACTTTTGCTCACAGACTGTGGCCAGAGGACCCTTTAAGACTCTGTCTTTCACCCTCCAGCCTTAGCTTTCTAGGGCCGCCATGACAAATGACCACAAAGTGGGTGGCTTCAAACAACAGAAACAGATGCTCCGTCAGTTCTGGAGGCTGGAAGTCCAAAGTCACAGCCCTGGCAGGTTGGTTTCCCAGAGGGTTCGGGGAGAAGACACTGCAGTCTCTGTCTGGCTCGCAGAAGGTGCCGGCAGGTCGGGAGCCCTCGGCCTGCAGAGCGTCACTCAGCTGCCGCTCCTCGCCTGGGCTTCTCTCTGTTTCTGTGTGTCCCGACCCCCTTTTCTGCTGAGGGGGATCACTGTCTCTAGGGCCCACCTTAATACAGGAAGATTTCTTCTGAGATCATTACGTTAATTATATCTATGAAGGCCCTTATTCCAAACGAGGTTACATTCTGAGGTTGCTGGTGACCACAGCTCTTGGCTCAGCCAGTCAGTTCATCGCTCAATCATGTCCGACTCTTTGCGACCCCATGGACTGCAGCACCCCAGGCCTCCCTATCCATCACCAACTCCCGGAGTCCACCCAAACCCATGTCCATCGAGTCAGTGATGCCATCCAACCATCTCATCCTCTGTCGTCCTCTTCTCCTCCTGCCTTCAATCTTTCCCAGCATCAGGGTCTTTTCTAGTGAGTCAGCTCTTCGCATCAGGTGGCCAAAGGATTGGAGCTTTAGCTTCAGCATCAGTCCTTCCAATGAATACTCAGGACTGATCTCCTTTAGGACGGACTGGTTGGATCTCCTTGCAGTCCAAGGGGCTCTCAAGAGTCTTCTCCAACTTCACAGTTCCAAAGCATAAATTCTTCGGTGCTCAGCTTTCTTTATATAAGTCCAACTCTCACATTCATACATGACCACTGGAAAAACCATAGCTTTGACTAGATGGACCTTGTCAGCTAAGCTCTCAGAGGTGACCCCAACCACCCTGCTATACTTCTGCACCTGACAGGCGAACAAAGTGAAGGGGTTTGCCAGGGGGTCCCAGTGACTCAGTGAGGGGATTGGACAGCAGGGCTGGGAGGCCACAAGACAGGCGTGGTGAGACCTGCTCACTGCAAACAGTGTTTCTGGGAGTTTCTCAGATCACCAAAGCTCATCTCATTTAGAGACAAAGTTCTGAAAAAAGTACTGTTTGAAGATAAGCATTCTAAACAGTATA
Source organism: Capricornis sumatraensis (assembly GCF_032405125.1). Lineage (NCBI taxonomy): Eukaryota > Metazoa > Chordata > Mammalia > Artiodactyla > Bovidae > Capricornis > Capricornis sumatraensis. Next base: position 218,866,355 of record NC_091070.1, on the reverse strand, counting down.
CACGTCCTCTCCCAACTTACTAAACAGAATTTAAAGCAAAAAAGTCCATCTCCATTTTGTCATCTTGTTGGTAACCTGCGGTCATTGCTAAGCAGAGGCAGTGGCGTGGTGATGCTCAGCTGGGCTGCGGCCCCTATACATTCCTGAGCTTTCTGACTTCCCCAAGAATGCTCAGTTCTCAGAAGGGCAGCTCATGCATTCATCACCAGCTCTCACAGGACACTTGTCTCTTAAGAGATGAGCTGTAAAATTCATGGAAATGCTCTATTTTGGGGGGAATATTAATCTTTATCTGCTTTCTGGATCTTTCATCCTCATCCCATTTCCAGCAGATCACCCAGCTCTTTGTCAGTCTTTTGCCTCAGGGATTTTTTATTTTCCCAGGCAGAAAGCCAAAGCAGCTTGAAGCCAAATGCTCTTTCTGTCTTTTGTAAAAAGCTAAGCCTGTTTCATAAAACTCTAATCCCAAAGGGCGAGTGGGAGGGAGAGAGAGTGATTCCCTGAGATTTGGAAGAGAGCAGTCCCGAGGGTCCTGGATCTGAGCAGAACCAGGCTGAGTGCAGGAAGGGTGTGGGCCGGCCATACTGTGGCCCAGGAAGGCTGAGCGCAGGCGCTGTGGGCTTCCACTTTGGCGAGGATCCTTGAGCTGCAAGCATGGCCTGACCTGGGGGCAGGAGAAGGGCGCTGGGGAAAGGCCTCTGCTAGGCACGACCACTCGAGGCTCTCTTTGCTCTTTGGGGCGTCATGGAAGCTTCTTGATTCTGGAGCAACTCCAGGACAGGAGTTGTTGCTCAGTCACTAAGTTGTGTCCAACTCCTTGTGACCCCATGGACTGCAGCACACCAGGCTTCCCTGTCCACCACCAACTCCCAGAGCTTGCTCAAACTCACATCCATTGAGTCAGTGATGCCATCCAACAATCTCATCCTCTGTTGTCCCCTTGTCCTCCTTCAATCTTTCCCAGAATCAGGGTCTTTTCCAATAAGTTAGCTCTTCGCATCAGGTGGCCAAAGTATTGGAGCTTCAGTATCAGTGCTTCCAGTGAATATTCAGAGTTGATTTCCTCTAGGATGGGAGGGAACGGTTGAATTTTCTGCCAGCCCCATAGGGTGGGGCTCAAAGTTGGGCTTAAGCTGACATAAGAAGATAAAGAAATGAACTTTCTGGATTTCTGGACAACATGGCACTGTAAGTTAATGCTTTGTGGCTTCTTCTCTGCTCCACATCCATAGCAACATACATAGAAGTCACAGCCACATTGCAGAACAAGCCGAGCACCTCAGATTCAGGCACAGAAGACAGGAAGCAGTGATGGGTGTGGGTTGGAGGCGTGCTGGGCTTCGGGTCCAGAGTGAGTGAAGACAGTAACCGCAACAGTGACTGAAAGAGCCCCACCTGAGGGGTGGAGGATAGGAGGACAGAGGCTGGCCCCTGCGTGGAGCCCCCGCCCACAAGAGGGAGTGGAAATTTCCAGCTGAGTGCCTTCTACAGATGTGAGGACCAGTGTGGGGAGGCAGCCGCGTATCCAGAACCTGGGTGGAGAACACCTGCTCAGTGACCGTGGCCAGCATACCCAGCGGGCAGCTCCAAGACTTTGGCCTCCTGATGTGAAGAGCTGACATGCTGGAAAAGACCCTGATGCTGGGAAAGACTGAAGGCAGGAGGGGAAGGGGGCGACAGAGGATGAGATGGCTGGATGGCATCACCGACTCAATGGACATGAGTTTGAGCAAGCTCTGGGAGTTGGAGTTGAACAGGGAAGCCTGGTGTGCTGCAGTCCACGGAGTTGCAAAGAGTTGGACATGGCTTGGTGACTGAACAACAACAAGGCAAGCTGTTAGCATTTCAAAAAAAGAGACAAGTAACAGCCTACGAATGGCTGTTACTATAAATATAAAATAAACTATAAACAAAAACTGGCAGAAACAAAAAAGACCCAAGCTGACAGAAATGGAAAAGATCTAATCAGAAGCCTTTGACTGTGCGGGTCACACAAATTGTGGAAAATTCTTAAAGAGATGGGAATACCAGAGCATCTGACCTGCCTCCTGAGAAATCTGTATGCAGGTCAGGAAGCAACAGTTAGAACCGGACATGGAACAACAGACTGGTTCCAAGTTGGGAAAGGAGTATGTCAAGGCTCTATGTTGTCACCCTGATGATTTAACTTCTATGCAGAGTACATCATGAAAAATGCCAGGCTGCATGAAGTACAAGCTGGAATCAAAATTGCCAGGAGAAATATAAATAACCTCAGATATGCAGATGATACCACCCTTATGGCAGAAAGTGCAGAGGAACTGAAGAGCCTCTTGATGAAAGTGAGAGAGAAGGGTGAAAAAGCTGGCTTAAAACTCAACATTCAAGAGAACTAAGATCATGGCATACAGTTCCATCACTTCGTGGCAAATAGATGGAGAAACAATGAAAATAGTGACAGACTTTATTTTCTTGGGCTCCAAATTCACTGCAGATGGTGACTGCAGCCATGAAATTAAAAGACACTTGGTCCTTAGAAGAAAAGCTATGAAAAACCTAGACAGCATATTAAAAGTAGAGTCATTACTTTGCTGACAAAGGTCTAGAGTCGAAGCTATGGTTTTCCCAGTGGTCATGGATGGATGTGAGAGTTGGATCATAAAAAAGGGTGAACATTGAAGAATTGATGGTTTTGAACTGTGGTGTTGGAGAAGACTCTTGAGAGTCCCTTGGACAGCAAGGAGATAAAAATCAGTCCATCCTAAAGGAAATATTTATTGGAAGTCCTGAATATTCATTGGAAGGACTGATGTTGAAGCAGAAGCGCCAATACTTTAGCCACCTGATGTGAAGAGCTGACTCATTGGAAAAGACCCTGATGCTGGGAAAGACTGAAGGCAGGAGGAGAAGGGGATGACAGAGGATGAGATGGTTGGATGGCGTCACCAACTCAATGGATATGAGTTTGAGCAAACTCTAGGCGTTGGTGATGGGCAGGGAGGCCTGGCATGCTGCAGTCCATGGGGTCACAAATAGACATGATTGAGTGACTGAACTGAACTGAACCAGAAACCTGGAGACAAAAAAGATGCTCACTGAAGTAGAAATAAGCCAGTGGACAGAATAAAGTTAAGTGCAGTCAGAGGGGTAGTAGATGAATTGGAAGACAGATGGAAGGAATTCACCAAGAATGCATCGCAGAAAAACAGAGATTCAGAGGTCACCCAACGTGAAACAGTGACTCAGAGACATGTGGATGTGGCTGGGCAACTCTGGAAGGAGGAGAGGAGCCCCAGAGAGAAGAACAGGAAGAGGGGAGAGGTCACATCTGAACAGACACCAAGAAGGATCCCAAACTGAAAGGAAACACAAATCCTCAGACCGCAGCCACCTCTGACAATCAAGCAGGAGAATAAAATGAACCCTCAGTCATCTCTGCTATAGATTGTAGGCGAAACCCCAAAAATGAATTGCTCAGTGTAAGAATACTATTCCATATTTTTTGCATTGCGTAAATAATAATAATAACAAAGTTGCAATAAAAGAGATCAAATCTCTTTTCTGGTTCAGAGAGAAGATGTAAATACTTTAGACTTCATTTGAGAAGACTTAGCATTCAGAATGTCGACGGAAGACACAGCCTAACTGGCACAAGACTAGAAATAAAACCTGCAGCCTCCACAGCATCGTGGAGAAGAGAAGGAGTCAAAGAATCCCATTATGCCTGGAAAGGGCAGGCGAGAGCAAAGGGAGCTCAGGGGAGCCACAGTGTGTGAGCTATCAGACAGAACAGGAAAAACCATCCCACCATTTCAGCATCCACTGCACATCGGTTCAGCTCCGTTCAGTTCAGTTGCTCAGTCGTGTCTGACTCTTTGTGACCCCATGAATCGCAGCACGCCAGGCCTCCCTGTCCATCACCAACTCCCGGAGTTCACTCAGAATTGCGTCCATCGAGTCCGTGATGCCATCCAGCCATCTCATCCTCTGTCGTCCCCTTCTCCTCCTGCCCCCAATCCCTCCCAGCATCAGAGTCTTTTCCAATGAGTCAATTCTTCACATGAGGTGGCCAAAGTACTGGAGTTTCAGCTTTAGCATCATTCCTTCCAAAGAAATCCCAGGGTTGATCTCCTTCAGAATGGACTGGTTGGATCTCCTTGCAGTCCAAGGGACTCTCAAGAGTCTTCTCCAACACCACAGTTCAAATGCATCAATTCTTCGGCACTCAGCTTTCTTCACAGTCCAACTCTCACATCCATACATGACCACAGGAAAAACCATAGCCTTGACTAGACGGACCTTAGTCGGCAAAGTAATGTCTCTTCTTTTGAATATGCTATCTACGTTGCTCATAACCTTTCTTCCAAGGAGTAAGCGTCTTTTAATTTCATGGCTGCAGTCACCATCTGCAGTGATTTTGGAGCCCAAAAAATAAAGTCTGACACTGTTTCTACTGTTTCCCCATCTATTTCCCATGAAGTGATGGGACTGGATGCCACGTAAAAGGGGTTAAATTCAAGTGCAAAGGCTGGAGACTGCAGGACTGAGCCAGTCTCCCCCAAATTCAACTAAAGGCCGCTTCAAAGACACACAAAAAATGGACGACAGGGACAGGTCAGAAAAAAGAATGAAGGAAGCAAAGTGAACCCGGATGAAAGAAAGTCGTTAGAATAGAAAGTTAGATTGAAGACCGAGCCTTCACAGTGCCATGCACAGGATGGGCTGGTTACGCTGAGAGCCCACTTGGGTCGCTGGCAGCCTGCACCCTGTCGTCCTGGCTCTGCAATCAGGACCTGGGCGGTCAGAGGGGCCTCTACCTGGGCCGTTGCTGGACAGAGACCCCCCAGAGCCACAGGCTGGCTCTGAGCACGTCTGCCTGAAAGCGTCCCACCGCCACCCACAGCTCACTGGCCAGAGCAGGTGGCCTGCGCTCCTGAGCTCAGCAGGAGGGAGCACTCAAACTCGCCTGGGAGACGGTGGACAAAAGGCTGCATACGGTGACGGGTCACCCCAGCCGCCTGGCCCCCTGTGACCACGTGGGAAGGGGGGCAAGCCGGCCTGAAGGTGAACACACACCTAAGAACGTACATTCGTGCACAAGCAAGATTTTTCACCCTGTGGGGCCTGGCAGTGGGCGGGGTGCCCTTCCTTCCCGTTTCCTCTGCTGACTGCTCAGGGAACGTCAGAGCACCTGCTTGTAATCCTTCTGGGGGCCCCCCTGCCCAAAGCTTCCTCCCAGGCATGTGGGCCCCCTGACAGAATGGCACAGGCCCTGCCTCGTGGGTCAGGATGAGCGCCGACCTCCCCTGAGAGCTCTGCTCGATGGGGACATCCCACAGAGGGTCACGACAAATGAGGCCAGCAGCCATCCATGAGGGGTGCGGGGAGGTAAGACCCCAAGACACGAGTCGGAACCTGGAAGCCAGGCAGAGGCCGTGTGTGGAGACCGCAAGCCGTGGAGAAGGGCGGTCCGTGGTGGTCAGGGCCTGGCCAGGGAGCCCCCACAGTGAGCGACAAGCAGGCGTGGCCATCCAGTCCTGAGAGGTCTGCCCTGACCTGTGTCCCGTCTCTACACTCCCTTCCTGGGTCCCGCTAGCCTCAGCTCTCCTTACCTTGTACCTGGAGCTCGTCTTGTTCCCAGACACCACCGAGGGCTGCAGACGGCAAGCTTGGTCTCTTCATGATCCTAATATTACACTTAAGGGCCTTTTGGTGGGAAGATTTTTCTTAGATTGTATTGAAGCATAGCTGGGTTACAAGGTTGTGTTAATTTCTGCGGTACAGCAAAGCGAGTCAATTACACACACAGATACTCTTTTCCACTACGGTTTAGCCCAGGTTATTGAGTATATTAATTGTCCCCTGGGCTCTGCAGCCGGGCCTGTTGTTGACCCATCCTGCACGCACTAGTTTGCACCTGCTGGTCCCAAACTCCCAGTCCTTGCCTCCCCTACGCCCGTCCCCCGTGGCAGGCACCAGTCTGTTCTCTGTGTCTGTGGGCCCGTTTCTGCTTTGTAGGTATGGCAGGCCGACACTTATGCAGTGGCTCAGGGAACTTCACTCCCAGCTTCTCAGTCAGACATCAGTGTGCAAGGTTTCTGGAAGCCCCAGGGGTTCAGCAGGAGCCCAGGGCTTGGAGTTGCCCAACTTGACTATTGCAGTTCCTCCAGCTTTTAGCTCGTGACCTCGATCAAGATTTAAACTTCCAGCTTTATTTTCTCTTGTAATGAGAACACCTTCCCCGCCTGCTTGAGGGCCCTCAGTGCCAACACCGGGCAGACGCAGGTACCATGGGGCTGTTTGGGAGGGTGAAGCTGGGGCCACCAAGCCCGCTGCTTCCCTGCTTGCCTGTCGCACAGCCAGGGTATTTCTCTCCTGGGCTCCCCCTTCTCAGAACCCATGCCAGATTCTTCTCCTCACCCTTGAACAATGACTGCACTTAGATAATGTATAACGCTTAGATAATATTAGAATATTTTAAAATATCCATTTTAAAAACATAAACCCACATCTTTACTAAGCATCACCGACTTGATGGACGTGAGTTTGAGCAAGCTCCGGGAGTCGCTGATGGACAGGGAGGCCTGGCGTGCTGCAGTCCATGGGGTAGCCAAGAGTCGGACACGACTGAGCGACTGAACTGGACTTTAGGAAGCACAGGTAGGCCCCGCAGGGGTTTGGGGTGGGTTTGCCTGGTTGGTGGGCAGCGCACACGTGCACCTGGAGCCTGGCTCTTCCATGGGGACAGGGACGTGCTTCCAGGCTGGCCAGGCTCTGCTCCCCCCATCCCACCCCGTGACAGAGTCCAGCTCTGAGGGGAGTTAAACAGAGTGTGCGGCCGGGACCCCGGCACGCGGGGGGCTGGCTCCCCCCACCTCCTTCCTTAATTTTTATGGAACTGGCCTTCCTTCCCAGGCTCCTGCCTTCATGGGAGGTTTTGCCATTTTATTGCTCAAAGTTTGCGAAATGTTTCAGCCTTTGACTTAAAGGCGTGGAGAACCCATTCCTGTGCCTCTGCAGCGGGCCTCCGAAACGGTCACAGGCTGCCCTGGGGGAGGCAGTGGGGGGGCGCCACGCCCCCGGTGAAGGGTCCGCTGGGCTTTATTTCACCAGCGCCTGTTTACCTATGTCTCTTGCCTCCGTTAATGACTCTCACTTTGCGATTCTACAGCCCGGAGCAGCAGTTTCGGGTCCAGGACGGGATTAACAGTTTTAATCTCCTTGGTGTTCCTAGAGAATTCCGAAGGCAAGGCGCTGGGTGTATCTGGGGGATGTGCTTCCCCACAGGGCCGTCCGGGGACCCCAGCCTTCGTGGGATCCAGGCTTTGGCAGAGAGGTCCACTGAGGTTTCAGGGTTGGAGGAGAAAGGTAAAATTTTCAAGAGCTTTTGATCTCTCTGAGTGTTAATTTGAGGTCATAGAAAGGTCAAGCGGGCCCTTTACAAAACAATAAAGACGTTGTGGAGCCTCCTTGCTCGGCATGCTGAGCACAAGAGCCAGCTGTGGACACCAGGCCTCAGACGACACTCTGTGAGTCCAGAAAGTTTTACTATTAAACGTGGTGTGGCCTTGAGCCTCCAGGCTGGGCGAGGCTGCCAAGAGGCTGGCACGGTTTTCACAAGGTGGCCAGCAAGCCGCTGGGGACCAGCACTTTGTCATCTTCTGTTCTTACATCACATGTTCCCCCCTTTCATCCTGAAAAGGAATTCAGCCCAACGGCCAGGAAGATGCTCTCGGTGGATGTGGATGAGAAGCCTCTGAAGCAGCGCACCCGGGGCTGGTGCTGAGCCTCCTGAGAACAGACAGGGGACGGGGGGCTCAGGGCTCTGGGAGGGGCTCTCTGACCCTAGCGGGGCAGGGACCGCAGGGCAGGGGACACGTGTTCAGGTGATGGCTTTCCCAGTGTGGTGCTGTTCCTGAGTCCAAACTCACTCTGCTCGCCGCATCACAGGCCAGTAAACAGGGAGATGAGCTGTTGGGCAGAAATAGCGACTCTACTGGGAAAGCCAGTAGGTGAGAAGACGGTGGATTCGTACCCCAAAGACTATTTTACCTGAGGTAGAATTGAGGCTTCTTCTATACCTAAAGGGCTTCCCTGGTGACTCAGCTGGTAAAGAATCCACCTGCAATGCAATGCGGGAGACCTGGGTTCGATCCCTGGGTTGGGGAGATCCCCTGGAGAAGGAAAAGGCTCCCCACTCCAGTACTGTGGGCTGGAGAATTCCATGGACTATTAGACCATGGGTCGCAAAGAGTCGGACATGACTGACCGACTTCCGCTTCGCTTTTATACTTGCAGGGGAGATGGTGTGGTTGATGTCCCAGATCTTGTGGTATTGGTATCCTCCGTTCTTGCAGCTGCCCATGTAGGTCAGGTCTCCTTTCTGTTCTCTGTTCTGAAGCTTTTTATCTCCCTATGAAGAGAAGAGAGTTATACTCTTAAAGGTCAGAGCCTTGAGAATAGGTTCTTCTGTTTATTTCAGGCCCTAGGCAACATTGAGCTTCCCCGGTGGCTCAGAAGGAAAACAATCTGCCTACAATGCAGGAGACCTGGGTTCAATCCCTGGGTCGGGAAGATCCCTTGGAGAAGGGAATGGCAACCCACTCCAGTATTCTTGCCTGGCGAATCCCATGGACAGAGGAGCCAGGCGGGCTACAGTCCATGAAGTCACAGGGAGCTAGACATGACCGAGCAGCTAACACACACAGCGGAAACGCTCTTTTACAAAACGCGCAGAAGCAGCGTGACCGCGCTCATGCAGCAGAGCGCAGGGCTACAGTGATGGGGGCAGAGCCCACACGGAGCCACGTTCGCTCCTCCCCGTCACCGCATGTGCAGGAAAAGAAACCCAAGGGTGCGTCCTGCTCCCCGTGGACCCGGGCCGCTCACTCCTCTATGTGGTTTCTGAGCAGCCCCCATAGAAGCCTCAGCAATATTCAAGCTGCCCGGAGATCTTTGGAAGGGCTGACGTTGGCCAGGCCCAGCAGGAGGCGGGCTCCGGCAGCACCCAGGAGCCCCGCTCCCCTCTCCAGGCTGCCTCCCTGCCTTCCTGGCCTAGAGTAGCCCTGGGTCTCTGCTCAGACTCCACCTCTGATCTTCAGCCTGGAGGGACGGGGTGGGAAGGAGATTTGGGCATTTCAGAGACTAAGTGCAAAGTCAGCCCTGCTGCTCACTGGGTAGATGTCTCAACCTTGAGCAGACCCCCTCCTCAGCCTCACTGTTCTATTTCTCCCTGGGGGCTGTGAAGACACCACAGTTCTAGGATGTTAAGCTCTAAACAGACACACAGTGTGCTCATCCGTGAGGGAAGGAGCTGAGATCTGTGGGCCTGCTTCTAAAGCTGGGAGCACACATCAGCCTCCAAGGGCTGCAAAGAGCTAGGTGGGACCATGTGGGGGCTTCCACCTTGTGGTTGCTGTGAACGATGGTGCTGTGAACATGTCCTTTACTTCCTATGACTTTGACTTTTTTTTGGCTGCCCCATGAGACATGCAGGATCTTAGCTCCCTTACCAGGAATCAAACTGACGCCTCCTGCAGCGGAAGCACAGAGTCCTGACCACTGGCCCAGCAAGCAAGCCCCAGGGCTGACCCTTCTGAAGAGTGTAGAGCAGCCATTTTGTAGAACGTCCTTCAACTTGCGTTTGTCTAATGTTTTCTTTATGATTCCATGTCTGTTTAGCATTTTTGGCCAGGACATGATAGGATTGGCTGTCCTCAGCGTGTCACTTCAGGAGGCATGTGAAGTCACCTCGTCCCATGGTTAGTGATGGACCTCAATCACTTGGTGAAAGGGTACTTCCAGGTTTCCCCACTATGAAACGACCCTTTCCCCCTAGCAGTTTATAGACTGTGGGGGGTACATTGAAACTTGGGGATAACCCGTTTGCTAATATGCTTTGACTCACTGATCTTGGCATCCATTGATGATTCTTGCATGAATCATTTTTTCCATGTCACACTGACAGCAATATTGTGATTTTCTACCTCTTGTCATCGCTTCCACACTTACTGGTTGATATTCTACTATGATATGAGGCTTCCCAGGTGGCACAGTGGTAAAGAATTCGCCTGCCAATGCAGGAGGTGCAAGAGACTTGGGTTAAATCCCCGGGTCAGGAAGATCCCCAGTATTCTTGCCTGGAAAACTCCAAGGACAGAGGAAGCTGGCAGGCTGCAGTCCATGGGATTACAAAGAGTCAGACACATCTGAGTGACTGAGCACAGACACACACATTCTCCTACAAAAGGGAGATTTCCGCTCTCTTGCTCGTTGTCTACAATTTATATGGAAACCCAGTCTCTCTCTCTCGCTTTGCAAAATATCATGCATTCTAGCCCATTGCTGTCAATAATTAATCTTTCTGCTCAAACTGTCTTAGACTCAACCCTGAGAGCACCTTCTTCCTACTCTCTTTTCATCGTATCCTGGGCACTTTTTAACCTTTGGGCAGAACAAGACCCTCTAGGCTCATCCTGTTTGCTTCAGTCCTAGAATCAACCATTTTCTCAGGGAAACCTGGTTTCTTCCAATGGAGAATGGTTGATATTTAAGGACCAGATCTGACCCCTAGTGTGCTCATTGCTGACAGGCATCACTGTTTCTAGGCCCTTTCCATGGACAGAGCCAAGACATCCATACAAAGAAGAAAACACAGAAATTTTAAAATCATGATCTGACTCTGACATGTCTATGTAAGCCCAACACAGCAGAACTCTTCCCTGCCTCCTTCTGTTCTACACTCTTTCCTCCCCTTCTCCACAATATCAGTCTGCTTACTCATTTACACAAACAGAATACATATGATTCAGCAATAAACGTACCGAGTAATGTTCAAGATTTATACCCAGCAAAAATATCTTTTTCTCTTTAGACTGAGGTTATCTTCAAAAGTTACTTAAATAAATTCCTTTTTCCCTGCTATATGGTTACTGTTATGCTACTATGTAACAGACCAGGCTTCCCAGGTGGTGCTAGTAGTAAAGAACCCACCTGCCAACACAGGAGACATAAAAGAAGTGGGTTTAATCCGTGGGTCGGGAAGATCCCCTGGAGGAGGACTTGGTAACCCACTCCCGTGTTCTTGCCTGGAGAATCCCATGGACAGGGGAGCCTGGCGGGCTGCTGTCCACTGGGTTGCAGAGTCGGACACAACTGAAGCGACTTAGCATGCATGCACATGTAAAGAGGCCACACAAAGATGTAGAGGCTTAACAGTTTGTTATTATTATCCCTAACAGTCGTGTGAGTTGCCAGTGTTCAGCTGAGTGATTCTGTCTTGAGGCTTCTCCTGTGGATGGTCAGATAGAAGCTGAGGTTGGTGTCATTCAAACACTCAACAGGGCTGTTCATTCAAGACAGCTTCCATGGTTTGGGAGAACACGTGCACACCATCTTCTGGCCTCTCTCACAGAGCAGCTCAGCCCTCCAAGAGGGAGAAGCTGAAAGCTGCCAGGTGAGCTTTCAGTTACGGATGGAGCCAGCCCAGTATCACTTCTGCCAGACTGGGGCTGAATCTGGGTTCCATGTGGGCGGGATGTCCAAGACGGCTTTATCACTCACACGTCTGGGGCCTGCCTCTCTAGCACAGGAGCCTAGATTTCTTACATGGAGGCTCAGGCCTCCAAGAGAGGAAGTAGAGGTTGCCAAGCCAATTAAGGCATATTTCAGAGCTGGCTCAGCATCACTTCTGCCATAGTCTATTCATCCAAATAGTTACAGGAATCTCCCCAGTTCAAGGGGCTGGACAGATAGATGCCACCTCTTGACAGAGGCCATCTCAGGGAATACTAGGCCATTCTCTGTGAAATGTGTTGCAGACATTTCCCTCCACTGATTATCTTTTAAATTCCTCTTTGCGTCGATTGCACGCTGTCTGTAATTGGGTCTGGATATTTAGTCATGGCTAGAAAGCATTTCCCCACCCACACTTATAAAGAAAGCCACATGTATTCTTTTTTAGGGCATTTAGATCTCTGCTGACTTCACTCCCTCTTTTCTCCACCCCTCCCTCCTACAGTGAGGAAGGAAGCTTAAGGACACCTCACCCAGCTGGAGTGCTAATGAACCAGGAATGGCCCTTGGGGAGACAGAAGGAAGTCCAGGCAGCAAGATCCCACCCCTCCTTCAGCCAGAACCTGCAAGATGCTTGCTGGTGTAAATGTCCAAGGGGCTACCTCCTGACTGACAAGAAGAAGCAACTTTGCCGGAAGCAGCAACAAGTGACATCTGAGGAGCCTGACCTCATGGTTTTCCCTAGAAGGCAGGAAAGACTATAAAAACATGTTCAGTCTTGTCTGACTCTTTGTGGCCCCAAGACCTGTAGGCCGTCAGGCTCCTGTGTCCATGGGATTCCCCAGGCCAGTGTACTGGAGTAGGTTGCCATTCCCTTCTCCAGGGGATCTTCCCAACTCAGGGATCAAACCTGGGTCTCCTGCATTGCAGGTGGGTTCTTTACCACCTGAACCACCAGGGAAGCATACAAAATAGGAAAACAATTACATTTTTTATTATGAAAAACTCCAAATATATAAAAGTAGAGAATATCAGAACCCCCCCCCCCCCCCAACGTACTCATTACCCAACTTCAACACACGTCTCTAGTTTGGGATACTGATTCACAGAGAAGGATTCAGGAAGCTCCCAGCCAGGCCTCCCAATGTGCAGCGTGTCCTGAGATCTTGGGCAAATCCCCATCTACCGAACCCTGAGAACTTGCTGGGTCTCAGTCCAAAGGAGGGCCTGTCTTCATGCTGGCAACCTTGAGTCCCTGGAGGGAAGGATCCTGGTTAGTCTTCTTCCCTTAAGAGACGGGAGACGTGGGTATTCCCTGTGAAAAGAAAGATTCCTACAGAAACGCATCACAGTTTTGATGCTGAAGGTGACGGGGGCCCAGCCATGTGGAATCCGTCTCACTGCGGAGAGTTCAGCGTCACTGATGTTCCCTGTTCTGTTTCCCTGCAGACCTGGGGTCCTCTGTAGCTGCTGTGACTCTTCCTGCTCTTACTGGTTTTGGAGTTGATGCTGGTTTTCTGGGTTATCCTCTGACAAGCCTGAGGTTTATACTGAAAAAACTAACAAAACCAAAAAACAAGCAGAAAATAAACCCGTGCCAGCTGCTCAGTGTTGATACATGAGAGAGCAATGCCCGCCAGCCTCAGGTCGGGACAACGCTGTCTTATTCGTTCCGGTGGCTGTGACAAAATGCTGCTGCTGGACGGCTTGCGGTGGTGGTGGCAGTTTAGTCACTAAATTGAGTCCGACTCTCACAGCCCAATGGACTGTAGCCCTCCAAGTTCCTCTGTCCATGGAATTTTCCAGGCAAGGATACTGGAGTGGGTTGTCATTTCCTTCTCCAGAGGAATCTTCCAGACCCAGGGATCACACCTCGGTCTCCTGCACTGCGGGAGATTCTCATAGACCACGGGAATTCATCGCTCACCATCCTGGAGTCTGGGAAGCCTGAGACTAAGGGGCCAGCACGGTCAGGTTCTGGTGGGGCCTGATTGCTTGTCCAGCCAGCACCTTCTCACTGTGCCCTCTCGCGTCAGAAGGGGCCAGGGAGCTCTGGGAACGACTGTGACGAGAGCACCAATCCCATTCAGGAGGGCTTCACCCGTTATGACCTAATCACCTCCCAAAGGCCCCACCTCCTACCACCATCGCCCTGGACATATCCATCTTGGGAGGAAACAGACGTTCAGATTACAGCAGCTTCCCTTAGCTGTCCCCACATTTTCTCTCGATTTCTCTCCCCAGGAGGACATGACTTCCGTGTATCGTGGTCATCGGGCTCCCCAGGGGGCTCAGTGGTAAAGAATCTGCCTGCCAGTGCAGGAAGGGCAGGAGACACAGGTGATCCTGGGATTGGGAAGATCCCCTGGAGGAGGAAATGAAAACCCACTCCTGTATTTGTGCCTGGAGGATCCCGTGGAGAGAGGAGCCTGGCGGGCCACGGCCCCCGGGGTCGCAGAGTCGGACACGACTGAGCGACTGAACCACACGTGTGCAGCCCCTCCCAGGGAGCACTGCTGGGGAGAAGACGTGAAGGCACTGCCATTCGGGGAGGCCAGGTCGAAGAGGAGAGGAGAATGCCCGGGGAGAGGAGGTGTCCCTGGGGAGGCGTCCTTCCCTCCCAGGAGGGTGGGGGCAGACCCAGGATGACAGGCGGAGTGGATGGCGAGAGCCAGAGAAACAGACCCCACGACGGAGTCCACACACGCCTGCCCAGAAGACACAGGCGCAGGCGCATGGCTAAGGCAGAGGGCAGAGGGCAGCGGGCAGCAAGACGGGGAGGGGGAGGCTAACCCTCGATCGTCTTTGGGGACTGTGGCTGGGGACAGCAGGGTGTGCGAGCCAGCCTAAGGCTGAATAGGGACCTTGGATGGTGGGGATTCCCAGGGCAAGGGGGAGAGAGACCCAGAAGAGCAGAGGAGCGCTGGGCCTGGAGTAACCCTGGGCCTGGAGTAACCCTGGGCCTGGAGTAACCCTGGAGGGGGCAGCTGGCTGGCTGCGGCTTTCCCGTGCTGTGCTGTGCCCGCCTCCCCTGCACCCCTGGCCATCTCTGTGACCCGGGACAGGCCAGGGCCATCTGCGTCCACAGCAGCATCTCACTGCCCCGGGGTCTGGACACATTGCCGAGGTGGGGACCGCAGTAGGGCCCGTCACAGGACCATCAGGTTTTCTGGCTTGAACTGGCCACAGGGCCTGGGTACTTCCAGCCTAAAGCCTCTGTGCCCTTGTGGGTTCTTGGGCCTCTGACGGCGGCCCTGGGCTGATGCCGGGTGTATCAGATTCTGATACTGGCAGCCTGAGGCCTGCCCCAGAGCAGCCCCATGTGCGAGTGGGCTGATGCTGGAGATGAGGCTGGAAATGAGGGAAAGGTGTGTTTGCAGGACCTGTGGGGTGCTGGGAAGCAGCTTATCACTGCTGAGGGAGGGCAAGGCTACCCTCTGGGGACCAGCACAGGCTCTGCACCCCCGGGGGGTCCAATCAGCCAGTGGTCCTCACCCCTTTCATGCCACGAGTCTGCAGCCTCGCATCGTAAAGAAACAGACCCTTAATTTCCAATCAGACGGCCGCCGGTGCGGGCACGGAAGGCGCGGTCGGTCGGCCTTCATTTCGGTTAGTTTCGCTAACAGCTGTGCCGCTTGCCTTGTTGTGAACCCGGCAGCTCCAGGGTCTGCCTCTGATGGGAGCAGAGGCTTTGGTTTCTTCTTTGAGCCTCTGCAGCTCTTGGAGTCCTGACTGAGCAAGCAGAGTATCCTTAAATCAGAGGAAATGGGGTCGGCGGGGAGGCATGAAGGACGATTCCACAGCTTTCCCTTTTAAACACCTGGCATCACTGGTCCATACTGGGGGCCAGCCCCGCAGGGGCCCATGGGGTGCCGCTCCCCCGACCCACCCGCCCTCGGGGGGAGAGGACTGGCCTCACTCCTCGCTTTCTTCTTGATGACAGACCTCAGAGAATTTCTGGAGCAGAGGAAAAGAGCATAATAAGCTTAATTTTGGAATTGCAAAGGTTATTATTATAATCATTTCCCTCTGAAGAATTGTAAATAATTCATTTGCAAAGCTCCAGTTGAAGTCTCTAATTAGCCTCTCTTGGGCACTTACAAAGCTGCTTCCTCCTGCAGTTGCGAAATCCGTTCTGTTGGGGTTTTTGCTTTTTTTGACCCTCTCCATGCAGCAGGCTAAGGAATCAGCCCCACATTCTACTTTACGTTTGCAATCGTGCTTCCACAGTGCCTGGCCTCGCCAGACACTCAGGCGGCCCTCCTGAGGGTGGGGACCACGTGGCATGGTGGGGAGGCCTGGTTGCTGGGTGATCTTTGGGGTCTTCTTGCACATAAGGCAGACCCAGCTCACAGGGTCAGAGGGTACCAGGTCTCTCAGAGACCAGCTGCTGTGTGGCCCCTGCTCGCCCCCAGCTCCACCCCAGAATCCAGGCAGATGGGGCCCTAGGTGGCCAGGCAGACACTCCCCAAAGGTGGTCAAAATGCTGGCTCTAAAGTCCAGCGGGGGTGAGAGGGGGCAGTGCGGGCCTCTGGGGCATCACAAATAGCCTGCCTCCCTCTTTCTGGTCCCACACAGGTGATGGGCCCCGGGTACATGGAAGATGACTGGAAGATGCCCCGGGTACTGCAAGATGACTCAGGTGCCAGCCTGCAGCTGGAGGAGGGGCGAGAGGGTTTCTCAGGGTTGTGCCCAACTCCACCCAGCTAGATTCTGAACTTCATCTGCCCCGAGCCTGGGACCGAGGGGTCAGGGAGGCGCAGGGCTTGGGGCAGAGGCGACAGGGCAGTTGGCTTCCAGCCCAGAAGGACAAACGTGGAGCCCGTCCTGCTGACCTCGCAGCGCCGGAGTCCAGAAGGGGCCTTTGGGGGAGACCCCTGGAAACATCACCCCTGTTGGGGGTCTGGTGCCCCGCGAGTAGGGCTGCTTCTGTGTGTGGTGCAGGCCCCCCTCCCCAGGTCCCTGCTGACCACGCCCCCACCCCACCCACCTGAGGCCCCGCCCCTCTCCCTGACCCGCCCAGTGCACTCCCCAGGGAATGCATCTCAGGCCAGGGCAAGCCTTTCTCCCTAAATTACCCGAGGCTGTTTTTAACTGGGGGCTTTAGGGGTTACCTGAGCCCATCTGGACCGCGGAGATACACGTGTACCTCCGCGTCTGGACCCGGCACGCAGTCCACCTGGGCCGGGGCTCTGCCGGACCACCGTCCCGGGTGGGAGCACCCAGTGTCAGGAAAGGCCAGCTGAGGACGACCCTGGTGGGCTAACTCAATGACCCCCTTCCCACACCTCCTGCCAATCGGGCAGGCAGAGCACCGCCAGGCTCCTGCAGCCCACCACCCCCAGCCCCACCACCCCCAACCCTCCCACCTGCTGTTTTAATGGGGGGAGCTCCTGTGTATTTACATCTGGAGGGGAAGGGCCCCAGGTGGGTGAGATGGGACAGGGTGGGAGAAGAGGCGGCTGGTGGTAATGGAAGAGGTGAGCGAGGGAGGGACAGCGGGAAGGGCCGGGGGGCACTGGCATCTCTAGGGGCTCCCACATGCCAGGCTGTGGACTGTGTCCTGGGTCCTAGAAGCCTCTGGGAACATTGTCCAGGATGGCCCCCTTTGGGCTGGCGTTCCATCGAGGCCCTGGGGCAGGCAGCCTTCCCCACACCCTGGCGGGGCACCCTGACCCCCTCCCCTCCCCCCAGACTGTGCCCATGGAAGCCCCTGCAGGTTTGCTGGCAGTGCTTAAGGCCCCCGCCCCTCACTGCAGGTTGGGGAGCACACGTGGGAGGAGGGGCCCTTTCTCTCGCTGCTCTCCTGGGGGACACCAGCCTCTGGGCCCCCACCTGAGCTCCCCGTGGGACCCAGGCGACGTCAGATGATGACCCACACGCCGTCCAGAGGAGGGCTGCTCTCTTCCAGAAACACACAGGCGTGTGGGCCCCAGGACTGTGACACCTGGTGGGCATGGCAGAGGAGAAATAAGTTAGGAAGTTCGTGTTTGACAACAGCGTCGCTGTCCCTTGAAACAGCATCAGGATAAAATACAATCCTTTCTGGAGCATCAGTTCTCCGGGAGCCCAGACCCAGGCGGGCCCCAACGCACCCTTTGGGAACAGGCCCCAGGGTCCCTGCACTCGGTGGGTGAGGCGGAGAAGCCCTAGAGCTGGCTCCCACGGGGAAGACGAGAGCAGGGGACGCGAGACCCCCCCTCCCCCGCACCCAGGGACCACGTGGGCTGGGAACACCGGGCCCAGGGCTTCCCCGGCCCGTGGGACTTCTGGGACCAGACTCCAGGTGGGGCTTCGTGCCCGAAGGTCCGGGACAGGCTGTCTGGCTGACCCCCATCCCTGCTCGGTTTCTGCATGGAAAGCTTCCGTCCGTCTGTTTGTCACAAGGCCTGCCCCACTTGAAATGCCTGGGTCTGGGGAGGCGGAGCCTCAGAAGCTGACTCCATTTCTTTCCGGTGTGAAGGTAGCTGGCCTTGTGAGGCGCTGAATTCATAAACTTGGCCTTGGAAACACTGAGCACTCCAGATGTGATGTCACCGCTATGGATGGACACCTTCTTAAACTCACACACGCAGAAGTGACTCCCGAGCAACTGCCACACAGACGGGATCAGCTGGGACCGTGTTTATCTGCCATGAGACGGGGCGAAGGTGCCCTTTCTGGGTGCCCCCCTCTCTAATGACGCTTACCCCGATTACTGCTCTGGGGGGACCTCTGAAGAATCCTAGATTCTTCTCTGGGCCTATAGACTCCAGGAAAGTTGGATGAAAGCTAAAGTGAAGGAGCTCAATCCAGATTTGTAGAAAAATGCTGTGTGATGTTTAGAAAAGAACAGAAGATGTTTGCACAAATCGAAATATGTATTTTAAAATCGTAGTTAAGTACACACTCATTTACCTGAATTGCACCAGTCTCAGTGACTCCTGCACTTTCGTTTTTAGGGAAAGCAGCTTCCCCCTCCCCTCCCCACAGAAGTGAATGCTGGAGTCAAATGGAGATTTACCACACTGCAGCTTACTCCAGTTAAGTGAGAGACCTTGAATATCTGACCTCCTCAAACTTCAATCTGTATTATTTTGAAATATTTCACTAAACAAAGAGCCTATCTTCAAATCACTCAGACCGTTTCTTGGAAATCATGTGAAAAACATTTAAATGAATTTGGATCAATTAGTAATTATCTTCCCCATCTCTGAGTCAGATGCCTGATCTCAACTTAATTTTATAGCTAAAAACACATGAACCAAGCTGAACGCCAAGTGGGCTTTGTGCTTCCTTTTGTTACCTGCTAAGAAGTGACACAGAGAAGGCAATGGCAACCCACTCCAGTACTCTTGCCTGGAAAATCCCATGGACAGAGGAGCCTGGTGGGCTGCAGTCCATGGGGTCGCTAAGAGTCGGACACGACTGAGCGACTTCACTTTCACTTTTCACTTTCATGCATTGGAGAAGGAAATGGCAACCCACTCCAGTGTTCTTGCCTGGAGAATCCCAGGGACAGGGGAGCCTGGTGGGGTTTCGTCTATGGGGTCGCACAGAGTCGGACACGACTGAGCGACTTAGCAGCAGCAGCAGCAAGAAGTGACAGGCTGATTATACAATCAGGCGAAAGCTTGGCCATCCATATACGAAGAAAGAACTGATTCACGACTTGAAGCAACCAGCCCAGGAAACTGACCCCTTCTCTGAAGTAGCCATCCCAGGAAGCCACTTGCTGCCCACAGTTGTTTTAGGAAGGCAGACCTCTGTCTCTAGAGACAATTCAGAAAGTGAAACATCCACGCCTGTAACAACTGGCCCCAAATGACCAGGATGGGATTAGTGACTGACAGCTTCCCTAATATTTGCTCCTGCTTCAAAATCACAACCAACAAGAGAAAGCCAGCTATGCACGTCAACCAATGACACGGGATGCCCCACTTGCAGCTGGTCCACCCCTGGCTTCCCCGGGGCCCCAGCCTCTGAGCGGGGTGCTCCGGAGCTGTCTCTCTGCCTACCACAAAGCTCCCCAGTCCTCTGCCTGCTCCAAGTCTCCACCAAACACTGGTGGTGGCGGCTCTCTCTGGCTCGAGCCAGACTTTGCCTTTTCACTTGGGTGGCCTTTGTTTATTTCCACAGGAGGAAGTTCTCTGAGGAAACTAGGGGACATATTTGCTAAAAAATAGCAACATTTGGGGGGCTCATCTAAGAGCAGAATTGATGGGTCAGGAAATAACTGCAATAAAATGACCCCCCTTCAGGTGATGTGTAACTTTGTGCCAACTTGACTAGGCTATGGTGTCCCCAGATGTTTGATCAGACATTATTTTGGGTGTTTCTGTGAGAGTGTTTTCAGTGAGCTTAACCTTTAAACCAGCAGGCTAAGTAAAGCAGATTGCACTTCCTTAATGTGGGTGGGCCTTATCCAATCAGCTGAAGACACCAGGAGGAGGGAAAAATGGATGAGCCTCTCCCCAAAAGATGAAATTTCTCTTGCTTGATTGTTTGCAAACTGGAGCATCATTTTTGAAACAGGGAAGAATAAATCTAAATTCATATCAGATCTGTTTCTTTTACTTTAACCTGTAACTGCTTTTGGTGTGTTAAGAATGTTGCCTATAGCTGCAAATAAACAGGAAAACCCAGTCCCAAGGTTCTGACCTTTGAAAGTATAACACTTTACCATTCACATAGAGATAAAAAATTGCAGAACAGAAAATAACGTTTGTCCCATTGGAGGTTTGCAGGGACATCATGACCTGACCTACATGGACAGCTGCAAGGACAAAGGATTCCAATACCAAGAAATTTGTAACCACCAAGCATACTCCGCCCCCTCCTTTCGTGTAAAAGCAGCCTGAAGTCTCACTGGGTGAGAAGGTTCTTTGGGACACTAGTTTGCCAGCTTTTTGATCTGCTTGCTTTCTGAATAAAGTCATTATTCCGTGCCCCCCCTCAAAACATCTCTCAATTTAGTGGCCTATTGTGTAGCAGGCTGTACAAGTTTGGACATGGTGTTAATAACAGCTTTCTCCATACTTTTGGCTTTTCCTGGGACTTGAACCTACTGGCCTTTGGGGGAGGGCTTGCATCTTTGCCTCTCCTGGGTCTCCAGCTTGCCAATCTCCCTTGCAGATCTAGGGACTAGTCAGCCTCTACAGTTGCATGCTCCAATTCCTTGTAATAAATCTCCTTTATAAATACATATGTAAATACACACACACACAAGACAAGGTATAAATTTTTCAGAGGATGATAGTGACATTATCGTCATGACCTTGGGGTAAGACAGAGAAAGGATTAACCATTAAGGAAAAGACAGTTATATTGCTCTTCAATAAATGTAGGACCTTCTACTTGATCATAAGATGTTACAAAGGGATTGAAAAGAAAAGCCAAAAAGTGCAACAGCCTGTACCACATACATAAGGTTTTAATTGACGTATACTTGAGTTATGTTTCAGATGTACAGCAAGGTGATTCAATTATACGTATCTATCTACTTATTCTTTTTCAGATTATTTTACATTGTAGGTTATTCTAAGATATTGAATAGCTCCCTGTGCTTTGCAGTAGGTCCTTGTTCGTTATCTATTAATATTTTATATCGTAGTGTGCCTCTGTTAACCCCAAATTCCCAACTTATTCCTCCTCTCCTTTCCCCTTTGGTGACCATAAGTTTTTCCCCTGTGTCTGTGAGTCTGTTTCTGCATTGTAGATAAGTTCACCTGTATAATTTTTGTTTAAATTCCACATACAAGTTCTATATGGTATCTGTCTTTGTATGACTTCACTTGGTATGATAATCTAAATCCATCCATGTTGCTGCAGATGTTGTCATCTCATTCTTTCTTTATGGCTGAGAAGCATTCCATTGTGTGTATACACACATACATATGTACACACACACACACATTGCCTCTTCTTTATCCATTCACCAGTCGGAACGTCTTGTTTCCTTCCATGTCTCGACTTTGTACACATTGCTGCAATGAGCACCGGGGTGCATGTGACTTTTGAATTTGAGTTGTCTTCAGATACATGCGTAGGAGCCACACACGCAATTTCCAAGGGGCTCATACCTAGGCTACAAAAAGCATTTCTATGAAGTATTAATAGTAAAACCCAGAAAACCCATGAGACAAAAATGGGCAAAATTCTTAAGAGGCACTTCATAAAGGAAGACATTCAAATGCCAATAAATGAATGAGAATGCGCTCCACTTCCTCAGTGGTCAGAGAAATCCAAGTTAAACCACAATGAGATACCATCACACACCCACCAGATGGACAGAAATAAACAAGTAAGATAGTGCCGGATGTCGCTGAGGGTGTGGGCCACTAGGAACTCTCACACGGGGCAGAGGGAGTGCACACTGTTTCAGCCACTTCTGAAGTAGAAGCGTTTTCTAGTAGGATCGAGGCTATACATCCCTGGGAACTGCTTTGCCCTTCATTTGCTCTAGAGAAACATGTGCCCCTGGGTACTAAGAGGAAGTTCCAGAATCTTCAGAGCAGTACTCATAAATACCCCAAATATCCTTCAGCATATACAGGATAGATAAACAAACTGTGGTGTAAACTGTGACATATTTATTCAATGGGTGAAGAACTCAGGGAACTCGAGTGACCTGCAACGATACAGAGAAACGCAGAAACATGATGAGCTAAAGAGGCAAGAACCAAGTAAGTACCTGAGGTACAATTCCATTAGTACGTAGTTCAAAGCCAGGTTAAACTGTGCGTGTCTGGGGATCAACAGAAAAGCAAGGGGTGGTCTTTGCAAAAGTTAGGACAGTGGCCACCCTAACAGGAGGGTGGATAGAGGAGGCTGGAATTTAAAAAGGCTTCTGGGGGCTGACGATGCTCTATATTTTTTGGTTACATAGGAATTAGCTTTGCAAATTTTTTGCAATTACATTTGTTTTTTATTAGAACTAATCTTTCTCTTTTTAAAATAGAAGCAGTGTATTCCTTTTGTAGAAAATTAGAAAACAAAAATAAGTAAATGGAAACCTTACATTCCCATAACCTAGAAATTGCCACTGTTAGTAATTTATTACATATCCTTTCACATTTTTTTCTAAACATGTATAAGACACAGACGCATTTTCTACCCATATGAGATCATACTGTTACATAACATGTTCAGTCACCAATTGCAAAATTCTGTTGGGTTCTAATATATTCAGAAAGTTGTACAATCATCACCCCTACCTATTTCCAGAACATTTTTGAGACTCTGTAGGGAAACCTCATGCCCAACAGCAAGCACACTCGCCTTCTCCCTCCCCCAACCCCTGGTAATCATTAATCTAATTTCTGCCTCTCTGGATTTTTCTATTCTGGATGTTTCATATAGATAGCATCACAATATGTGGCCTTTAATGTATGGCTTGTTTCATTTTGTGTAATGTTCTCAAGGCTTATCCATGTTGTAGCGAATATCCATTTTTACTTCATTCCTTTTAAGGCTGAATAATATCCTGTTGCTACAGTCCTTGGGATTGCAAGAGTCAGACACGACTTATCGGCTAAACCACCACCAGTGATGGCAGCAGAAAGCCTAGAAGAATATCCTGTTATATGGATAGGCCATGTTTATATTCCTGTTCATCACTCCTTGGAAGAAGAGCTAAGACACACCTAGACAGTGTATTAAGAAGCAGAGACATCACTTTGCCAACAAAGGACCATCTAGTCAAAGCTATGTTTTTTCCAGTAGTCATGTATGGATGTGAGAGGTGGACCGTAAAGAAGGCTGAAAGTGAAAGTGAAAGTCGCTCAGTATGTCCAACGCTTTGCAACCCCGTGGAAGCCCAACCTGTCTTTGCAACCACCAGGGAAGCCCAAGAAAACTAGAGAGGATAGCCTATCCCTCCTCCAGGGGATCTTCCTGACCCAGGAATTGAACTGGGGTCTCCTGTGTTGCAGGAGGATTCAGCACTCAAGAATTGATGCTTTTGAAGTGCTGGAGAAGACTCTTGAAAGTCCTTTGGATAGCAAGGAGATCAAGGCTGTCAATCCTAAATGAAATAAACCCTGAATATTCATTGGAAGGACTGATGTTGAAGCTGAAGCTCCAATACTTTGTCCAGTCCACCTGTTATGAGGAGCTGTCTCTCTGGAGAAGACCCTGAAGATGGGAAAGATTGAGGGCAGGAGAAGGCGGCAACAGAGGATGAGATGGTTGGATGGCATCATCAACTCAGTGGACATGAGTTTGAGCAAACTCCAGGAGATGGTGAAGGACAAGGAAGCCTGGCGTGCTGCGGTCCATGAAGTCACCAAGAGTCAGCCATGATTTAGTTACTGAATAGCAACACTATGAACATGTATGTGCAAGTTTTTGTAAGAACAAGTTTTCATTTCTATTCGGTATATACCTGAGTGAAATTTGAGTCATATGGTAATGATATGTTTAACATTTTACCTGTTTTTTGAAGTACCTGCATCATCTTACATTCCCGCCAGTACAATATGAAGGTTCTAATTGCTTCATATCCTTATCAATACTTGCTATTGTCCATCATTTTGATATAGATACCTTGAAAGTGAAAGTGAAGTCGCTCAGTCAGGTCTGACTCTTTGCGACCCCATGGACCGTAGCCCGCCCGGCTCCTCTGTCCATGGGATTCTCCAGACAAGAATACTGGAGTGGGTTGCCATTTCCTTCTCCAGGTATGAAATCTCTTAGTAGGTATAAAATCTCACTGTGCATTTTCCAAGTGACTTATGATGTTGAACATCTGTTCACATGCCTATCGGCCATTTGTATACCTTCTTTGGAGAAATGTTTATTCAGATCTGTTAGCTGTTTATAATTGGATTATTTGTACTTTTATTGTTGAGTGATAAGAATCCCTTATATATTCTAGGTACTGGCCCTTTATCAGATGGACGGCTTGTTACTATTTTCTTCTATTCTGTGGGGTTTTAAGCTTCATCGACAGTGTGCTCTAGATCACAGAAGGTCTACACTTTGATGAGTTCAGTGTATCTTTTATTTTCTTCAGCTGCTGCGCTTTTGGCGTCATGGCTGAGAAACCGCTGTTTAATCCACAGTCGTGAAGATTTGCAGGTGTAGTTTCTTCTGCATGTGTTACAGTTTTAGCGCTTACATTGAGGTTTTTTAAGTTGACTTTTAAACTAACAGTTTTAGTTAATTTTTTGTATATGATACGAGGCAGGGGCACAGTTGTATTCTTCTGTGTGTGACTGTCCGACTGTCCCCGTGTCACTCGTTGCAGTGACTGTTCTTTCTCCACTGGCCTGCTTTGGCAGTCTTCTCCATACATCGTATATCTTTTTGGTTTCTCTATTTCTGCCCTCTTTCATGTAGTAAAGAGGTGTTTTTCCACATAGCGTTTTAATTCTGTTGTCATTTCTTTTTCCGTATATTTTTGAGATATTTTATTAGTGGTTGCCCTGAGGATTACAGTTAACATCTTAATGTATAGCAATCCAGTTCTGATTACTACAAACGTAATTTTAATAGTAGACAAAACTTTGCTCTTAGGTAGAACCATGGTTCTCTTGTTCTTTGTGCTACACAATTCTCATACAAATTACCTATTTATATGGTAACACAGTTTTATCGTTATTGTTGTATGCCGTTGCATATTTTTAAGATAAGATAGAAAAAATAAACCAGTTCCGAGATACATGCACACCGTCTTTTATACTTACTGATGTGATTGCCTTTATGAGTGTTCTCTATTTTTCCACATGGATTTTGGATACTGTGTGTCGCCCCGTAATTTTAACCTGAAGAATTTCCTTTACTGTTTCTTGTAGGGCAGTTATATCTGTGAAAAATCCTCTTAATTTTTTTCTATCTAGGAATGTCTTAATTTTTCCTATTTTTTGAAGGACAGTTTTGCTGGATATAGAATTCTTGGTTGACAGCCTTTTCCTCTCGTCACATTGAGTATGTCGTCCAAATACCTTCTGACTTCTATGGTGTTTGATGTGAAATCAGCAGTCAGTCTTGCTGAGGATCCCATACATGTGATGCATTGATTCTTTGGGACTGCTTTCAAGGTTTCTCTTTATCTTTAGCTTTGAGACTTCGATTATGATGGGTCTGTGTGTGGACCTTTTCTATCCCATCTACTTCAAGTTAGCTAAGCTTCTTGGAAGTGTAGACTCAGTGTTGTCATCAAGTTTGGAAGCTATGCATGTTGTTTTTCCAATGTTCCTTCTGTCCCCTTTCCGATCTCCTCCCTTCCTGGGCCCACCTTTATGTGAATGTTATGCTTGATGATGCCCTTAGGTCTCTGAGGCTCTGTCCATTTTTCTTCAAACCTTTTTCTTTCTGTCCCTGGACTGGAAAACCTTTACTGACCCATCTCCAAGCTGGTTTATTCTTTCTGCTTATAGCCTGAATGCGCTGCTCTTCCTCTAGTGAAATTTTTCAGTTGTCGTGCTTTTTGACTTCATAATTTTTATGTGGCTCTCCTGCTTTTAAAATAATTTGAGCTCTTCATTGAGCTCCTGTATTTGGTGAGACAAAGTTCCATACTTTCTTTTAGTCCTTTAAACACATTTGAAACAGCTGACTCAAACTTTTTTGTCTAGAAAGTCCAACATCTAGGCTTCCTCAGGGACAATTTCTAGCAACTGCTTTTACGCTTTTGTACTGGTCATATTTATTTACTTGCCTCATACTTTTTTTTTTTAACTGAACTTTTGAATAATATAATATGGCAGCTCTGGAAATCAAATTCTCCTCAGGATTTGTGCTGCTATTTGCCTATTTATTGATTCTTCTGAGTGAATTCTGTTTTCCTTATCATGTGTGAACACCAAAGTCTATGTTTAGTTAGCTTAGAAGGCAGCTTGTGATTAGACAGAAATTTTCTCAAATTCCTGGAACCAACAAATCTCACAGCTTTCTCTGATGGACTCTGTCCATGTATTAGGGGCAGTCCTTCAGTTCTCAGGCAAACAGGCTGCAACTCTGCATAAGCCTTCACTCCCTGCTTGCACAGAGCCTCAGTCCAGCCACGGGCGAGACCTGAGTCCTCATCAGGTCTCTCCTGGGCGCGTGCCCGGGTCTGAGTGTGCACACAGCCCTGCACACTCATGTGGACTTCCAGACTCCCAAGAATATGTCAGAGGTTTTCAAAACCCCATTCTGAACAACTCTTTTTCTCTAGTTTTTACTTTTACTTTTTTTTTTTTTTTTGGGGTCATCTTATTGTTTGCCCTAATGGTTATCGCCACCTCAGGCTGTTATGATGATAAATAATTGCCATTTTCTGGGAAACTGGAGCAAACAGGCTGAGTGATGACAATTCTCAGAGCATGGGGCCCTGGAGGAGCTCCAGCTCAGGTTTGCCACCTGCAGCGGCTGCCAAGTTGCCAGGTTTCGCTGGACGCTGGCACTGTTGACTCTCAAGGTTACCGCAGAGCCGGGGTGGAGAAGATAGGAATGGAGCCACCAAATCTCCGTTTTTCTGGCTTCACCCATTTTCTTGAATAAATGCCCCCCTGGATTGCTGTACATCTTTGATTAATTTCCAGAGCTCTTAAAAAATTGATTTTGATAAATTTGCCAGTGTTCTCATAGCTTGCTCAGAGAAGATTTTTCAGAGGTCCTTTCTCTGATGTTCCCACTGACATCACCCTGCAATTATTCTTAATTTTATGTATGGCTTATGTAGTCATCTGTGTTTATAAGAAGAAGAACAAAAACAAAATCTGTGTGATGTCTTCTTGCACCCAGACAGAATAATAGTGTCTTTCTATCTTAGGGGTGTTCAAAGGAATCTGCAGTGCTATAGGATAGCTAATCCAAATTTCATTGTTAGATACTGATGCCAGTAAATAATCTGGACACAGGAAAGCCTAGATGTGCAATGACGCTCATTGCAACCAGAGTCATAAAGTGAAAAACTAGAATCAATCTCAAAGTCTGAATTAAGAGAAAGGGTAGGTAAATGATCCTGCATTTTCTCACTAGATAGAAGGGCATGTCCCATTTTCTGAAGTAATTGTGAAGACAAAGTAACATGGAGGACTTTTGAGAATGTCTTTATTTTTTTAAAAAAGGGCAAACTCCTAATAGCACCATATTTATAACTCTGGAACAATTATATATGTGCGTGCACAATGGCCAGAAGGCAAGAGAGAAAAATGAACAGAGAAAAGTTTGTTAGGGTGGAGAGAACTGGGGGTGTTTTTAAATTAGATGTTTTTCCATCTTGTTCTTATGCTGTGAGTGCAATAAATGTGAAGTTTGAAAAATAGGTCAGCATGTCTAATAGAAAAAAAAAATGATTTTCCCACAGCCCTTCCCTGTTGGATGGGGCACAGGTCAAAGGCATCCTTGACAGGGTCTGTGAGAAGGCCAGGTGATTCCTCCGTGACATGACCCAGGGACAGAACGCTGCCTCCTCAGCCATGGTGATGGGCCCTGGGGACCTGGGATGGGATGGAATGCAGCTCCTGGCCAGGCTGCCAGGAGGAGGGGAGGGGGAGGAGGGGACAGGGAGGAGGGGAGGAGGAGGAGGGAAGAGAGTGTTCTCTTCCTCCCCTCCTAGAAGAGATGTTTTTCCAATAAATAACTGTGAAGTCCCAAGTGAAATATAAGCCTTGAATTATTTGGCCTCTGAGGGATCCAGGAATCTCTCAGTGTCTGCACAGGGTCACTGAGGAGGCTTCTGAGAGACGCCCATATCTCCCCTGGGGAGGGGGCGCTCCCTTCCTGATGATAATGGGTGACCAGCCCATTCCACCTCTCCTCCCATCCCACTCCTTCCCCCTGAATCTAAGGGCTTCCAGCTTCGCTCAGTAGTCCAGAGCTGTCCTCCTGCATTTCTGTCCTGTTATTTATTTATTTAGGTGTCCAAAGGGGAAGGAAGAATCAAATGGAATGCGCTGCGGAAATAATTTGTCAGAGCATTTTTCCCAAAGAGGGTTCCGTGTAGGCTGACCAACCATCCTGGTTTGCCTGGGCTCAGGTGTTTCCAGGACACAGAGATTTTCCTGCTAAAATCAGCAGGTCCTGGGCCAAGTCCTGGGATGAACTAGTCTCCCTGGTTCCATGAATCTCTAGTTTAGTGGGAGACTCAGAAGTAGTATTTGAAAATGGTTCCAGGATCACACTGGTTGGCAAAATACTGGACTGAACAAAGTCGCACAGATGTCTTTGCTCCAGGACTTATCAGAGCCTTATGTTGTGTGCTATATGCCTATACATATAGTGGCTCAGTGTAAAGAATCCGCTTGCTAATGCAATCTCGGGGTTGGGAAGAACCCCTAGGGGAGGAAATGGCTACCCACTCCAGTACTCTTGCCTGGGAAGTCCCATGGACAGAGGAGCCTGGAGGGCTACAGTCCATGGGGTCGTAAAGAGTTGGACACGACTGAGTGTACACACGCACATTCAAGGCAAGGTGCCCCTGGTGTAGCAGGTGGGGAGCCTGAGACACGCCAGGACACTTGGTAGGACGGGGCACCCAGGGCCAAGCAAGACATGGGAAGAGTGGGCACCTTCTGGGACAGAGAGGACAGAGTTAACATCAGGGGCAAGAGAGTCCCTGTCCACTCTCCAAAGCCCACGGGCTCCGGCCCAGCCACAGAAGAGTGACTCAGCCTCTGTCGGCAGCTGGGGGGCAATGCTGCCCAGGCTGGGGTGAGCAGGGGAGCCCTGGGTCAGCCTCACTGACCGGGAAGCGGCCCACAGCGTCAGCGCTTCAGGCAGTGCAAGGCTGTTGCAGTTGCAGATGGCAGCCGCCAGGGGGCACAGGAGCGTCCAGCTTGGGCAGCCGTGGCCGAGTGTCCTGCCAGCTGCCCAGAAGGACTCCGGAGCCCGGGGCTCCAGACCCGGCCCCTCCCTGCCTCCAGCCCACCCCACGCCGTCTACAGGTGAGGCGAGGCCTTCTGTGAGTTCCAGTAGCGTCAGACTGACTGTGAGTCCTGGCGTGCCAGCGTGCGAAGGGGAGTGGGACTGAAAGCCCCCTCCTCTCACTGGCACCAGCAGCTGAGGCAGGGGCCCAGGAGCAGAATGGAACAGCCCCGGAAGTGCAGGAGGAGGAGGGCCAGGAGCAGGGACAAGTGGGGGCCTTCGTCCAGGGCGCCCAAGCTCACGTCGCGCTCCAGCCGCGGGAACAAACCCTGAAGAACCCTGTCCTGTTTCCCGCAGTACTGGACATTTTCATCAAGGCTAGGTGGCACCTGTCAACGCAGACCGCTCGCTCTCGGAGCAGTCTTCCCTCGGGGCCGGAGGGCCCTTCTTTCACCAGGACCCTGTGTGTGTGTGTGTGTGTGTGTCTGTGTGTGTTGTGTGTCTGTCTACGCCCACGTGTGTGTCTGTGTCCGTGTGTGTATGTATCTCTGTGTCTGTGTGTCTGTGCCTGTGTGTGTCTGCATGTGTGCCCACGTGTGTGTCTCTGTGTGTGTGTATCTGTATCGTGTGTATATCTCTGTGTCTCTGTGTGTGTCTGCACGTGTCTCTGTGTGTCTGTGTGTGTGTGTGACTCTGTATGTCTGCGTGTGTGCCCACGTGTGTGTCTGTGTGTTTGTGTCTGTGTACGTCTGTGTATGTTTGTGTGTCTGTGTC
Source organism: Capricornis sumatraensis (assembly GCF_032405125.1). Taxonomy (NCBI): domain Eukaryota; kingdom Metazoa; phylum Chordata; class Mammalia; order Artiodactyla; family Bovidae; genus Capricornis; species Capricornis sumatraensis. The sequence continues at coordinate 218,836,316 of NC_091070.1, read as the reverse complement.
TGTGTGTGTGTGTGTCTGCATGTGTGTCTGTGTGTGTGTGTGTGCATGTGTCTCTGTCTGTGTCTGTGTGTCTGTGCCTGTGTGTGTGTCTGCGTGTGTCTCTGTGTGTGTGTCTGTGTGTGTGTGTGTCTGTGTGTGTGTCTGTGTGTGTGTGACTGTGTGTGTGTCTGTGTACGTCTGTGTACGTCTGTGTATGTTTGTGTGTCTGTGTACGTCTGTGTATGGTTGTGTGTCTGTGTATGTCTGTGTATGTTTTTGTGTCTGTGTACGTCTGTGTATGTTTGTGTGTCTGTGTCTGTGTGTGTGTCTGTGTGTGTCTGTATGTCTGTGTATGTTTGTGTGTCTGTGTCTCTGTGTGTGTGTGTCTGTGTGTGTCTGTGTGTGTCTGTGTCTGTGTGTGTGTGTGTGTCTGCATGTATGTCTGTGTGTGTGTGTGTGCATGTGTGTGCACTCAGCTCCATGGCGGGTCACAAACCCAAGGACAGTTTATAGGATGTGCTTCTCTCTTTTCAGGTCCAGAGTCCCTTGTGTGATCCACTCTGCATGTGGTTTCTGGGAGGCGGCTTTGCGGTCCTGCAAAGTCGTCAAGAGCTGGTCACAAGGTGAGAAGCGCCTTCTGGAGCTGTGGCAACTCTGGGGGGCTCGATGCCCTGGCTGCGCTTCCCAGGAGCGGGCCCTGGGCAGATGTGCCTGAGGAGGCCGTGCCTGTAGGGAAGGCCTGGGGGAAGCCAGGAGGAAGCTGGACCTGCCCCGGGGACGGGGGACCTGGAGCCTTGAGGGTACCCAGGGGGCCGGGGCCTGTGGCCGCGGCCCCAGCTGCCCTCCCCAGGGCCAGGGCGGCAGAGGTGGCCAGGCCGACCCCAGCTCGATGCATTCATTTTTAAACAAACTCGCCACAGCCCTGGTTCTTTCCTGGAAGGCCTTGTCACATAAATTTTCATTTAGTGCCATTGCGTTCTCATCCAGGGAGCTGTCAGGGGTATTTTGAGAAGGAACTGGGAGGTCAGCTGGTCGGGCTTCAGCGGCGGCGCGGATTATGGCTCGGGCTGGGTGCCAGACTTGGGGAAGACTAGGGGGGCTGAGCCGCAGGCCATGTCTCCTGTGGGGTCCTCAGGACGGCGCTTCCAGGGAGCTGACCCTGCAGACGGAGAAGCGGCCACTGGGGTTTTACGTCAGAGGGGCCGGGACTGTCCCCCTTTCTCCTGGGTGTGGGACCCACAGAGGGGAGGCTGGTGAGGCATCTCCCTTAGGGCTGCGAATGGTGGCCTGGACGTGTGAGGGTCTGTCTGTGCGAACTTCCGTCTGGCCAAAGCGCTCTCGTGTCCATCACCCTACTGGGCTCTCACGTGCACCTGGAGTGATGCGGGCCAGGAGCTCGGCCTTCTGTACAGGACTGAGGCCCCGTGGAGCTGGCAGAGGCCCCAGGATCACTCAGGCAGAGGGGTCTGCAGGGGCCAGCCGCCCCCTGCCTATCTGAGAAGTACCTGCTTGCCCCAAGTCACTGTTTTATGAACGTATGAAACCTTACAACATGTGCAGAAAGGAATGACTCCTCCCCCAACCGGGACTCGGGCAGATGGAGCTGGGAGGGCGGGTGTCTGACATCCTCCTCCAGGACCCACAGCCACTTAATTAACAAGAGAGCCTTCAAGGCCCCAGGCGTTAGCCCTCTCTACCACATCTGACAACTCCTAACAGATCTGGGCCTCACCTTGAATGTTGAATCTGCTCTCGAATTTTCAACCCAGAAGAAAAGAGGCATTAGGGTTTCCCTGGTCAGCTGGGCCTCTCCAACATAAGGGATTAAATTCACCAAATATTTACAGAGATGAAAAGGTACCGCAGGCTTGGGGCAAAGCTGGGTGCAGTGGGGAAATGGAGGCAGTCTCCCAGCAGAAACCCAGGAGGCCTCACAGAGGTGGTGTCCCGGGAGCCCAGCCTCAGAGGAGCCTGGCTGTGCTGGCAGAGACAGGCGAAGGCTGGCCAGAGCCGCGCTGCGCGAGGGCAGAGCAGGCGCCCCAGGAAGCATGTTTTTGTTGGCAGCCCTGCCGCTAGAGGCATTCTGCATTTGGACGGCTGTGAGATAGGAGAATGTAGGTCAGTGGGTTTAAAAACACACGTCTCCGGACATAGAGTGCATGTGAGTGTGTGTGCAGAGAGGCTGAGCCACTTGCCTGAGAGTCAGTGCGTATAAAGCCCACTCTGGTTGGGAAGGGTGGAAACCGGGAGATATCCCAGTGGTCCTGACAGGGGACGGGAGGCAGACGAGGGCGAAAGACGCTCGCGCCTTCGTGAGAGACTCACGGGTGCAGAGTGTCCGCCGCGAACCTGTCCGCGCGTGTGCCACAGATACCAGTTCAGGAAGCTGCAGAGGAAAGAAAACGCCAGCTGGTGAGAAAGCACAGAGACTGGTGCACCTGGATGGTGGAGAAGGGGGCGGGGGCCTGGAGGCGACCCTGGGACCAGAGGCCCCAGACCGATGGGTGAGGGAGGGAGCTTGGAGACGGAACAGCAGGGCCAGGCGGGCCGCGCCCAAGGAGCTGACGCCTCCAGTCTCAGGTGGAACCGAGATGTCTGAACGCTGACCACAGTCACGACCTCAGGGATGAAGTACGGGACCCTTTATCTCGGTTCGGGTGGATTTTCTAATCATCTCCCGGCAATAGCTGTGGTTCTGGGAGGTGCACACCAGAGCTCAGGGCTCGAAGCACCCTGGGTGGCCTCGGGAACACTTAATTAAATGGAGAGCCCGTCACCAAGGGCCGATGACAACCCCCTGCCGGTTCCAGGACTCAGGACACGGCTGACGCTGGCAGAGGTGGTCTTGACCGCAGGAGCCCCAAAGATCCTGGGGGGCGGAAACAGATGGGGGTCGTGGGGGGGCTCACCGGGGCTGCAGACGGCCCAGAGCATTCCCCTCGGCAGGGGCACGCCCGGGGGTCACCGTAGGAACTGGGAGCCGCATCCTGGGTTGGCCACTAAGCACGCAGGTCTCAGCCTCTGCGAGCCTGTCTCCTAACTTCACGTCGGGGCCGTTGCAGTCCTCGGCCTCGGACCCTGCAGGAGGACTAGGTCCCGGCTCCATGAGCCCCTTCCTGCGTTTAGCATGGAGCTCCCTCCCAGGAGCTCAGAGGGACAGGCCTTGCTCCTGGGCACCTGGGGGCTTTGCCTGTCTGTGGGACTCCAAAGCAGCTCCCCAGCCTCCCCCTTCTGAGGAATTTCTTGGCTGCAGAGGGGAGATGCTGAGGATAAGAAAAACACCTTCCCGAATACCAAGGAGCAACCCCGAGAGTTAAATCACCTTGGTGGGAGTCCTGAGCCGGCTTCCCCCGCTGAAGTAATTAATGGCAGGGAGAGAGCAGCGGGGCGAGCCCGCCCTAGCTACAGTGAGCACCAAAAATTTACAGCACGTTGTTTTAGCTGGAAAGAGCCCTTGGGGCCCTTCCACCTGCAGGTCAGCTGGCATGGACGCCTGTCCCAGCCCCAATCGGTATTTACTGAGAAAATATCGCGCGCCTCCCCATCTGCTCTTACACTTAATATATGAAACGGATCCACACAAAAACAAGGGGCTATTTAGGAAAGGGGGCAGGCTCTCCGTTGCTCAGGCAGAACATCTGATCTGAGTGCGTCTGCGGGTCCAGGGACCTCATGCAGGCCGCCTCCTCCTCCTCCTCCCGCCGGGAAGCAGCAGTGGTAGCCCTCGGTGCACCGGAGAGCGAGGCGGGGCCGGAGGGCCAGCATGGCTGGCGGCTTCCGCCTTGGCCACTAGCCTGCCCTTCCTTTCCCTGGGCTCTCCCAGGAGAGCCTGCTTTTCTGCTCTTGAAGGTCTCATTCGTTCATTCACCAGTGTATGCTGTGTACCTACTAGGAGCCAGGTTTTGTTCCAGGAATACATCAGTGAAGAAAGGAAACTATATCAAGATCTCTGGCCTAGTGGACTGTGTTCTGGTGGGTGGGGGGGTCGGCTCACAGGCAAAGGGCAGCAGTGAGCTGGACGGTGGCCACTGTGGGAACGGGGGTCGGGTGGAGCTGCTGCGGGGTGCGGGCGGTCTGCGTTTTGGCCACGGCGGGCCAGGTGGATCTCGGTGTAAAGGCAGCTACTGTACAGAAATCTGGAGGGGGGATCGGGGTTGGACAGGAGCCCCTCGTGGTGGAGGAAGGCGGCCAGCGGGGTGAGAGAAGAGGTGGTGGGCCAGGACCACCGGGGTCCAGGTACCAGTGTCCTGGCGCTGGTGCAAGATGACCACGAACGGGGCGGCTTGAGGCAGCAGACATTTCCTTCCTCGCTGTTCTGGGCCAGGAGTTTAAAATCAAAGTCTCTGCGGGGCCGTGAACCTCCAGAGGCCCCGGGGGAAGACGCTTGCTGTCTCGCGCCAGCTCCTGGTGCGGGGACAGTCCTCAGCTGCACTGCTCCATCTCTGCCTCTGGGTCTCTCTTCCATTTCTTTTCTGATCAAGCCTCTTGTCATTGGACTTGGGGCCCATCCAGTGAAACCAGGATGGGCTCACCTCAAGACTCTTGATTTAATCCCATCTTGTTATCGCTGAGTCGCTAAATCGTGTCCGACTCTCTGCAACCTCATGGACTGTAGCCCACTAGGCTCCTCTGTCCATGGGATTTCCCAGGCAAGGAGACTGGAGTGGGTTGCCATTTCCTTTTCCAGGGGATCTTCCAAACCCAGGGATCAAATCCACATCTCCTGAATTGGCAGGTGAGTTCTTTACCAGTGAGCCACCAGGCAAGCCAATCCCATCCACAGAGACCCTTTCCCCAAACACGCTCGCATCCACACGGATCAGGGCTTAAGAGCTGGATGCATTTTGGGGTCCCCATTCAATGCACCGCAGCCTCTAGGGCAGGCTCATGGGACGAGTGGGATTGGAAATCTGGGTGTCCTGGTTGCAGTATGGAAACCCAGATTCTCAGCAGGAGAGAAGGGCCAGGAAGGTTCTAGACTTGACTGCTCCAAGGCCCACACCCTGGGGTGGGCTGGGGGTTAGCAGGCCTGCCTTGGGCTGGTCCCCCTCCTGGACAGGCACAGTCAGGATACAGGTGGGTGGGGGTGGGCTGTGCTGCTCACCAGAGGTTCTGCACAGTGAGATCACTTAGGCACATGCTCAACAGGCATCAGAAACACCACGGTGTGGGGGCACTGTGGTTAGAATAGAGGGTGAACAAGCCCCGCTCAGCCGGAGATGCACCCGCAGCTCACTGGTGATGGCGATGGAGAGGGCTTGGGGCAAGGAGGGGAGGGGGGCTGAGCCTGCAGGAGGCTCGGTGAGGCCCCCACAGAAATCCCGGGGGTCGAAGCCAGCTCTGCAGGGGCCAGCATGTCGGGAGGGCGGGTGGGGAGGGAGTGACGGGGGGACGCAGATGCAAGTGGTGGGGACAGAGCATGGAGCCGGAGGTGGGCTGGAGGGACACGCAGGGCTGATCTGGGGACACTGACTGGCAGGGCTGGGATGGGCCCCTCGCAGGGGAGCCATGTGCGGGTCCACTGTGTCATAACCGGGTCCCCAAGAAGGGGCGTCAGGATGCATCCAAGGCTAAAGGCACCCGAGGTCAGTGGTCCCATCAGTGTTCAGTATTAGAGCACAGACGTAGCACAGCTGATGTCCGAAGCACTCCCCCCACCGTGGTCTGACAACCTCCTGAGCCACGCTTGCTGGGTGGTGGGGAGGTCTCCCTGCCTGCTGTGGGAAGCGAAGGCAGGAGGCGGCGCATCGCAGGAATAGTTTAAACTTTTCTTTCTCAGTCACTTGGTGTTCCAGTCGTGGCTGGAAGGTTGAAAAGGTTCGATGTCCCATCCCTGGTTCCGGCCAATTGCTGAGGTCAGGAGGCTGCCAGCAGGGGCCCGGGCCCTAGAAGGGAGTGCCTGGCACGTATTCTGTGCTGGGAAAGCAGCGGACTGACTTCCTAATGGGAGAAGAGGAAACACGAAAAGAAACAGAGAAGAAAAGGTTTCAGGTTGCAAAGCAGGGCTGAGAAAGGGAATCTTAACTGTATTATGTGAAGCCAGGACAGACGAGAAGAGAGGCCTCTGTGCCCTTTCCATTTCAAGTGGGGAAAGAATCGATCAAATAATTGCAAGATAAAATAACATCTCATAAGAACACCCAGAGCCAAGGACGTGCAAACTCACTTGCTGACTCAGTAAATATCAAAACAGGTAGGATTTAAGCCTCAACCTCTGCCTGGCCTGCATCCCAAGTTTCCTCCTTACTGGGCAACCCCCAGCTCTGAGCCTTGGTGATTTCATCTGTAAAATGGGGCTGAAAGAGTGCTGACTTCTTAGGGCTCTCGTGAGAGTTAAACGAGATCACGTGCAAGAAAGTCTTAGCATATTGCCTGGTAAGCACTGAATAAAGGCTATCGTTATTACTCTTATCACAGTTGTTTAAATGCCAGTCACTGTATCAGGGGATTTATGTCTAATCATTACAAGAACTTCCTTCTACAGTGCGAAATTTGGTGGGGTACACAGACAGGGAAAAATCGTTACAGTTGTATATGAGTTACTCTGTGCTTTAAGACACGGAAACAATGGGTGTTTTTGGAGTGGGCAAGAAAGGGCTCTAGTGCAGGCCAGTTGTCAGTCGTGTCCGACTCTTTGCAACCCCATGGACTGCAGCACGCCAGGCCTCCCCGTCCATCACCAACTCCCAGAGCTTGCTCAGACTCATGCCCATTGAGTCGGTGATGCCATCCACCGTCTCATCCTCTGTCGTCCCTTTCTCCTCCTGCCCTCAGTCTTTCCCAGCATCAGGGTCTTTTCCAATGAGTCGACTCTTTGCATCAGGTAGCCAAAGTATTGGAGCTTCAGCTTCAGCGCCAGTCCTTCCAATGAATATTCAGAGTTGATTTCCTTTAGCATGGACTGTTTTGATTAGTCCAAGAGATTCTCAAGAGTCTCCTTTAGCACCACAATTCAAAAGTATCAATTCTTTGGTGCTCAACCTTCTTTATGGTCCAACTCTCAGATCTGTACATGACTACAGGGAAAACTATATGGACTTTGTCAGTAAATTGATGTCTCTGCTTTTTAATACACTGTCTAGGTTTGTCATAGCAGGCTATGTAGAGACTAATAAAGTTACAGTAGACATGGCAGTTTCAGTGTGGTCTAAACGAGCCAAAGATGGCCCTCTATCCTAAAACTCACTACTAGATGCTGAGGTTAGAGCTTCACCCACAGAACAATTCTGGGGTTAAACAACTTAAACATCAAATAAGGAAGACCTTGTATAAAGACATTGAACATAGAAAACATGAAAACTAGAAAAGAAAAGAATAAAAGAATTTAGAAATTCCAATTTGAAAAATGTGGTGGAATTGAAAATAAAATCAAGAGCTGGTCCTTTTTAATAAGATTAAAAAATTGACAAAATCACTGGCTAGCCTAACTTTTTAAGAAAGAGAAAAAAGAGAAAATTAGGAATGGAGAAAACAGATTATGATACATGGTGGGAAATGACATAAAAAATTTTAAGTCTTAATGAAATGGATAAATGAAAAAAATATAAATCACAACATTAGTTTCAGAAACACTAAAATCTAAACAAACCAAAAGCATTAAGATTTGAAAACATTGTGAGAGTATTATTTCCAAAATAGGCGCCAAGTTTAAATGAACTGGGTTGAATTATTTCAAGCATCAGTAGGACATATGATTCCTGTGTGTTCCACAATGATGTAAGATATGGAAAAAGATCAAACATTTCTAATATATTTTATAAACATATCTATATAACTTTAGTTCTCAAAATTAACAAGAATAATGCAAAAAAGAAAAATACTGTGTCGCTTAGGAAGGGAAGCCCAAGAATACAAAATAAAATACTTGCAAGTCAATCTCTTTGTCTACTAAACGAATACTACGTCCACAGCAGGAAGGATGTATTGCAGAAATGCCGGATGATTTTCTATTAGAAAACTTGTCTATTCCATTTCATTTAATAAGCCAAAAAAAAAAAAAAAAGGAAAAAATGTAATAAAAGTCTGTGCAGCATGGTCAGAAAAAGCCAAGAATACAATACGGAATGTGCAAAACCTTCGCAAATAGAATCTCAGGACTTTGTTAGGAGCCAGAAGGAAATGGCAACCCACTCCAGTGTTCTTGCCTGGAGAGTCCCAGGGACGGGGGAGCCTGATGGCTGCTGTCTCTGGGGTCGCACAGAGTCGGACATGACTGAAGCGACTCAGCAGCAGCAGCAGCAGCAGCAGGACCCCTGCAGGAGTGCAGAGGCGGGCCCTGCCCCTGAGCGGGAAGAGTCCATGCTGAAAACGCAAAACTTACCCAGTGTTGATTTTGGGGGAGGATGGATACATGTGTGTGTGTGGCTGACTCCCTCCACTGTTGACCTGAAACTACCACAACATTATTTGTTAATCGGTTATACTCCGATACACAATAGAAACTTTAAAAATTCCCCCAAATTAGCCAGTAGATTTTCTATTATTCGAATTTAGGTTGCAGTGCGCTCGGAGAGAAAGACAGAAGGAGAGATTTGATGATTCTGGAGTTCGTTACACTCTCTCTCTTTCTCTCTCTCCCTATATACATATATTTGCAGGAAGTGTTCATTTCCCATCAGGACTGGAGATTTTGTTTAAGGCATATGTGACAGGAAGAACCTCAGCGCTCCTGGGACACTGATGGGCAGATAGGAAGCTGCGAAGGGATGGAGCCAGAAGGCACCATGAGGCCCCGGGGGCTGCAGCGGTGGTGCCCTTCTCTGGCCCTCCACCCTCGGGGACCCAGCCCACGCGAGTCCTTGCCTGCAGCTGGCCCTCGGCTCCTGCCAGCCCCTGCCGCACCCTCTAGGCCATGCTTCTCCCCTTTCCCCGTGGCCTTTGCTGACTCCTCCTACAGTCCGCTCTGAAGGTCCGCTACATGAGGCTTTAGGGATACGCGAAGCACAGTCAGAGGGGTTGGGTCCAAGTTTAGGAAGGCACCTCCATCAGGAGAGCGAGGGGAAAACTGGGGAAGCGCTTCAGACGAGGAAAGGACATCAGATAATGCAGGCAGAGGATGGGGAAGAAGGGCTGGGGCCCGCCATGGCTCCAGGAGACGGGATGGTCCCCAGGGATGCTTCCAGGGGGAAGGATGGTCCCCAGGGATGCTGAGACCTCCTCTGGGAGCCCTCCTTCTGCCTCTCAGCACATTTCATCATTCCTGAGGGTTCGGGGCCGGATTCCAGGACTGTGACTCATGAGGTCAAGCTTTCCAAGGGTTAAAGGTTGGGTCACTGGGGCCTTTCCCGCTGATGCAGACAGGCAAGCTGTGGGTCTGTGATCCTCGCTTCCTCTGAAAGATTTTGGAGAAACTGGGCAGACCTCACACAGTTTAAGTTTACACATAAACATTTTAGTCATGTTTTAAAAAGTTGCCAAGTCTATAATTTCCAGGATATTATAGATGATAAATTTAAACTAAACTGTTACTTCTATATTCCAAAAGTGTTTGTTAGACTGTAAATACCATAATGAATCCCTTACTAATATTAACTTGAAAAGTGCATCATAAGCATTACCTGTCAGGATGTGCATATTCCTTTCCTTTCTTTTAACTCCTAATTCTTTTCCATTTCCTCCACCTATGTCTGTCTTAATGTATATATTTTCATGCTGAAAAGCCTCTTATGGATCACCCTGTCATTATTCTGTCTCCTACTAATCCTATCACAAACGACAATATTTATATATATTAAAATTTAAAAATGCATTTTTTCCAATAATCATGAAGCTCTAGTATTAAAACATTTTTCTTTCTTTTTTTAATATTAAAAAAATTGACCACACCCAGGGACCAAACCTGAGCCCCCTGCATTGGAAAGCAGAACCTTAACCACTGGACTGCTGGGGAAGTCTCTAAAACTTTTTGATTAAAACAATTAAATTAAATGATTGTTGACTAAATTAATTAATTATTAAAATGTCATTGCTATTAATTATTAATGATCAAAATTATATAAATATGTTTTAAATTTGGTAAATATCAAGCAAAAAAGCAGCATTTTCTCACAAATTGTGCTCAAACTTTTCCTATGCATTTAATAAAGGAAAGATATATGTTGCCAAAATGAGTTGCCCAGACAGCTGGACTATTCTTCTGCTAATACAAGACAGAAAATCTGAACAATTTTCTAAAACAGACAGGGTGAAGAATAACTGAAGCAGAATACATATTTAATAAAATGTTATGAAAAGTATGTTTTAAATATTTGATTAAGGAGCAAACATCCCATCTGAAAAAAATCACATGAAACATTTACCCATGGTGTCCCAGAAGTTATATTTGTCAGCTTTTGCTGGGTTAGGCTGCATAACAAATGAGCTCAAAATGCCCAGGGCCCACAGCTCCCATTGCTTGCTCAGGCTCCTGGGGGCTGGGTCTCCACTCTGTGGATCTCCACAGCCCAAGACCCAGGCTGGGTGAATCAGTCACTCTTCAGGACACCCATCCTCCTGGCTTAGGACCTGGAGCAGGAGAGCTGGTGTGAGGAGGCTGGGGTGGGCAGCGTTTCTGCGAGGAAGGAGCTGCCACAGACGCAGCTTGAACAGGTGGGCCACCCTGGACCAGGCGCCAGTCACACTGGGGAGAATCACCACGTCTCACCCACACTCTGTGACTGCTTACAGATGCTTTTTCCCCAGCTGGGGACACATCCTAGCCAACTGCTTTTGCTTAATCGGGCGGCATAAGACCTGTGTTCAGTACCCAGTGTTCCTGGTGATACTTCCTCTGCTTTGCCTAGAGGCGTTCTCAGCAAGAACACATTATTTGATATTGACCGAGGGATGAAAGAAGGAAGTCAGGAAACAAGAGCCATCATTGTTTCTGCCCCCAACAAGCACACCTCTACCCACCCTCCTCCCATTTTACAGAAGTGTGTGCCCAGCAGGAAAAGGCTTGATGCCTGAGGGCTGATTGTCCCCAGACTCACCGTTAAAGTAGGCTTCCTTGGGGGATGGGTCCAGACATCTCCCACTATGGACGGGTGAGCACCCTGGTTTCCTTCGCAAAAGAGGGAAACAGCTCCCGGGGGCTCAGGCAGGGCCAGGCAGGCCCCTTTCAGTCTGGAGGCTCTGCTCTGAGTGGCTCTGTCCTCGCTGGGGGCATGGGGACTCAGCCTCAGGTTTGAGTCAGGCTTCCTTCCTGTTGCCCTCAAGGTGAATCTGTCCAGGGGCCGCACCTGCCCACAGCCTGGGACAGGCCTATTCTGAAGAGTCTTCCCCGGCAGGTGCCCCACCCCGGGAAATGTGTGCCCTCACCCAAGTCCAGCTTCAGTGGGTCAGACAGTTGCCACATCACACAGACCCCTCCAACCAAATCTGGGCGGGGGAGGGAGTGGCAAGTTAGTTGGGGAGGGTGCCAGGAAAGATGCATCAGTCACATCTCGGTAGATGCAGAGAAAGCACTGACAAAGTTCAGCGTCTCTTTATGATTAAAAAAAAAATCTCAGAAAACTAAGACTAGTAAGGAACTTTTCAGCTCAGCAAGTGAGGCTTACTGAAAACTGTGGCTAGCATAAATTTACGGTAAGAAAACAAGATACTTGCTTCCTGTGATTGGGAACCAGGCAAGAACGTCTGTGTTCACATTTCTGTTTAACATGGTGCTGGAGGCTTCACTGTAGCAATAAGGCAGCGAAAAGAAATGAAACTCACACCGATGGAACGAACAAAGAAAAGCTGTCGAAATGCACAGGTGACAGGTTGTCTGTATAGAAAATCCTAAAAGATCTATAAGAGAGCTGCCAAGAGTGATTAATTTTGGCAGGTTGCACAATAGATCAATGTTCAAAAATCAACTGCATTTCTATACACTATTAAGAATCAAATGATAATCGAATTTTTTTTAAGTAGTACCATTGACAATGAAATACTGTAAATACATTTAACAGAAAATGTCCAAGACAGGTGTGCTGAAAAGCAAAAAAAAATAAAAATAAAAATCAGAAATTAAAGGTGCCCATCTTAGTGGAACATTATATCATGTTCCTGAGTCAGCAGACTCAATACTGCTTCAGATGGCAGTTCTCAAATTGATCCAGGTTTTAAATGCAACCCCAATACAAATCCTAGCAGCTCTGCACTTCCCTGGTGGTCTAGTGGTTAAGAATCTGTCTGCCAATGCGAGGGACACAGGTTCAACCCCTGACCTGGGAAGATCCCACATGCCAAGGGGCAGCTAAGCCCATGATCCCCAGTAAGAGAAGGCACCGTAAGGAGGGCCCTCGCACCCCAAGTAGAGAGTAGCCCTGCTCACCACAGCCAGAGAAAGCCTGCGTGCGGCAATGGAGCCCCAGCGCGGCCAAAACTGCCTAAGCGAGCAAGTCCAGCAACTTCCTGGGGGTAGAAACCACACAGCTGATTTTCAATTTATATGAAAGTACAAAGGGCCTCCGATAACCCAAATAATTTAAAAAAAAACATAAAAAGAACAGGGTTGGAGGGTTTACGCCACCTGATTTCAAGGCTTTCTATAAAATCGCAGAAATCAAGACTTTGACACTGTCATACAGACGACCAAACAGAGGTATGGAACAGAACAGAGAGTCTAGAAAAAGGCTCAAGCAGATGTGGTCTCTTAACTGAGGTGAGAGCAGATCACGTTCCAGCAAGAGGTTGGTGCCTTCTCCCTGGTGGGAACTGAGGACTGATTCTTATTTTCGATTTTTTTATTTTTAAAGGAAGGTCCTTTTTTTTTTTTTTTTTTTTTTACTGTGTTCTTTGAACATCACTGGAAACAAAAGAAACAGAGTTTGTACTGAACAGGAATGTCTTTTACGACAGGAAAAGGCCCGAAAGAAGGAGCCGCCAGGATTCTGGCCGCAGGGCTGACCTGAGAGGAAAGAAAAACAGTGAGTCAGGCTGCGGGGGAGCCGGGGAGAGGGGGCTCTGCCCTCGCAGCTGCCTGGGAGGCGGGGACCCGTTCTGCAGATGGAGGCACAGCCGGGCGAGGGTTAGACCGGCCGTGGCAGCTGGGGACACTGGCCAGATGCCTCCCACCTGCTGCTCAGCCCCGAGTGGGTACTGCCCTCAGACGGCCGTGAGAAATCACCAGGTCCCAGGGACAGCTGGCCCTTCTGAGGGGCCTCTCATTTCCAAAGACCTGTAAGTAGCCACAGAGAGAGAACGAAACCCTCACGGCAAAGCTCCGAGGCTGCCTGCCGTGTGGGGAGGAGGGCAGCCATGGGAAGCCGGGTCAGAGCCCCCAGGAAGTTACCTCTGAAGGGCTGATGCTGGCTGATGCTGGCTGATCTGGAAGGTTCTCTGGGGCAGAGCTGGACTACAAATTTTGCTGTCCTAACCTCAGGCTGGGAAACTGTCCTGGCTTGCAGAGGGGCCGAGCCTCTGGGCACTGACCCTTGCTCAGGCCGGGAGCACCTGCCGGGCACGGCCTGGGCTGGTTGCCAGGGACCCGGAGTTAAATCTTCAGACATTTGGGTGACAATGAGGGGCACACAGAACTGTCAGGTCATGAGGGAGGAGGAGCTCTTTCCTGTGTCATCCACTGGGAGACAGTCTGGGTCCAAGGGGGTCAGGAGTGCAGGGGCGAAGCTGGCACATCGCCGAGGGGACCCTCACAGGCGACAGGATTGGATCTCAGCAGCACCGTTTTTGTTCCCCCGTCTTCAGGGATGTTCATTTCCTGGGGATGCTGTAACCAGTCGCCACACCAGAGACTCAAAGCAACAGAAATGCATTGTCTCGCAGCCTGGAGGCCAGAGCCCCCAGATCCAGGGGTTGGCAGGGCCACCCTCCCTCCTGCGGCCCCAGGGCAGCGTCCTTCCCTCCTGCCTCTCGCAGCTTCTCGGGGCTCCAGCCGTGCATCCCTTGGCTCGGGGCTGCAGCCTCCAGTTTCTGCCTTTTCTTCGCACGGCCTTCTCTCTGTGTCTGGGTCCCCGCCTCGCCTGCTAAGGACCCGTTTACTGGATTGAGGACCCAACCTACATCAAGGAGGGTGTTCCCCAATGGCTCAGCAGGCAAAGAATCTGCCTGCAATGTAGGAAATGAGGGGGATGCGGGTTCGATCAGGAAGATCCCCTGGAGGGGGAAATGGCAATCACTCTAGCCTTCTTACCTGGGAAATCCCATAGACAGAAGAGGAGCCTGGCAGGCTGAAGTCCATGGGGTCACGAAGAGTCAGACATGACTGAGCACGCATTCCCTGCATCTAGGATATTGTCATCCCAAGATTCTCACTTAACTGCATCTGTGCAGACGCTCTTGCACTCTGGTTCTTGGAGGACGTGAATCTGGGGGAGTGGGTACTACTCAACCTGCAGTACCAGGTACCTAAGTTTGTTTGTATCTGTTTTCCCCATTTCTGTATCAAGATGGAGAAAGTGATCTCTACACAACCTTTTCTCAGGGACACAATTCACGTGGCTGTTGGGGAAACCAACTTGGGTGGACAGTGAGAAACCAGGGCAAACTCAGCATCAGTAACCAGTCATAATAAGCTGCTGCTTCAGGGGCTGAGGAGGTTTCCTCCAGGGTTTTGCAGGGCTGGGACCAGGGTCTAGGAAGCAGCTGATCTCAGGCTCCAGGAGGGAGGAGAGGGGAGGGGAGAGGCCTGCCTTGTGGTGGTGCCAGAGAGCGAGGCAGGAAGGGGATCTCGGGGACTCACACCTGGAGAGACTGGGGAGTCCTCTTCTCTGCCTTTCCCTACAAAATGGCCAATGAGAAAAACGGTCAATGAAATTCACCCCTGATGCTTGGTGGAGAGTGCTGTTTCTGGAGAATTCTCTGAGGAAGGGATAGGACAAGAATGAGGTTTGCCTGGGGGGAAAACCAACATCCCGAATGTGGCTCCTCCCCTCCAAAAGGAGCTGGGAGCTTGCAGCCTGCACCCAGGGTGGGTGGGAGGAGGTCAGCTCCTGACTGACAGCACCCCTCACCTTAGAAGAAAACACGCGGACGAAGGTCTTGGTCTCTGGGAAGACGAGGCCCAGGGCCATTTGTAGTCGGGACTGTGGAGAGCGTGGACAGCAGTGGTCACGTCCTTCAGCTCTCGGAGGGCCAGGCCCTCCTGACTGCCCTCCGAACCCCACTCACCACGTGTTTGTGTCCCAGCTTCTGACCCCCCGGGACTCTTCCATCCCCATTGCTGTCTGGGAGCCCAGCCCTGGAACAGCTCTCGCCACCCCCAGATCCCCAGAGGTCAGCCCCCAGCCCGAGCCCAGTGACGCAGGGCACCCTGCAGCGGGATGGGGGGAGGTCGCTGGCCTCAAGCCCCTTTGCTGTCCCTGCCAGTCCCCACAGCGGCCCCTGCCTGTCTCTATCACTCGTGAGGACCGGGGCTCCTCTGAGTTTCTGGAAGAATGCAGCCTCTAGGCTCTTCTCCCGAGTACTCCCGTCACTAAGCTCGCTCTCCCTGGGACACTCCGCCATCCACCTGGTGGTCCAGCCGCCCCGGGGCCTCCTGGTACCTGGGGTCACGTTGGCCGAGTTCCACGGCTCCTGTCGGGTGCCACTGACACGTGAACCTACTGATTGCTCTGATGACCGAGGGGGATGGTGTGGGCCCAGGCTTGTGCTGTGTCAGGAAGCAGGGGACCCTGTGTCCTCTCAGGCAGGGGAGCACTCGTGGTTCACAGGCTGGAGGGGGCTCCTCGGCAGGAACTGGGGGGCTGGACGCTTTCTAGGGTATCGGCTTGGCGGTCCCCATCCTGTATCTCAGGGTCCTGGTCTTTGCTCCAGTCTTTGCTCCCCACAGGGCCCCGACCTGGGCTGAGAATGGAGTGCTGGCCTGGTCTAGGTCCTGGTGGACAGGGCCTGCGGTGGGCCACCAGGAGGGGTACACGTGCCCTGGGTGGGACTGGGTCACAGCGGGAGCTGGAGAAGGAAGGACACACGTTCAGAGAAGATGAAATAGGATGAGGCCTCCCTTAGCCGATGGACACAAGAGCACACATGTTCCTACCCTTTCCCCATCTAGATGGACCACAAGCAGAGGCTGGAGCCCGCCCTTCCTTCTCTGGACACAGTGAGACACTAATGAGGACAGGAACGTAAACAGGCACCCAGCCACGTGGTGATGAAAGACACTTTCCACCGGAGACGGTGGGTCCACGAGGAAATGAAGAGTAAAGTGAAACTATAAACATAAAGAGAATGCAGTCGGACTTCTTACACGGGAGGAAACTGAAAAAAGTCACACATAAAAGATCGAAGGACTATGGTCTCGGCAGCACCAAGTCTGCAGCGTATGATCCAAGAAGGAAATAGGAGGGAAAACAGTAAAAATGGAAATAGATCACCTTAGCAGAAGTAAACATGCATGGCGTGAAGAGTAGAAATAAATGTATTTAAAATATGGAAAAAGCTGAGATCAGTCACAAAAGCCAAGGGCTCATCCAAACAAAACAGACGAGAGGATATTTGGACAAAACCTAGAAGGGGGTTTCTCAGCCTCTGTTATTGACATTTTGAAGCAAGTCATGCTTTGCTGGGGCTAGGGTGTGCACCCTAGGGTGTTTAGCAGCAGCTTCTACTGGAAACACCCCCCAGATGTGACAGCTTAACATGTGTCCAGATATCGCCAGATGTTCCTGGGGGCTGGAGGGAGAATGGCCCCTGGTGGAAAACTGTGGCTCTAGAATAAGATCAGAAGTCCCCAGACCCTTCTGATGGGTTATCTGGTTGACCTCCTCCTTTCAACGACAAATGATTTTCATGGTACATAATTTCTTTCTGAATATTCTTTGAGGTATATACCCCGGGATGAGAAAACCTGAAGAAGAGTTCAGGTGCAAGATTATTATTTAGATAGAGTGTGAGAATCAGCAAGGGATGAAGGGACAGCAGAGACTGACCAACTGGTAAATTTTGCTTCCGTTCAAGAAAAATTGGGAAAAGACCCAAGGTTTTGAAACGAGGTGACAGAGGAACGTCTCTTGTTGATGAGTGATGACGAGAGATCTCTGATAACATAGCGTCTCCTAGATGGACCACTTTCTGGAAGAGAAGGCTAAGAACTTGGCCAAGAACCAGTAGGTTGCGGGCACCAGCTGAGCCACGTTAGTGTCAGGAGCGCCCAGTTCCAGGCACACGCCGGCTCTGCAGGGGCCCGCTACCCCTCCCAGGCCTTGCAGGCAGAGCCTCTGGTCACGAAGACCCTCACTGGCCGCCGGTGCACCTGGGGTCTGTCCCCGTGGCTGCCATTTCACGCCCCGTCCCCTGGACGGCACTCACCTCCTTCCCCAGGACTGGGAGAGGTCTCCCCTTCAGCCTCAATCCCTGGGTTCCGGGGGCTCCAAGTACCCAGGCCTCCAGGCATCAGAGCTGGGCTATACCCCAGCAGACGTGGGCGAAGGAGCGCCTCCCCACCCAGCTGGAGCGGCTGCACCTCTGGGGGCCTAGTCGGTGGAATTCCTTCAGGGGGAACGTGATTGCAGGGGCACCGGCAGGGAGGCCAGCTTCCCAGCCTAGTCTTGCCCGGTCAGTGTTGCACCTGCTACCAGCCCACAGGCGTCTCCCTGCTTCTGCACAAAGACTGCAGCCAAGTTCAGGGACACTTTACAAGACAGTTCGTTTTCAAACCATTCCCGTAGTTAGCTGCACAGAGAGTGGCTCACCTGCCTACTCAGGTGGCCAAATATGTGAGTGGCCACGATTGGGGTCTTGGTCCTTTGGCCCCGTGGGATCCTTACTACCCCCCAAAGTCGTGCACACACACAAATGGCACCAGATCCCAGAAATCCTAATCGAGATGCCTGGCAGACTTTATCCTTTGAAGCAGCAGGCCAGGAGGACAGTTTAGAGCCATTGTGTGCAGAAAGCCAGAGGTCACCAGGAGTCTGTCTTCTGAAAGGGGACCAGGAGCTGAACAACTCAGGATTCCCCGCCCTCCCCCCTCCCCCCTGCCTCGTGCCCTCCCCCAACCTTCCCCCACCCTTCCCTGCCCTGTGCCAGCCCCTGGACTCACCAGTATTTCTTCAAGCGCTTCTCCAGTGCCATCTCTCCATCTACACCCACCACACCGCCCACCAGAGTTGTGTCTGTAGGCTGAATCCCAGCACATCCCCTGTTTAAAAGCTGTACTGTCTCCCCTGGACTGGGGGTGCCTTTGACCCCCACAGGTGGATGCCTGCTGTCCCGGCTCAGACGGGGCTGAGGGTGCCGGCCGTGCGATCCTCACCTGGAGGTGGACAAGGGCTTCAGGAACGGCGTCCTGGCCCAGACACGGGAGCGTGTGGGGGCTGTGGACACACGCGAGGCGGGGGTCCTGCCAAGCTCAAGCACATTTCCTGGAGGAGGGGGTGCCTAGGCTGAGTCTGCTATGGTGTAAGGAATGGCCAGGAAAAGGCACGGGGCCCTCCCTGCAGAGGGGACAGACTGAGAGCCAGCAGGTGACAGGCAAGTGTGCTGAGCCCGTGCGACGTGGGAGGACTGGGGCCCGCGTGGACCTGGTCACACGTGGGCACATGCTCTGTGCAGGCAGGGGGCTTGGGAGGCCCGAGCTGCCTGAGAACTCAGTCTAAGGAGCCTGAATCCCCTCTTTCTGGCCCCAGGCCACCAAGTAAGGTCTCCTACAAAGTCATAGCTTGCCTTCCAGAAACATTAGCTACCAGGTTAGAAGAACCCCACAGGACAGGAGAGCAGGGACCCCACAGTACAGGGGAGCAATCCAGCCCGGGACATACCATGGCTTCCGAGAGGGGCCCCCAGTGACTGCGGAGCACCGGGCATGCTGCCTGGAACCAGAGTCTGTGGACTGAATGAAGACCACCCAGACGGGGACGAAGACTGTCCCCGCAGTGCTGGCTCTAGCGAGGGGCTCGGCCAACACAGCCTGGTCTGGCAGAGACGCTGGGCAGGGTGAGGCCAGGGCAGCTGTACAGTGGATAGAGGTGGGGGCCCGGGGAAGTGGGGGTGGGCCAACCAGCAGTGGGGCGCCCCCATCATTCATTAGGGTACAGATCTGGCTTTCTCTGGGAAACTGGAAAAGAGGACAGAAATTAGAGATGCTGTCAGTTATTAATCAAGTCCCGGTTGTTCGGGGCCAGTTGTTACAGGGGTTATTGTCTCACTTCCTGGACCGGTTCCTAGAGATAGTTGTCTGCCTTCCTACATAAGACAGCCTGACTCAGAGCAGCTGCCTGCTGGCTGGTTAGTGCAGAGAAGGGGTTGGTGGTCCAGCTGGTTAGTGCAGGGAAGCGGTTGGTAGTCCAGCTGGTTAGTGCAGAGAGGGGGCTGGCCTCCTGGCTGGTTAGTGCAGAGAAGGGGTTCGTCTCCTGGCTGGTTAGTGTAGAAAAGGGGTTGGTGGTCCGGCTGGTTAGTGCAGAGAAGGGGCTGGCCTCCTGGCTGGTTAGTGCAGAGAAGGGGTTGGTCTCCGGGGCTGGCTTGCTGCTGCAGGCCGTGAGTCAGAGTTCTGCTTGCACAGTCTTGCCATCCTTCACTCAAATTTCAGTCTCTCTGGTGAAATGGGGGTTTGGGACATGGAAGTTGGTCATCACACTAGAAACACCCCACGTTCTGACACCTGCCAGTCTGGAGCGTGGTTGGGTACAAGTGCAGTCTGGCGGTTCATGGGGGCCTCTTGTGTCTCGCGTCTGACATGGCCACAAGGCAGGGCAGTCCTGGAGCGCGTGGACACAGTGGGGTCGTGTCAAAGGAGAGGCATGTACCCAGCTCCTCCTGGGCCCGGCTTCCGTGAGAACCATTTTATTGAGACGGATGGTATGCAGCGGTTGAGAAACTGCCGGCGGTTGGGAAAACAATGAAAAAACCTCCCAGAACAAAATACTGAAGAGGAAAGCACCCAGATTGAGGGAGGAAGGTGAGGAGAAGCATGTGGGAAACTGCAAACTAATTTAAAAAAGGGAGCGGAGGGGAGCGCAAGCTGACTGCGCTCCAGTGCGGGGGAATTTGGCTGGACGGCGCTTCTGACTGCGTTTCGAGAGTAAGATACACTTTGATTAATTTCTCTGGACTTCACCAGAGTTACACCAGCAACTCCCAGAACACTAATTACGGAGAAGAGGCGGACAGTGACTCATGCTGGAAAGAACCCAACTGACGAAACCCTCCCAGCCCTCGGAAAGCATCCGCGGTCCTCATGCGAGGGAACCGCCTTGATCAGGCAGCTTTGGCAGGAGGTCAGGGAGATAATGGAGACAGAGCTCTGATTAATGTGGGTGTGCGAGTGCGTGTGTGTGCGCGTGCACGTGCATGGGCGCTGGGTGTGTGTTCCCGAGGAAAGCTGGCAGGGACATCTGGCTGGCATGCTTCCTGTGGGGGTCGCCCTGCGGGAGATGGATGGACCTGCCAGCGTTCTGGGGTTTCGATTCCCGGGAAAACAGCAGAAGCCAGGGCCGCGGAGGCTGCCAGGCCCCCCGACCCACCACCACTGCGGCCTGGACGTCGCCTCTCCCAGATGGACCCAACCACGCAAGGCCATGTTGGCTGACCCAGCTTTGGCTTGAAAGCCTGGGGGACGGAGAAGAGAGCCATTCATTCCCCAAATGCAGTGGGGACCGGACGGGGCAGAACCGGCTGCCTCCCGCCTCCGACCTGGAGCACGTGAGAGCCCAGGAGGACGCCGAGACGTGCGTTTTCTCTCCAAGTGCCGAGTGGCCCCAGGCCCTGCTGTGACGGGACACCCTGACTCAGAGCTGACAGCCTCCTGGTTGCTCCTTGGAGGGCCCACAACCTGGGGCTCCTTTGCGAGTCAGATGGACTTCCCTCCATGCAGAGACCGGATGGACCCTTGTCGTGGTGGATGGACACCCCCTCCGTGGCTCTCAGTTCAGAGCTGGGAGCATCCCTCCCACCTACAGACATTCTGGGGCACAGGCCCTCCTGGGCCTCCTGTGGGAGATGGGAAACATCACACTCCACGAGGCCCCTTCACCCTTGACCCCTGGGCACAGACTGAGGACAGATGAGAACTAGCAGAGGCGGTATTAATGGGGGCTGCCTCTCTCATAACCGCCAGGGAAGGCGACGGCACCCGCTCCAGCACTCTCGCCTGGAAAACCCCATGGACAGAGGAGCCTGGCAGGCTGCAGTCCATGGGATCACAAAGAGTCAGACACGACTGAGTGACTTCACTTTCACTTTTCACTTTCATGCATTGGAGAGGGAAATGGCAACCCACTCCAGTGTTCTTGCCTGGAGCGTCCCAGGGACGGGGGAGCCTGGTGGGCTACCATCTGTGGGGTCGCACTGAGTCGGACACGGCTGAAGCAGCAGCAGCAGCAGCAGCAGCAGCTTTCATAACTGTAGGGTGTGTGTGTGTGTGAGAGAGAGAAACACACTGGGAAACAGGGAGGTCAAGAGCGAGGACTCTGACTCCCGATTCTGCCCATCCTGGTGGGTAAATAACCTGTGTTGTGTTCAGCTGTCCCACCTCTGGGCAGGGACCGTGAGACCTCCTGGCCCACAGAAGCCCGTTCAGGCAGCAGATGGGAGAAGTCTCAGCCTCCAGGACGTGCTGAGTCGTCATGCCAGGAAGCATCTAGGCTGGCCGGGCTTGGGGTGGCCAGGCAGTGGTGTGGACTGTGGGGGGCTGCACGCTTCACGTCACGGCGGTGGGGGGGGTGGTGCGTGAGAACCCACAGGGGAGTGTGCTCCCTTGGATGAAACCTTTACAAGTCTGTAACCAAAGCACCAACAGAGGAGCGATCGTCATAATTTTTAAAATCATGATTGAAACGCAGGGGAAGGGCGATGTAGGGGGAGGGGCGTGAGAGCGCAAACTGCTGCTCCTGCTGCTGCTGCTGAGCCGCTTCAGCCAGGTCCGACTCTGTGCGACCCCGCAGACGGAAGCCCACCAGGCTCCCCCGTCCCTGGGATTCTCCAGCCAAGAACACTGGAGTGGGTTGCCATTTCCTTCTCCAGTGCGTGAAAGTGAAGTCACTCAGTCGTGTCCAACTCTTCTCGACCCCATGGACTGCAGCCTGCCAGGCTCCTCCGTCCGTGGGATTTTCCAGGCAAGAGGACTGGAGTGGGGTGCCATCGCCTTCTCCGGGGGTACAAACTATTAGGTATAAAAGAAGCAGCAAGGATTTATTTACATCACGGGGACTACAGCTAACATGGCTTCAACGTTTTTAAAAATGTATTTGTCTTTAATTGGAGGATAATTGCTTTACGACGTTGTGTTGGTTTCTGCCACACATCAGCATGAGTCGGCCACAGGTACACACATGTCCCCTCCCTCTTGAACCTCCCTCCCACCTCCCACCCCATCCCACCCCTCTAGGTCGTCACAGAGCACCAGGCCGAGTTCCCTGGGTTATGCAGCTATCTCTATAGCTGTTCGACATCTAGCTGTACAGTTATGCCCCCTAGCCCTCTCTTTTGCACACGGTGATGTATACATTCCAATGCTGCTCTCTCAGTTCACGCCACCCTCTCCTGCCCCCGCCATGTCCGTAGGTCACTTCTCTCTGTCTGAGCCTCCATTCCTGCCCTGCAAATATGTTCATTGGTACCATTTCTCTAGATCCCATATATGTGATATTGGTTTTTCTCTTTTTGACTTACTTCACTCTGTATAACACAGCCAACATTTTATAGTAACCATCAATGGAGTATAACCTTTAAAACCGTGAATCACTCTATTGTGCACCTGAGACTCACATGGTACAGCAACTAAACTTCAATTAAACAAAGGAACCTACGTCGAGACTGAAAAAAACCTAACAGTCCCAAGACATTTAAGTGCTCAGTATATAATGAAACTGTGACAGTTAATCTTATATTTCAACTTGATTGGGCTAAGGGATGCTCCAATAGCTGGTAAGACATGTTTCTGCACTTGCCTGGGAGGGTGCTTCCCAAAAAGATAAGCCTTTGGAATGGTGAACTGGGTAAAGATCACCCTCCCAGCGGAGGTGGGTGTCATGCAAGCTCTTGAGGCTCGGATGAAACAAACAGGTGGAGGGAGGTGAAGCTGCTCTCTGCTTGAGCTGAGACCCCGCCCTCTGCCACCTCAGACATCAGCTGCCTGAGTTGTCTGTGCCTCTCCTGGGTCTGCATTTATCGCCTGCTTTCCTGGCTCTCCAGCTTGCAGATGGCAAATGAGGGACTTCACAGCCTCTGAGAATCCGTGGGAGCTGATTCCTGTAATTGTTCTTTAATCGCTAAGTTGTGGTTCTTTTGTGACCCCGTGGACTGGAGCCCGCCAGGCTCCTCTGCCCACGGAATTCTCCAGGTAAGAATACTGGAATTGGTTGCCGTTTCCTTCTCCAGGGGATCTTCCTCATCCAGGGATTGAAAGCACGTCTCCTGCTTGGCTGGTAGGTTCTTTACCACTGAACCACCTGGGAAGCCCAATTCCTATCACAGATTTCCTCTTCTGTATCTCTATGTCTGCTGTCTGTCTGTCTATCTATCTATTTGCTGTTGGAACCATTTCTCTGGAGAACCTTAACTAACACAGAAATTCTACGGCAAATATCAGACTTTGCCTCAAAAGGAGGGGGCAGCTTGATGGGCAGCGTGAGAAGGGCTGACACCGCAGAAACAAGGGGACAAGGAAGGAGGTGGAGAACACATACCCAGAAAGTACTTCTAAGAGGGGCCTGCGCCTCGCGGGGGGCCCTGGGGAGAAAAGGTGTGACCGGAACTGCTGCGTGCGCCCCAGGACTTGTGTTCACCAGTGTGTGTGCACTTTTCATTCAGCTGTGATTTGTTAGAGCAAATACTCATTGTCTCATGCTGGGAGAAATTAAACAGGAGTCAGTCACCTGATTTGGGCTTCCCAGGTGGTGCGTGTGGTAAAGAACCCACCTGCCAGTGCAAAAGACAGACGCAGGTTCGATCCCTGGTTCGGGAAGATCCCCTGGAGGAGGGCATGGCAACCCACTCCAGCATTCTTACCTGGAGAATCCCATGGGCAGAGGAGCCTGGCAGGCAGCAGTCCATGGGGTCGCAAAGAGTTGGACACAACTGAGTGACTTAGCACAATCAGCAAGTGGAGTGAATATTCACACAGCTGCAGGGAGGCTCTCCCATGAGAGGCTGAGCCCTCTCCTTGGATCAGCAGTTCTGGCTGGCACACCAGACCAAAGCCGAAACAGGCTTGCCACTCAATCAGTTCAATACTTCACTGAGCAGACCCTGTAGGCTGAGCTCCATGGTAGGGCCTGGAGAGCCAGCAGGGAACAAGACAGAGAACAATCAGACCCTCCTGGGGCTTACGCTGCAGTCAATGAGCAGACAGACAGACAGTGCAGGCAGAAGAAAGATGCAGGCTCTGACCATTGTCCTCTTGGGCTTCACGAAGGAGCTTAAATGAAGATTCATAGCTTCGCAGATCAGAAATACAGACCTCGAGGGAGACACCGCCATGACACCAACAAGCACAGACTGTGCTTCCAACTTGGAAGGAGAACTTTTGGAAGATCGTGGGGGCTTTTGAAAACGTGCCTTGTTTCATATCTCACATGAGGAGTGGGGACACCCAAAGTAAGGCAGCGACCAGCTAAAGGTCCACTGTGACTCCGCACAAGGTCCCCACACTCGCCCGTCAATCACCACCCTTTCCAACGTCACCACATGCAAAGAGGTGCCTTCTTCACAGTGGAGAGCATCCACTTCATTCAGGTTTACTTTTTAATTAAAATTTTTATTTTGTGACAACTCCTGGCTGATTCCCATGCAGTTGGAAGGAATGATACAGAGACCCCACGTATGCATCACCTAGTCTCCCCCAGTGGTGAAAGCAAAAGTCACTCAGTCATGTCTGACTCTTTGAAATCCCACAGACTATACAATCCATGGAATTCTCCAGGCCAGAATACTGGAGTGGGCAGCCTTCCCCTTCTCCAGGGGTCAAACCCAGGTCTCCCACAGTGCAGGCAGAATCTTTACCAGCTGAGCCACAAGGAAAGCCCAAGAATACTGGAGTGGGTAGCCTATCCCTTCTCCAGGGGATCTTCCTGAACCAGGAATCGAGCTGGGGTCTCCTGCATTGCAGGTGGATTCTTTACCAGCTGAGCTTAAGGCTTCAGTGCAGTATCACGTCCGGGAAACAAACATTGACACGGGCATGCTACAGAGCTTCTCATCACTCAGTCAGTCCACATGCCATCACCACGAGGGCCCCTCACCTTGCCGCTTTCCATAAAGCTACACCCACTTCCTTTCTGCCTCCTCTTCCTAACCCCTGGCAACTGCTATTCTGCTCTCTATTTCCATAATTTTGTCATTTCAAGTATGTTACATGAATAGAATTGTACAGCATGTCATCTTTTGGAACTGTCTGTTTCACTGACCATCATTCCCTGGAGATCCACCCAGGCTATTGTGTGTATCAGCAGTTCATTCCTGTGTATTGCCGAGTGATGTTCCGTGCTGTGGGTGGACCACAGCTTAACTACTCACCTGTTGAAGGAAATCCAGGTTGTTACCAGTTCAGGGCTATTTTCAGTTAACCTGCTATAAACATTCGAGTACAGTTTCTGTGTGAGCCTAAGTTTTCGTTTTCTGGGATAAATGCCCAGGAGTGAAACTGCTGGGTCATATAGTAGTTGCATGTTTAATGTTTTGAGAAACTTCCAAAGTACTTTTCCAGAGCAGCTGTGTCATTTTACATTTCCACGAGCCATGAATAATTCAGTTTCCCCACATCTTCATCAGCATTTGGTGTTGTCACTAATGTGTATTTTAGACATTCTGGTAGTTGTGTGGTTATACGTTGGATTGTAATCTGCGTTTCTCTGGTGGCTAATGAGGCTGAGCTTATTTCTGTTCTGTGTGTTCTCTCTGGTGAAATGTCTGTGCACATCTTTTGTTCATTTCCTAGCTGAACTGCTTGGTTTTTTCTTACTGTTGAGGTTTAGAAGTTCTTCACGTGCTCTAGATGCCAGCCCTTGGTCAGGTAAGTGATTTATAACTGTTCTTGTCTGTCATTTGTTTCTGTTATTCTCTTGACACAGTCTTTCACAGCAAATGGTTTTAAATTTTGAAGCAGCTCAGCTTATTAATTTTCCTTTTTTAGGTTGCATTTGAGGTATCAACTCTAAGAACTTTTTGCCAAGCCTAACATATAAAGTCTTTCTCTTCTTCTTTTCCCCTAAACTTTACGGTTTTAGATTTTACGTTTCCTGTGTGATCCGTTTTAAGTTAATATTTTATAAAGAGAAATACTTAGGCTGAGGTTCATTGTTTTGCCTGTTAATGTCCAGTTGCTACATTTGTTACAAAGTCTTATCTTTCCTCCACTGAATTGTTTTTGTCCTTTATCAAAAACCAGCTGAGGATATTTGCATGGGTCTATTTTCTCCATTCTATTGGTTGACCTATATGTCTGTCCCTTTGCCAAAATCATAGAATACTGACTACTGACGTTAAACAGTGAGTCTTGGAGTAGGACTGATTGATTCCTTCTACTTTCTTCTGCTGCAAATTATTTTAGCTATCAGTTACTTTGCTCACCACATCAATTTTAGAATAATTTTGTCTCTAGCTATAAAAGTTCCTGCTGGGGTTTTTGTGGGGGTTGCTTTCAACCTATATACTGATTTGAGGAGAATTGGGATCTCAGCTGTGTTGATTCCTACAACCCATAAACCTGGTGTGTCTCTCCATTTATTTAGGTCAGCTTTGGTTTCTTTCACTCACATTGTGTGGTTTTCAGCATGCAAGTCCTGTACATGTGTTTTTAGGTTTATATACCCAGGAATTTCCATTTTAGAGATTAATTGTAAATGGTGTTGTGTTTTAAACTGAGGGGGGGGGTTGTGTGTTCATTGCTAATATATATAAATGCAATTGATTTTTGTATGTTCAACTTGTATCCTGTTGCCTTGCTGAACGCACACACAAGTCTTCGGAATTAAAAAAAAATAGACTCCTTAGGATTTTTTATGTAGACAATAAGGTCATCTGCAAATAGCAACAATTTTATTTATTCTTTCCAACTGTATGCATTTTATTTACTTTTCTTGACCTACTGAACTCACTAAAATTTCCAGCTATATGTTAAGTTAGAGTGGTAAGAGTGGCATGTTCTTTATTGAGAAAGTCCCCCTTTCTGAGAAATTTATTTACTTTTATAATGAATTTTTTATCATGGATTTTGAATACTTTCAAATGCTTTTTTATGCATCAGATAATAAAGTCATTTGATTTTTCCTTGTTAGTCTTTTAATATGATGGGTTATATTGATTAACTTCCTTGCATATCCAGAATAGAGCCTACTTGGTCATCAGTTCAGTTCAGTTGCTCAGTCGTGTCCGATTCTTCGTGACCCCATGGACTGCAGCAGGTCAAGCTTCCCTGTCCATCACCAACTCCCAGAGCTTGCTCAAACTCATGTCCGTCAAGTAGGTGATGCCATCCAGCCATCTCGCCCTCTGTCATCCCCTTTTCCTCCTGCCCTCAATCTTTCCCAGCATCAGGGTCTTTTCCAATGAGTCAGTTCTTCCTGTCAGGTGGCCAAAGTATTGGAATTTCAGCTTCAGCATCAGTCCTTCCAATGAATATTCAGGACTGATATCCTTTAGGATTGGCAGGTTGGATCACCTTGCGGTCCAAGGGACTCTCAAGAGTCTTCTCCAACACCACAGTTCTAAAGCATCAATTCTTCAGTGCTCAGCTTTCTTTATAGTCCAACTCTCACATCCATATGTGACTACTGGGAAAACCTTGATTAGGCAGACCTTTGTCAGCAAAGTAATGTCTCTGCTTTTTAATATGCTGTCTAGGTTGGTCATAGCCTTTCTTCCAAGGAGCAAGCGTCTTTTAATTTCATGGCTGCAGTCACCATCTGCAGTGATTTTGGAGCCCAAGAGAATAAAGTCTGTCACTGTTGCCATTGTTTTCCCATTTGCTATCAAGTGATGGAACCGGATGCCATGATCTTAGTTTTCTGAGTGTTGAGTTTTAAGCCAGCTTTTTCACTCCCCACTTTCGCTTCATCAAGAGGCTCTTTCATTCCTCCTCACTTTCTGTCCTACGGTGGTGTCATCTGCATATCTGAGGTCACTGATACTTCTCCCGGCAATCTTGGTTCCAGCTGCAGTGTATATTTGCTTTTACAAGCTGTTGAACTTATCTGCCAACATTTTGTTCAGGATTTCTGCATCTATATTCGTGAGAGATGTTGGTCTATAGTTTTCTATTTTTGTAATGTCTTTCTCCAGTTTTGGCATCAGGGTGTAACTTCATAGAATGAACTAGAAAGTTTTCCTCCTCTTCTATTTTCTGGAAGAGAGTGTGCAAAATTGGTGATAACTCTTTTTAAACAGTAGAATCCTCAGTGAAGCCACCTGGGCCAGAGAGTTCTATTTCCTATTAGGTGAATTGCAGTACTTTTTCTGTCTGAGGAATTTGTCCATTTCATCTAAGCTGGCAAAGGTACGTAGAGGTGTTTGTAGTATTTGCTCAGTTGTGTCTGACTCTTTGTGACCCCATGGACTGTTGCCCGACAGTCTGCTCGGTCTAAGAATACTGGAGTGGGTTGCCATTCCCTTCTCCAGGGGATCTTCCCAATCCAGGGATCAAACAAGGATCTCCTGCACTGTAGGAGGATTCTTTACCATCTGAGCTACCAGGGAAGCCCAGGATTTGCTTACTACCCTCTTAATATCGAAAGTCTCTAGAGTAAAATCCTGTTTCCTTATTAGCAATTTTTGTCTTTTTTTTCTGAGCTAGTATTTCTGGAGGAGTGCCAATTCTACCAATTATTTCAGAGCACCATCCCTCCTTTATTCATGAGTTTCTCTACTGCTGTGTTTTGAGTGACGCTGCTTTCTCCTATCTTTATTAATTTCTTACTTCTGCTCGTTCTGAATTCTTTTGTTGTTTGGGGGGTTTTTCAGGCGGGAGTTCAGATGCTGATCTGAGGTTTTTCTTCTTTCCATACCCAAGCCCTTAGTGCTAAAAATTTCCCTCTCAACACTGCTTCACCTTTAAATCTGCATTTGGGGGCCGTTTCTGTTTGCTCTCAGTGCTCTTCATTTCCCTGCTATCTTTCTCCCGCCGCCTGTGGGCTACTTGGACGTGTTTTCGGAACCCCGTTTTCATTCTGTTCTGGCCACAGAGTAACACAAATTTAAGGTGCACACACGCCAGGGGTGGCTCGTGTTTACAGCTTCTCACGGGTGTGTCTCCCTCTCCACTCAGCTCCAAGTCACCAGTCCTTAAACCCCTCAGTGTGATCTGGGACAGCAGGGGTCCATCTGGGGGTCTCAGATCCATGTAGACAGGCTCTCTTATTCAACTACCCATTTCGAGAGGTTTCTGCATCATGTAAACCCACGCAGCCCACGTTGTCCTGAGTCTCCAAATACCCTCAGGCTGCAAGCCGCTGCCACACTCTGTGTCTTGGGGCCCCATTTCCACCTCCATTTTAGCCTGTCAATTTCTCAGCATCTTGTTTGCTCTTCCCTGCTTTTAAGAAGATTTTAAAAGACTTTTTCCCCAGCCCATTGGTTATCAGCAGGAATTTCGTTTGAGTCACCAAGTTCGTCATGTTCCTGGAAGTCGAAGTGTCAAACTGCCTTGTAAAGCACCTTCTGGATGGTGGCTTGTGTAGCCAGGAAGAGAGGTTCGTTTTCATCGCCTCTAGAGAAGGGTTGTCCTTGCTTGGCTTCCCCGGCAAAGCACAGTCTGAGACGACACATTTTTGCCCAAGTGGCTTATTCCATAAAGTTTCCAGGGAACGAGAGACGGGGGCACTGGGTCAAGGAAGCCGGGGAGGAGGGGAAACTGAGCCAAGGGTGCCTGGCTGTGCTGGGGGAGCGGTGGACAGGGGGCTCCATGCTGCCAAGGGCCTGCTGAGCAGAGCCATCCTCCCGAGCCGTGGAAGAGGAATGTGTCTCCTCTGGCTCGTGTCCTGTGGGTCGAGTGTTGCCCTGGGGGTGTGTGAACTCCCTCCTGTGCATTTGAAAGCACGAACCACAAGGGACCAGGGGTCCAGGACAAGTGGCTGGGAGCCACGGGGCAGAGGCTGAGAAATATCTGAGCCCTGAGGTCACGCAGTCAGGACAGGGTTCCACACAGCTCATCTCTCCGCAGAACTGGAGAAGAGCTGGGTCAGGAGGATGCAGGATTCCCAGGTGGTCAAGAGCTCTCACCTGCCGCTGCAGGAGACATAACAGAGGCAGGTTTGACCCCTGGGTCTGGAAGATCCCCAGGGACAAGGGCAAACCACTCCAGTGTTCTTGCCTGGAGACTCCTATGGATGGAGGAGCCTGGCGGGCTGCGGCTCAAAGCATCGCCAAGAGTCAGACACGACAGGAAGGACCTAGCCTGCTCGCAGGGGGAAGTGAGCGAGGCCCTGAGAGACGTCTGGACCTCAGAACGCACGGTCTGGAAGGTGAGGACAGCAAGGATCAGATGGCCCCTCTCACTACGTGCTCCTGGCATGGGGCGGTCATCCCTGCTTCTCTCCAGGGCTCCCCCACCAGCCAGCTCTCTCTCCTCCCTCATAGGTCCGGCCCCTTTCTCTCTCCAGCTTCTTTGGGGACCGAAGTCTTCGCACCTTCATCCCAGCTGTGACTCTAGAGATGTAGGCTTATGGCCTCAGCTCCCGCTGCCACCAAGACATGCCTGAATCCCAGTTCCCAGGAGGATGCTGCTTGGCCCATCTTCTTGACCACGGCCACCCAGGCCACATGCCCTTGGCATCTGAGCAGCCGGCTGCACTTTGTCCAGCGTCCACCCTGTTACAGATAGCCTGGGCGGGGAACAGGGGCGGGGACCTCGGTGGCTGCACAGAGGGATGGCTCTTTACTCAGAGGAGCTGTGGGCAGGAAGGCACTATCAACACAGAGGACACCAAGGAGAAGGCAGGGAGCTTTCATTTTGGTTTTTATTAATTCTCACAACTCCCCACGCGGACAGTGGGAGGAACCGGGTCTGCAGGGTCAGCAGATCCTCCGATGAACAGAATGTGCAACTCTTTCCAGCGTGATTAGTTTTGCTTTTTTTTTTTTTATCTGTGAATTGTTGGGTCAATTCCCAACATCATGAAGAGCCAGGTTTTGTTCATCTTGGCGTCCAAATGATGTTTTCGAAATCGGAACTAAAATAAAGCAGTAACAAGACGAAAGAAGCAACATCCTGTTTTATGGAGGGTCTGATTTATAAAAAAAAAAAAAATACGTGAGAAAAAACACTCTGTGTGCAGAGTAAATATTTACCCACCCCTACCCCCCCCGCCCCTCCCCCTTACTGTTGGGAGATCGAGTATCTGACCAGGACATGAGAAGACGAGTCTCAGGATGGACACATCACCCCCCTCCCCTTCCCCGAGGCCTTGGCATGACTCACTGGTCATGTTGCCTGGTACCATGCAGTCCCCGCCCTCCTGAGGGCTGCGGCAGACGGAATGTCACCACAGACGGAGAAGAGCTCAATGAGGCACAGGTTGTGGGGACCTTGACCCCGAGAGGCTGTGCATTTTCAGCAGGTCAGCTGAGGGTGAGAGTCGTCCGCCTTCCTATTCGCAGACCTGGGTTCATGACCTGGTCCTGAGATCAGGGTGCTGGAGGCCCTCCTGGAGGTTCTTCCAGTCCCTGGGTGTTGAGAAGGTGGGTGTCGACACAGCCCCCCAGAGTCTGCAGCGAGAGCACGTGTCTGGGCTGCCCTTCCCAGGAGACGGGCCCCATGCTGTCACATTTATGTCCCCAGGAGGTCTGCGGATGGCAGCCGGTCTCCAGGACCCCTACCTCGCAGACGGGAAACGGGGAAAACAGGCTCTTTGCTGTCGTTGTTTTTTTGTGTTGTGTTTCATCAGATCAGAGACGGGTCTCCTGGTTCTTTCTGCTTCTATGTGCACAGGCCCCTCCGGGCCTGGGCAGGCGTGAGGGCGCCCCTCGCACTCCCCTGGATCCCCACTCGTCACCCTGGCTGTGGCGCTCTCTCCCGGGGGTCATCGTGAAGGTCACTATTTGGTGGTGGGTTATGATGAGGCCAGTATGTCCAAAAGGCTTTTTTTTCACCTCGTAAAATTCTGAAACCGTGACAGTTGTTGGCAAGCGATGGTCTCACTTCCATTTTGGCGGAGTTTTGCGCACGCTGTTAGGGCTGCTTGCATTGTAAGGGGACAGGGAGCTCCGCTCAGAAGGGGGAGGCTGCGCGGACCGTGCCCTGGTCTCACTCCGGGGGGAAGGACGGGGTTTGGGGCGAGGCTGGGTCAGTGTTCAGGCACGCTGCTCCCCTGTCATAGCTGCTGGATCTTCGGGTCCCCTCTCTGCACCCCGCACTCTGCCCTGAAGGGTGACTGTCCCCAGCAGGAGTCCCGGGCTTCACTGAGCCTCCTTCCTGTCCCTTCTGGGACCCACGGGTGTTTTCCTGAAGCATCCAGGCTCCCAGGTGATGGAGCCCTGCAGGGACCATGCACTGGGGGGCACTCGTCTCGGGGGGCCGTTTGCTGAAGGGCTCCCCTTAGAAGCCCAAGGCTTGGAACCCCATGGGGTAAGGTGGCTCAGAGGAGGCCCACCCTGCCGGCACCTTCTCTGGGAGCTACCACGAGCACCTGCTCCAATCACCGGCCGCTCAGAGCCAGGGGAGACGGGCGGCCACGTGGCTACCTCCCCTGTGTCCGTTCCTGGGCCCTGAGGCCAGGCACCGTCCCGGCCGCCCTGAGGACCTGGCCCTCCCGGGCACAGCGCTGCTCCTGGAGCCATTCTCCTGCGGTTTCTTTGACCTTCTTGAGCTTAGCCGGGGCTCCTCCGGGAAAGCACCCGTCCTCCAAAGTGCCTTCTCCCAAGGCTCTTATTCTGAGCTCATTCAGATGTCTGACTAAGCCAAGGGTCTCTCGGCCTCTGCCTCCCCCCAGCACCCACGAGTCACTCTGCATGACCTCCTGGGGGGACCAGGCGGGTGGAGGAGGGGCTGTCTCCCCTGCCCGTCCCCTCCCCGGCTGAAACTTCACTCTCCGCTGGTTTGAGAACCGAGGACCCAGCCCACCGGCTAAGCTGAGCTTCCGCTGACCACGCACTCGGTGTTTTGAAACAGATACTGAAGAACCATGGGGAGCCGGGGTCGTGCAGAGAAAACCTTCTCCCCGACTTTCTCCGCGGAGGGGGTGGGAATAGGCACGTGTGAAGGGAGACCCAGCCTCCCTCCCGCTCGGTCCCTGCCCCAAAGCCCATCACCTGGTTAAAAGACAAACTGGAGAGACACACAAAACTCACGCCGTGGGGTCAGCAGGGCCTGGCGGTGCCCCGGGCCTGCTCACTCCGGGACCCTATGGGCAGCCTACGGACAGGGAGCCGAGGCTGGGGACGGTTCTACACAGATGGCCTGGCCGGTTGTCACAAAGCCCCACGAGAAAGGCAGCAGTGGGGTTTTATCCCCATTTTATCCCCATTCCACAGCTGGGGAGACTGAGGCCTCAAAGCCAGTCCCCGACGGTGACTGCCTGCTTGCTCCGGGACGCCGTGTGACGCTGCAAACAACAGCTGTGGGCCCACCAAGCGGAGAGAGGAGGCACCAGTGAAAACGGAGCTGGAGCCACCCGTCTCTGGGGCCCCAGCTGTTCGCGCCTTGGTGGGCAGGCTGTGTCCTCCAAGGCTCGGGGCGGGGGGCACCTTATTCAGGCCAGGGAGGGTCAGGCCTCCACGCCCTCCTCTGTCCTCTAGTCCCAAGCCTGGAGCACGAGGGCCGACGGCCAGCCCCGGGACTGGGGCGGCTGCACCCTGCAGGGAGCACAGACAGCCCCCCACTTCCTGGGTCAGGACGCCCACCCGCCCGACGGCAGCCGCCTCCCCCGGACTGGGCGCTCAGAGCTCCGGTCGCCTCTCACTCAACCTGCCGCCTTCCCAGCAGGTGATGTGGGTTGCATAGCAATGCCGGGAAAAACTCACACGCCTCGGTGAAGCACGCAGACTGGTGCTGACGCCAGCCAGCGAGAAGTGAGTGCTGAGCGCAGCTGGGCACCTGAAGCCCACTGAGGAACCCAAGATGGGTCCCTGTCCACTCACAGGGGGACACTGTCGCCCAGGCCACACCAAGGGGTGCTCTGGGAGGGGCCTTCCCCTTGAGCGTGACACGGGGAGTCCAGAAGGTGTGGAGTGGGGAGGGGCTGGGTGCTCGGCCACCCCTGTGGTCAGAACACCTGCTGACCTTTTCTCTTTACATATTAGTGGGTGCGGCAGCCAAAGCCTTATCAGAGGGGTCCCCAGCCCAAGTCCGCCTGGCGCCAATTCTGAGCCTCTCTTCCCAGGAACGATGTCTGGAGACTTCTCGGCCTGGAATGTCTCAGTGAGCAGAGCTGGACCACGGCGTGGGAAGCAGGACACATCCAACATCCAGCCCAGAGAGAAGGCTGGGAGCGCCACAGCTCAGCCCTTCCAACAACACTGAGGAGCCACAGTCCCTAGAAACTCGGCACCCGCCAGCTCTGTTCACGCACGCGCAAGAGCGGAAGTGTCCACCGAAGGGGACACATTTATAGCAAAATCTAGAACAGCAGGGATGTCGGGACTTCAGAGCTTCCATCTCCTTCCTGCCCCTGTGATACGGTGTCTCAGGATTCTGGTAAGCTCATCTATAAATGCCCTGGGGTTTTATCGTTGCCCGAGAAGACGTGCCCAATCCGCCACATCCCAGTTGGAAACATCTTGGGTAAAAACACCCCAAGGTGGCCTCAGGCCTGGCGGTAAGGGACCTGCAGTTGCAGCGGGCCACTTCCCTCCCACTCCCTGGGCACACTGGGCTCTGGGGAGCACTGAGTTTCTATGGCCCCTGCAGTCCCGCAGTTTCCTCCCTTGAATCAAAGCTTGATCTTTGAAGCCCCAAGTTTTGTAGATTTACACTGGCCTGAAGGGACCGGGAAAGGACTCAGTGAGGCCGGGAGTCTCCTCAGCAGCTCTGAACACAGCAGGAAAGGGTCGGATTGCTCACCCCTCTGGCTGCCCCTCGGAAGGGACTCCCACACCGCAGCAAACTTTGCAAAGACTCCTGAGGTCAGAAGGGCTACAGGGTAGGCCCCAGCTGGGAGCGGGGTTACGGCTTCTGCCCCCTCCCCACTGCCCAAGGGGGCTTTGTAAAGTAGGGGCTCAGACTGTGAAGGATTTGTGCCTGTATTCAGGTTTATTTTATTTTTCACTCTAAGCAGGACATTTTGCTTTGAAGGGAGAGGTGACCGCAGAACTAGAGGCCAGAGAGGCTGGACACATACCTGCAGTGGAGTGGACACTCACCAAGAGCTAGAGGGCCTCTCTTTTGGGCAGTGATCTTGCTGTCGGCCAGGCAGCCTGGCTCAACTGCTAATGGTGATGTCTACTTTCAGTCAGGAGGAGTCCAGCGGGTTCTTCTCCTTGCATGAGACCTGACGCGGTGCTGGGAGAATGAGCTGCCTAGACGGCCTCCTCCAGCTGTTGCTAAGTGGAACCCGAAAGTGTAGCAGTTTTATCCAGAGCCTTTCCTGTGATGTGTATTCAGGGCCCCCTAGAATGGTCCCCTTGGCTTTGTCAGTTCCAGAGACCCAGATGGACACCCCTTGTGCTATTGAAAGATGCTTCTCATGGCCTAGGTATTACTCCTCTTCCCACATTTCCATGGAAAACTTGTGGATGGCAATGTTAATTTAAGAAACTCTACCTGATTAGGTAGAGGGAGGGAGACATAGATAGGTGAGCCCTCAGACAACACAGTAGGTAGAGAGTGGCTATCAAACCGCTAACTGGGGTATCACTATTCTCATCACTGGACCTGGAGGCCTGGACCTGGAGAAGTGGGCTTCCTCTGAGCATGTGTCCACACAGGGGAGGGATCCAGGGGCAAAGAGTCGGGTTTCGTGGGTCCCGGGATATGGCCTGGGTTCTCTCCTTGGACTTTGGCCTCGGGGTCTCCTGACTCTCTGGTGTGGGTACCTGTGTGCCCACCTGCACGGGCACTCCTTGTTCCTTGCCCCCTCTGTGGTCACCCCTGGCCAGGCCCTCTGCCCTGGGCTTGGGCGTGGGAGGCTCACAGGGCCTGTTCACTGGACGTAGAGACAGAGGGGCTGGTCAGTCTGCAGGGACGCAAGACACCCCTCCAGCTCGAGGAGGAGGGGGCATGGACTTTGCGATTCGGAAATCAAGAACGTTCTCTATGGCCACCCCATCCGTAAGTTTTCGATGATTTGATCTGGCATTCCCTCTAATGAGCCCCTGGAGGACGACCGTGACCTTTGCAGTCTTCATGACCTCCAAAGGCCTCAGGGACCCTGCGGGACAGCACAGGACATGGCGGGACTTCATTGCCAAGATAGCAGCTCTGCCCTCCAAGGTCTCAGCAAGAAGCCCAGGTGCGTGCACGTGTATGTGTAGGCATCTGCCTGTGTTTGCTGTATGCAGCGGCCCCTGGGGCTCGTGCTGCAGGGCGCCGCACCAAGGTCACTTCTAGGAGCCAGCAAAGTGATGGAAGTTAACAGACTGGCATTTCTGGAGCGCCTGCCTTTCTTGTGGGCTCGGGAACGGGAGTAAAGACTGAGGTGAGAAGGTTCAGGGTCCACCACGTTCTGGCACAGACCCCACTCTCCAGAACCCTGTCTGGAGGCGGCACGGGGTCTGCATGGCCTCTCACCCATGGACAGCTCCATCCAGCTGACCCAGGTACCAGCTGTCCCCCACGAGCTATGCTTCTGGAGCCTCAGGGTGGTGAGCAGCTCCCCGGCTGGAAACCCTTTACCTGGGCGTCACCCCAGCTCCTACTGATGCCCGCAGACACAGTAAGGAGGCCAGCAGGTGGGGAGTGGGACTTCTTGTCCCGCGTGGAGCGTGTCTGCACCGTCCCCCTGCCTGCCCAGGCCAGAGTCTCCTTGGCCACAGACTGGAGCCTCCATGGGGCCTCTGCCCCAGGGCTCCCTCCTTACCTGCACACGCAGGCGTCGTACCCTCACCCTCGCCCAGCTGCACAGACCGGGCTTCAGGGGATGGGACAGCTGCGGTGAGCGGGCCAGCTGCCATGGAATTCGTCATCAGGGAGACTGAAGGCACACAGAGCAGACAGTGACCCACCAGGAGATAAATGCAAGTGAGCCCAGAGGCCGTGTCCGGCGGAAGCAAGGAATTCCACCCGGGAAGGCTCTGCCGGGCTGGCCCTGGCTGGCACTGATCTCAGACCGTAGGAGTAGGACATAGGATGGGTGGCTGACGGGGGCCGGGGGTAGCAGACGGGCACATGGAGGGGCTGAGGCCAGCCTTCCCAGACCTGGGCCCGCTGAACATGCTCAACCACATCAACGCTGGTTGTTCTAGGAAGTTCTAGGGTCACGCACAGCCTAACACGTCTCACATCCCTGCTGATCCCCTTTAAAGTGACACGATTGTTATTTTTGCAGCCGGTTCCAAGTTTCTCAGGCCGTGCACATGCTGCAGTGTAGAGAAAAGAGACGGGAGACGGGGGCTGCAGGGACGTCTTTATTGTTCCTGGGAGGGGTGCGGTATACACAGCCACACTGCAATCACTGAGCTTGTTAAAGACATCTCAATAAATAAAACAAATAGGCAACATATACACTGGAACAGAAAATATTAAAAAAAAGGTTAGCTGAGTGAATCACAGAGGAAGAGAAAGGGGAGAGGTGAGGGTTCCAGGCTAACTCGAGACAGCCATGCAGAGGCTGGGGCTGGGGCTGGGGGGTGTAGCTCGAGGTTCCTTTGTTAAGAGCCTTGGTCCAGTTGAAACAGAATGTACAGGAAGGCATTTCTGGTTTATTTTTTAAAAAATATACACTAAAAAAAGGCACTTAAAGGGAAATACAAAATAAAATCCTCGTAAATGTGTTCCTGAATTCAGCGATCTTCAGAATCAATCCCCGCCCCCTCAAAAAATAAAAATAAAAAAAATAGAACCCAGGGTTGGGTCTATGAACACTCTCAAACAGCGGCGAGGATGGCACCGTGAGCTATCCAGCGAGATGGACTGTGAGAAATGGACCGGCGAAATGGACCGTGAGCGCCGTTTCCTGGAGGGGGCGCGTCTTGGGGGCGGAGGCCGCGTGGTCCAGGGGGGCTGCCGCTGGGCCCTTGTCTGGACTCCGTGCGGGAGCGCCGAGATGATGGGGTCGGGGGGCTTCCTGGAGGTCGCTGGGTTTCAGAAGCTGCAGACTCGGACGTTCCCCGATGCCAGTTGTACTCAGCCCCGCAAGAGTCTGGAAGACAAGGCACAGGAATGTTGAGAAGCTGCTGCAGCCCTCGTGTTCCGGGGCCACGTGGCCGTTTCAGCCCGTGGCCTCCCCGCGACAGGACGTGACAGCTGTGAGCTGCTCTGATACCTGCCTGCTCCATCCTCCCAGCAGGAGCTGGACAGTCAGCCGTGGTCAGGTCCACCGGGCACCTGCAGGCCGCTGCCCCCAGGGACCCAAGCCCGGCCCAGAGGGCTCCCTGTGTCCCCACCTCCACACTCTGCTGCCACTCCCAGACCCCAGGGCCGGATGCCCTGCCTCCTGCGCCCACCAGAACCTCGTCCCGCACAGTACCCCGCAGGCCGCTGCCGCCCCACGGAGGAGCTGCCCCTAGGTGGGCTCCCATGGACAAAAGCGGTGCCCCCTGGCAAGGGAAGGGGGTTAGGGTGAGGTCACTGTTGGGGCTGCGGGGTCACGGTGAGAGCAAAGCCAGCCGTGGTGGGGGGCGGGGAGTGAGGATGAAGAGCAACGGGGCAGCCGTGGAGTCGGGGCTGGCAAAGGGAGGTGACTGTTTAAACCCAAGCTTCTTACAAAATGCGCTTATTTATTTACACTGCTTGGGTCTTAGCTGCAGCGCGCGAGCTCAGCAGTGGTGGGTGAGCTTAGTTGCCCCCTGGCCTGGGGGATCTTAGTTTCCCAACCAGGGACCGAAACTGAGTCCCCTGCACTGCAAGGCGGATTCTAAACCAGCGGACCACCAGGTCAGTCCTTAAACCTGTGCTTCTGAAATAACCATACATTCACAGACAGCTGCAAAAAAAATGTATAGGGAGGTCCCACGTATATCTCACTGGGTTCCCCCACTCTTATCACCTTGCACTAGTCAAGTGAGGCGTCTCAACCAGAAGAGGGGCCTGGGCGTGGCTGGCGGGCTGACTCACACTTCACTCGTGCGTGTGTGTGTGTGTGTGTGTGCGCACGCGCGCGTGTGTGTGTGTGTGGTCTGATCCGCTGGGCAGTGGGCAGCAGCAGCAGGGAAGTGCCCCGCCCTCCCCTGGAGCCTGGGCTCCACACTGAGGCCCTGTAGCTCAGGGGGCTCTGGGACCCTTGACTGTATCCAGACAAACCCCTGCAAGCGTGAAGACCCTGCCTCCCTGAACCCCAGCGCCTGGAGACACACA
Organism: Capricornis sumatraensis; assembly: GCF_032405125.1. Lineage (NCBI taxonomy): Eukaryota > Metazoa > Chordata > Mammalia > Artiodactyla > Bovidae > Capricornis > Capricornis sumatraensis. Next base: position 218,797,102 of record NC_091070.1, on the reverse strand, counting down.
CGCACTCCTTTTTTCCAAGTTCTGAGCACTCCAAATATGTCAGTCGTTTAAAGTGGTCCTGGGCAGAAAGTCAAAGGCTGCTCTCTCAGAGAATGTGGTTGTAATTAGATAATTAATAAGGGGGGCAGCTAGAGAAAGCTAAATGGAAGCCTTCCTCCGCGGGAGGAAGTCATTACAACAGGTTTTGATATATGAGCCTCACCAGCCCTCCAAGGGGAAACGGCACCATCCGTGGAAGCCAGGACGGCAGGGCCGCCCTGAGCAGCGTGGGTTTCGGGGTTCGCTCTGCACGCCCGTGGGGCCCGGGGCACAGGCGAGAGCAAGCGGCAGGTTCATTAGTTTTCCTGGCTGAGGCCCCTGGGCCCGCCCCCTTGATGTCACCCTGACCCTGGCCGGGTCTGCTGACGTGGGCGGCGCTCTCAGCCACAAATGTGAGACAGCTGGGGCCCCGACTGCCTCCTGCGTGGGACAGCCACCTGAAATCGTGTGCGTGCGTCCTGCGCACAGCTCAGCCGGCTTCAGTCTGCCCGGTCCAGAAGGGGGGCAGGTGGAGAGGCCAGGCGGCGGCTGGACTGAGAGGGTGGGTGCCCTCCTCTCTCACCCAGGCCAGGCCACAGGGCACTGAGAAGCAGCGGAGGGTCTTACTCCAATCTGTGTCCCAAGCGCTTGACACGGGGAGGGGCGCCCTGAGAGTTCTCCAGAAATAGAAGCAGGTGGGCTTAAGGGGGAAGCGCTCATTCTAGGGTCTTCCATTCACTCACTGATCCCCACCCACACATCCCTCCACCCACGTTCTTCCCTTCCTTCCTCCCTCTCTCCCTCCCGTCCTTTCTTCCTTCTTTCTATCCACCCATCCATCCACCACCATCCACTCACCATCCATTCCTCCATCCACCCACCATCCATCCACCATCCATCCATCTACCATCCACACAACATCCATCCATCCGCCCACCATCCATCCATCCACCCACCATCCACCCACCATCCACCATCCACCCACCATCCATCCATCCACCCACCATCCACCCACCATCCATTCATTCACACGTCCATCTATCCATCCCTCTTTCCAACAGGCACTGGGCGCCTTTCATGTGCCAAGAATGCTGCTAGTTGTTTAAAAAGCCCAGGCATGGATCCAAGAAGTCCATCAAGGGAGAAGAAAGGTGCTGACAAACAACTAGAGCTCAGCGTAGACAACGGCAACATTTTACAGGAAGTGCAGCTAAGACTCTGCAACCAGAAGGAAAGGGACAAAATACCCTGACTTTTGTCAGGGCTGCCAAAAGAGGCTGTCAGAGGGACACTGAAGGGTAGAAGGGGGGTCAGGAGACCAGGAGCTGCTTTCTGAAGTCCAGGGCTGTGGCTGTGGGTCGCAGCACAGAGCAGACGTCCAGGGCCCTGCCCCAGCTCCCACTGCCCCTTCTGAGTGAAAAGTAGAGGCCCCTTCACCTCCATAGACCCCGGCACCCACGGAAAGGGCCAGGCTGCTCTCGCTGCCACAGCTCTTCCTTCCTCCCACTCGCTGCACCTAAAACAAAGACCCTCAACTCCTGGGCTCCCACGGACGCTGGGGTGGGGGTGGGGGTGCCAGGGGAGATGGCAGGAATGGGCCCAGTGGCGGAAACGCTGACAGCTGCCCCCCACCCTGGCGGGTCTCACCCAGTCTGTGCAGGTCGGTCCTCCTGCCTCTGGGGTCTGTCTAGCACTGCCCTTCAGCTGGGGCCCTCTGGCCCCTCACCGAGCCTGGACCCAGCCTCTGACCATCTGAACACAGCTCCCAAGAGCGGTTTGGAGGGAGAGAACCAACAAAATGCACCATCAATACAGGTAGAAAACAAATGACGATTCATAACAGGGGACTGAGGGCCATAGAGTGGAAACGGCCTTGCTGAGCAACACACACACACGCACACATGCACGCACATGCACGCACACTCACACACATGCACACACGCACACACGCACGCACGCACACACACATGCACACACGCACACACATGCACACACACACAGCCCCATGAACAGGGACCAAACCCTCAAGCAAGCGGAAGGTATCACCTCGGGAGAAGCCAGCAGTGCGTGTGGAGATGAAACAGGGACTCTCTGCTTTGAAAGAGAAGGAGCAACAGGAGACAAGGGAAGAGCTCCAGGAAATCACGGAAAGAATAGAAGCAAAATAGCAAAACAGACACTGCCGAGAAACCATTCCTAAACTGGAGACTGACCCCTGGAGTCTCCCAGCATCTCAGCCAAAAGACGAGGCGTGTGCAAAGGAGGGAGCGGACGCAATCACACACGAGATCCAGAGGGGAGGGTCCCGCGCTCAGGAAAGACCGGGGGCGTCAGGTTAGAAGGAACACCCAGCTCTGGGAAGGACACCGAACGAGACAAGCAACCGAGCCCCAGCACACAGAAAGTTCTGGATCCTAAGACTGGAGAGAAGCTCCCACAGGCCTCCAGACGCACGGAGGCCTGGCCGGCTGGGGGGACGGCCCCCTCTCCCACAGGCCTCCAGACAGAAGATCTGGCCGGCCAGGGGTGATGGCCCCCGTGCTCACACCACTTGCTAACTGACCATCCCAGGACGCCCAGAGGTTGGATGGAGAAGGGTGGGGTCCCTGGAGCTGCTCCCCGAGAATCTGCAGACCCCCAGGAAGGAAAAGAAACCTGAGGCACTGAAGTCCTCAGCAAGCGCCCCTCTCGGATGCCACTTCCGGGAAACACTGCCAGGAAACTCCTCTCATCCAGATGAAGAGCAGCCTGGGCTCTGTCTCCACAGGCACAGTGACAACTGGCCCGACAGTCTCCCCACTGCAAACCAGAAAGGCAGACAAGATGCTGTGTGCAACGCTCTTATAATCCCGGGAGGGCTGGGCACCACCTTTTCTCCAGCCAGGTCCCTAGGGTCTAGTGTGGCACCTGGCATGCGGTAGGTGCTCAATAAATACCTGCTGAAAAGGGGCTCCAGTGAAGAAATCGGACTGACAGCAGAGGAGACGGTCATCCAGGTGTGGTGCTGCTCAGCCACTCAGCCATGTCCGACTCTTGGCGACCCCATGGACCGCAGCACGCCAGGCCTCCCTGTCCATCGCCAACTCCAGAGTCTACCCAATCTCATGTCCATTGAGTCGGTGATCCCATCCAACCATCTCGTCCTCTGTCGTCCCCTTCTCTTTACGCCTTCAATCTGTCCCAGCATCAGGGTCTTTTCAAGTGAGTCAGCTCTTCGCCATCAGGTGGCCAAAGTATTGGAGTTTCTGCTTCAGCATCACTCCTTCTGATAAATATTCAGGACTGATTTCCTTTCAGATCGACTGGTTTGATCTCCTTCCCGTCCAAGAGACTCTCAAGAGTCTTCCCCAGTGCCACAGTTTGAAAGCCCAGGTATGTCGGTCGCCCAGGTGTGACATTCCGTGCTCCGTGCAGCGCCCTCCCGACATAAAGCGCTCGGACTCCCGAGCATCCTAAGCATCTCTCCTCCAGACCAGCCTCGGTGGCACCAGCACACGGAAGCCTGTGAGAAGTGCAGAGGGCAGGCCTCACCCCAAGCCGAGGACTCAGCATCTGCACTCAGGCAAAATTGCTGCTCTTTGGAGAGAGTCTCGAGCACAGAGAACTGGGTGTGGGGTGCCCAGCCCCTATCACCTGCATCCCTATTCAGAGATTAGACCACGGTTGGGATGGGCAGAGGCGTGCCAGGGGCACATGGCTGGGTGGAGAGCAAGAACTTGGGCATCACGATGCTCCCTGTTGGGGGTGGGGCCCACTGTGGGCAGCCAGGCCTCGAGGTTGTGCCCACCGCTGAAATCCTGCCTGAGAGTTCCAGACCCAGAGAAGCCCGGGGCCCACCCACGACACCCAGTGGACATAGCCATGCAGCCAACCTGTGTCCAGCAGTGTCTGTACCTCGATGATCACCCACCTGAACAGGCGGGCAGCAGGGGTGCCAGTGACAGGCCCCCGTGGGAGTCTGAGGGTCACCCACTGATCTGGCCGGGTTCTCTTCTTCCCGCTGGGTAAGGCCTCTAAGAGACCCTGGGGCCCCGGGTGCAGCAGGCTCTGCACACCTCCTTGCCTGCTCCTGGCCAGACTGGGATGGGCAGGGTCAATGCCCAGGGCCGCGTGTCCGCCCCAAGGCCGTCTCTGTGACACGTTTGTCCAGGGATGAGAGGAGACAGGGGCTCTGCTTCCACGAGCGAGAATGGGAAGCCGGGGCTCCAGACACCGAGCTCCTACCTGGCCTGGCTAACAGGAAAGCGGGCAGGCGGTAAACAGCACCGCCCCTTTGGGGGCGGGGCCGAGGCCCGCAGGGACGGGGTGGGCTCCCCTGGACCATCGGAGAGGCCGGGGTCCGGCAGCCCTTGTTGGGTGCTGGGCGGGCGAGGGTGGCTCAGAGGCGGGGCGTCCTGCCTTTCGGGCCCCGTCCTCCTTGCGACCTCTGGGCACCTCTCCTGGCTGGAAGGCCAGTGGGGCGGAAGCGTAGAGAAACGGCCTTGCCGAATGACAAAACGGACCTGATCCCGCGGCTGCTTGGGAACCCACGCCTAGCAGGCCAGGAACGGCCGGAAGCCACTCTCTGCAGGTCCGCCGCTATTAACGCCTCGACTTTCAGAGACGCTTAAGGACACATTCCTGTGAGATGATGGTGGGCCAAGGAGGAGCAAAGCAAAGCCTGCCTCCTCTCCCAGCAAGTGGAAATCGAAAAGCACCCGGCCTGTGAGAGCATCGCGCTGTTACCAGCTTCCCCTGAACGCATCCCGCTCCCTCTCCCTGTCCTCCTTGCCCTTTAAGGGGCTGTAAGTGGCCCCTGAACCAGGCAGTGGCTCTAAGAGGCAGGACTGGTCTCTCTCTGCAGGCCCCTGGGCGCTTTGTCAGAGAGGGGGACAGAGGCCGTGGCCACGTGAGTCTCCTTAGCCCAGCCATCAGCCACTTGGCAGTATACGGGGCCAGAGCTAAGACCCCAAGTTTCTCTGCTGGGGGCCGGCCCATCCCCCCTGGACAGGCCTGCTCACTCTGGATTTGCTGGGTTGGCGGGATCCCCTGACCACACCTCGAAGCTCTTAGGACTCCTGGCAGGAATAGGGGCTTCTACTCCTCTGCAGAGAAGCTCGGGCCCTGGCCACTCTGCTCAGCTCTGCTGGGACCACAAAGATTCCAGGATCTGTATGTCCAGCTCCAGAGTGACACTCAGGACCGCCGCTCTGACCCCGGCGCAGGCTGTGGGCTCCAGACGGACCGTGCCCGTCTGTGCTGGTGGCCTCGGACCCTCCGGGGGCTCTCTGTCCCCTCAGCCTCCCAGACAAGCCCCCAGCTTGCAGGCCCCATTTGCCTGGGGCCCCTGCCCTGCTCAGGGTCTGGGGTCAGTGGGAGGGTGAGGAGGGGTGAGGGCCTGTCTCTCCAAACTCTGGGGCTCAGACGACTGAGCCCAGCCCGTCCACCACCCGTGAGAAAGAGGACTGCCCTCTGGGATGGCCGCATTTGTGATGCCAGGGCTCTTCTATGGCGCCCTGGTGGCTTGCAGGCGAGCTGTTGGCCTTGCTCCTGCAGGCAGCGGGAACTTCACGTCCACTTAGAACCGGAGCTGGCGTATGCTCTCTCTCTCTGTCTCTCCCCTCATCCTCTCCCTGGACTTGGCCTCAGTGACTCAGGCTGACTGCGTCTGGAGTGGCCTGTCTGCCAAGGGGAGATCGCCCTGAGAACAGGCTGAGGAGGGGGCGAGCTTGCCTCTGGGAGCCCCGGCAGCTCCCTCCCGCTGGCTGCTTCCCAGCGTCCAGGCCTGGAGAGGCCCACCCTGTGGAGCCCACCCCGGCGGCCCGCGCCTCCGCAGGGCCAGCCCGGCTCCCCCGGGGGCTACAGCAGGAAGGCCCCAGGTCCCCGCCGACCCACCCCCAGCACTACCCCGTGCAGCCTGCCTCCGAGGGAGGCTGTCCCATTTCTTCTCCATGAGTCACGAGACGCTGCCAAGGGTCCTCCCATGTTTCAGAGACAGACAGAGAGTAAGTCAGCAGACAAGGAGGGTGCAGTCTCTTCCTGGTACACGGCCTCCCGACCTGGAACTACTTTAACCAGTAAACCAGCGTTTCTTCAGATGCCACCGCATCCAGCTTCCACATAAAACTCCCGAGTGGAAGAGACGGGACCACACACCCACCCTGCAGGCGCCCCCTTTCAGCCTGGAAGTGCAGCAAGTGCCTTTAGAGGCAAGTCTTCCAGGGGCATCATTTCAGAGGTGACTAGAAGGAGCCTGGGGGTGACTTACCCCAGGTCACCGGGCCGGTGTGAAATCACCCGCAGAACTCGGGTCAGCTAAGCCCTGGGTCAGAAACCCTCCCCCACCCACAGCCAACTTCATTCCCAAGACACCCTTCACTCGGGTCCAAACCTGGGGGTACCGACTTAACAAATGTCCTTACGTGTTTGACAAGTGAGTGTGTGGACACACAAGCGTCCTCATGACGGCGGCACCAGCTTGAGAGAACATTAATTGAAGGTTCTGACGCCACGTGTTCTGCTGGCACTGCTGAGTGACGGCCAGCGGCACCTGGTCCCTGCTTCCAGCCAGCTCACAGTTCACTTGGGGACAGACATTATCACAAACTGCAGTGGGCTCTAATGAAGGCATAAAGAAGGCACATAAAGGTCTCCGATTATTTCAGTGAGAGTCGCTCAGTCATGTCCGACTGTGTGTGGCCCGCCAGGCTCCCCTGTCCATGGGATTCTCCAGGCAAGAACACTGGAGTGGGTTGCCATGCCCTCCTCCAGGGGATCTTCCCAACCCGGGGATCAAACCCAGGTCTCCTGCCTTGCAGGCAGATTCTTTACTGTTTGAGCTACCCATGAAGCCCTCACTTTAAAAATCCCAGATCCCAGAAGTCGCTCAGTCGTGACCGACTCTTTGCGATCCCATAGACGGTAGCCTACTAGGCTCCTCTGTCCATGGGATTTTCCAGCCAATAGTACTGGAGTGGACTGCCATTTCTTTCTCCAGGGGATCTTCCCAACCCAGGGCTTGAACCCGGGTCTCCCGCATTGTAGACAGACGCTTTACCGTCTGAGCCACCAGGGAAGTACAAACATATAAATATCAATGATTATACAAAAATGTAAGAAATGTTGGGGTTTCCCAGGTGGCGCTAGCAGTAAAGAACCCACCTACCAGTGCAGGAGACATAAGGGACCTGGGTTTGATCCCTGAAAGGGAAGATCCCCTGGAGGAGGGTGTGGCAACAACTCCAGTATTCTTGCCTGGAGAATCCTACAGAGGAGCCTGGTGGGCTACAGTCCACAGGGTTGCAAAGAGTCAGACACGGATGAAGTCACTGAACATATATGCACATGAGAAATGTTGTAACAGAAGTAAACCTATAAAGACACATCGTGAAAGCACAGAGAAAGCAAAGGTTAAGTTTCCAGGCTTTGGGGAGCTCTTCAGAGAGTCAGGGGCTGGCGCTGGGTCTTCAGGAAGCCTGGTCTCAGGCAGGAAGGGGGAGAGTCTTGCGGGGGGAGGCAAGGGCACACAGGCACAGACAGGTGGGCTGGAGGGTGGGCAGGACCGGGGGAGATGGAAAGGCAGCTCTGGGGGTCAGAGGTGGGCAGGACCCCACGGGGCAGCGGGCAGGGAGTGGACAGGGAGGAGCACCCTGCAAGACGAGCTGGGCTTTCCAGAGATGGTGGTGGGGAGGCCCCAAGGAGGCCTGGTGGGGAAGAAGCCCGGCAGGGCCCCTGCTGCCATCCAGGAGGAGGGGGCCGAGGACCCCAGGGAGACCCAGCAGCTGCAGAGAGTCAGCCAGAGGTGAGGCAGCCGGGCAACAGAGCAGGCCCCAGGAGGAGCCGTGATCTCAGGAACTAAACGGGGGTCAGGGGAGAAGGCGCCTTTGTGGGGAAACAAGACTAGGTCTGTTTCCTAGTCTTGTGAGTGGCGGGTGGTCTCAGGATTCCCTGAAGGTCAAGTTCAGCCAGCAGGATGTGCGGCTCTGGCCCCAGGAGAGGGCTGGGGGCCTCAGACTTGGGAGCAAGACCCTCCCCTTGGAAGTGATGAGGCACCCTGCTTTGCCAGGATTTGAACCCAGGCCTCTGGATCCCAAACCAAGCATCCTTCTCCATTCCTGTGCACCCTGTTGGGGACAGAACCAGGGGACACGGGCCTTTGGGGTCACATGTTCAGGGAATGTGTGGGGCTGAGCTTGAATCTTCTGTAAGAAGTCTTTGCAAGAAGACTCTTCGAGTCCCTTGGACTGCAAAGAGATCCAACTGGTCCATCCTAAAGGAAATCATCCCTGAATATTCATTGGAAGGACTGATGCTGAAGCTGAAGCTCCAATACTTTGGCCACCTGATGTGAACAGCTGACTCATTTGAAAAGACCCTGATGCTGGGAAAGACTGAAGGCAGGAGGAGAACGGACGACAGAGGATGAGATGGTGAGGATGGCATCACCAACTCAATGGACATGAGTTTGAGCAAGCTCCGGGAGCTGGTGATGGACGGGGAGGCCTGGCGTGCTGCAGTTCATGGGGTCGTCCAGAGTCTGTGTGCGCAGCTGGCCAGCAGTGCCCCCTCCTGGCGGGAGGACCACATCGCAGCAGAAAGCTAAGATTTTCACCCGGCCCTCGGGGTCCCCAGGTGAGCGGGGCTGGCTGGGAGCAGTCTTCTGCATGTTGGAAGGAACAGGGCGTGCCCGGAGCTGGCTCTCCACAGGCGATTCTGCTCTCGTTCCCACATCGTCCACGTTAACACACCGTGTGAACCGCTGGGGTCAGAGCAGAGGAGCCAGAGCTGGGGAGGAAACCGAGAACCCCGCTGTTTGAAGGGGCCGCCGCCCCATCCCTTTCAGGGGAGCACGGCCTGGAAAACGCTAAAGAACACTTCCCATGAATGATGAAAATGGGGGACAGAAAACTGTTTCCAGGAACACGTCGGCTGTGATGACGACCTCTCCCTGACTACTGCTGGCCTTCAGTTCCCAAACGAATCTCAGAAGAGCAGGCAATTTTTAAAACGCAAAATGGTTTACAGAGAAATAGCTTCACCTTGATTTATTTTACCGGACACTCTTTCTTCCAACCACCAAGAAAAAACCTGCTACGTTTGAAACATTATGTGCACAGGCGTGCAAACCCAGGAAGAAACAAAACCTTGGTAAGCGGCAGGAAAACTCCTACTGTGACCCGGTCCCCAGGCGCCCCGTCTCTGGCAGCCCTGAGTCTGGCGATTGATGTGGACAAACCGACAGCTCACAGGGGCTCCTCGCAGGAGGGTGTCCTTCTGGGCATGGGGATACCCCAGGTGCTGGGGAGAAGCCGGGGGCTTGGCCAACCCACCCCTTCTGCTTCACAACCCCTGGACTTGGGTGCTCTGAGCCCACTTCCTATTCTCAAGCTTTAGCACCACCTGAATATAACCGATCTTTGCTGGGAAACATCATACTTAGAAATCAACCAGGGATTTTCCTGCTAATCCTACAGTTAAGACACCTCGCTTCCACTGCAGGGACCAGGGGGCACAGGTTCAATCCCTGGTCAGGAACTAAGATCCTGCATGCCTCTGGGCACAGCCATAAAAGACAGAGAGAAAGACAGGACAGAAATGAACGGGTCCTCACTTAAGCGCAAAAGGCCCTCAGGCGTTTGGGTAAGATGAGCTCAGAGAAGCAGGGCAGGGTGAGTGAGCGACCCCGGGCCGGACCGGCCAGGTGGCTGTGAGCAGTCAGCACTGCCCTCCGGGTGGAGGCCAGGCCTGGGGTCCAGAGGAAAGGTGTGCATGGTGACAGCCCCTCCTGCAGAGCCCGGTCCCCGGCCCCCGGTGGTCACTAACTGACCGAAAGACACCTGCCTGCTGGGCCTGCAGGACAGGTGTTCATGTGTCTCAGGGCAAATGCAGAGAGCAGTGCAGACACTGGGGACTGGGGGCCAGGACGGGCCGCTCTGCCCTGGCAGCCCCCAGGCCCCAGGCCCGTGGCTCCCACCCTGTCTTATCCCTTGGCCTCCACATGCTGCTCATGACCATGGCCTCCTGCTGGCAGGGAAGCCGACACCCTCGCTTGTACAGACACTCGAGTTCCTGGTAGCAAGGAAGTGGGGTCCTCGGGGTGTTAACAGGGGGCTCTGCTGTCAGCTGAGGAGGACCAGCCGGGGGTCTCAGCCCTCCAGATGTGTGTGTGTGTGTGTGTGTGTGTGTGTGTGTGTGTGTGATTGTGAGTCGCTCAGTCCTGTCCAACTCTTTGTAACTATACAGTCCATGGAATTCTCCAGGCCAGAACACTGGAATGGGTAACCTATCCCTTCTCCAGGGGATCTTCCCAACCCACGGATTCAACCCAGGTCTCCCGCATTGCAGGCGGATTCTTCACCAGCTGAGCCACAAGGGAAGCCCAAGAATACTGGAGTGGGTAGCCTATCCCTTCTCCAGGGGATCTTCCCAACCCAGGGATTGAACCCAGGTCTCCTGCACTGCAGGCGGATTCTTCACCAGCTGAGCCACAAGGGAAGCCCAAGAATACTGGAGTGGGTAGCCTATCCCTTCTCCAGGGGATCTTCCCAACCCAGGGATTGAACCCAGGTCTCCTGCACTGCAGGCGGATTCTTCACCAGCTGAGCTATCAGTCATGGTTACCCTGCTGATCTTCAAAGAACCTGGAGCTGCTGCTGCCTCTGGGAAATGTGTTAGATAATTTCTCCAAAACAAAGTCATCCACCACTCTCCTTCCAACAAAGAGCACAATCCCCAACAATCAGGTTTTGAGATTCAAACTTCTAATTTCACAATACACAAGTTTAAGGGCTCTTTTGTCTGCTGAACAGACAAAGGTCCACTGAACCTGGAAGGACTTGTGCGTGTGGGCGACAGACTCTTTAAATCCAATGATTGCTGGTATACCATGCTGTGATGATTTCAGTTGGCCAGCAAAGTGATTCAGTGATACACAGATATATTCAGTCTTTCTCAGATTCTTTTCCATTACAGGTTCTTACAAGACACTGAGTCTAGTTCCCTGGGCTATACAGTGGGCCCTTGCGGATTGTGGATTTCACGTATACATGTTAATATATGCCTGTGTGTATCTGTTAATCCCAAACTCCTAACTTACCCCACCCTACTTTTCCCTTTGGTAACCAAAAGGTGGCTTTCCATGTCTATGAGTCTGCTTCTCTTTTGGAAATAAATTTATTTGTATCATTTTTTTTTCAGATTCCACAGTAAGTGCTATCATGTGGTACTAGTCATTGTCTGACTTACTTCCCTGAGTGTGAGACTCTTACTAGGCCACTGGTAACTGCCCGCTGCTGACTGTCACTGAGGGGCTGAGCAGTCCAGTCTGGGAAGGGTGGGTTCTCGGGGACTGATGCCGGGAGGGGGCCCTTCTCGGCCTTGGCTTCCACGAGATAGTTCTGGGTCACGCCCTTGTCCCGGACAGCTCGTGGCCCCTGGGGCCAAGGATGGAGACACAGAAATATGCTCATTATTGCTCAATTTTTAAAAATTCAATTTTCCTGGACTGAAATCCCACATTTATAAATTACAGAAGACTCAAATCCTACGGAATAGACTGTGTTTTTTAAATATTTTGGAATAGGAAAAAAAAGAAAACCCTGAATTATTCTGTATTTTCCTACCCAGTGTCTTTCCATAGAAAGTGACAGGAATGAGAAGTGACCGCCAGGTCCACACACTTCTGCCATCAGAACTCAGTGGCACAGCCCATCCTAGGCCATGCGGTGACCCAGTGGCCCCTCTTTTTTAAAGGCTTCGTGGAACGGCTGGCTCTTCAGAGACTCTTCCTAAGCTGAGGGCTGTGGCGGTGAAGCATTTGAAAATAAATGAAACCCCTTCCTGGATGCCCTGACAGGGAGGCGCTGACCTCTGCCCAGGGGATGTGACCAGGCTTGACCTGAGGACGTCCTGCAAGGCTGGGGCCGGGGGTCTGTGAGCCTGCAGCCTGGTCCTGTCTCGCTCATCTACAGCACGGGCTGCTTCTATCTATCTGTCCAGGTGCGTGCACACCTGCTATATGATGGATGCCCACTTTGTGTCTGTGGGGAACATTAATGAATGAGCTGGCTGGCATTCCAGGGACGGAGCCCCATTTCAGGTCACACGCACCAGCTCCCCTGGATTCAGAAAGATCATACGGCACAGGCTGAGCAACTCGAGTGGCCAGGTTGGATGGTACAAATACAAATAGATGTTTCTCTGAAATGCAACCGCATATATCAAAGATCTATCGTGCACAGACCTAGCAGGTGGAGTGGACCGGGCGGGGAGCAGGCCTTCGGCACCTGGATCGCACGTGAATTTGTGTGTGCACACACGCTGCCATGGTCCACCTACCTGTGTACATACGCACGGGGCACACATATACCAACACCACACACACATATGTACACGTACCGCCACGCTCCTCTCTCAGAGGGCTCACCTCTGCCCCAAGTCTGCTGCTGACTTAGCGGTTTGGGGGTTGAGATCATGCACTCACGTTGCTCCTAACGGCCCACCGCACAGATGTTGGCAGTAGTTCAGGGCCAGCTTCAATCAGACCCAGCTACTCCCCTGGGTGTGATGGCTCAGGGTGCCTCCACAGCTCCTCCGCTGAGGCCAGGAGCCCTGGGGTGGCCGGGCATGGCCAGCAGATGGAGAAGGGGCAACTCTGCGCCCTGGAGTCTCTGCCCAAGGAGGACACCGGATGCCCTCTTCTTAAAAGTACCTCTCTGATCACTCATGCTAACACTTCCCGTCTCTTCCTTTCTGGTCGAGTTAGCCTGACAGTCACTCGTGGGAATCACAGATGTCCATGTGCCACACAGACCTGTGTACTTGCCCAGTATTCCTCTGGAGTCTTTCATTGATTGCAACCATATTCCTGAGTTTGCAAGCCAGAAAAGACTACTTTTATTAGAAAGACAGCAGTGGCAAGACCCAGAGATAGGGGATGAGACTGCAGAGTTAGGGTCAAATCAGAGTAGGTCAGTCTCTGAAAGTGTGATCTCACGTTTATGAATAAACCAAAGGCTGCTGCTCCTTAAAGGGAGTCACTCTTCCATAGTCACCCACTTTTAACGCGTTTATTTGCCATTCGGACTCCAGCCTAACATTCTACAGTAATTTCTTTTGCCGAGACAGACCCATGAATAAGGAAAGCGGTGTGTATGTCAGTGTTTATAAAGGAACTCAGCTTCCACTTTGAGTCTTAGACCCAGCAATCCACCTTCCCCTCTAGACGCTCTTTAATCAAGCTTTGTCAATAAATAGATGCGATGCAGATGTTCTGTGCAGTTTTAAAGAATTCAGGTTGAATCCACTTTAAAATAAAACACTACCGAGCCATCACGTACAGAGGAGAGACGTGAAGAGACTGCAGAAAGCTTTAACAAAACCCGAAATGGAGGCAGAGAATCAGTGAATACACCTTGAACCAGAAACAAAAATTTGAATAATGCTTAGCGAAAGCACAGAAAGACCGAAACACTTTCAACCTCTAACAGGAGTTACTTCAAGGAAATCTGGGGTCTCACATTCGGTAAACAAAGAAAGGAAGCCGTGGTTACATTCTGAAAAAGCTTTACGATTTGTTAAGAACTTGAGTGAAAAGTGCCCTCTTTAGAAATGGAGCTGCCCTCCCAAATGAATCTGAAACGAGTTCATTTAGACAGTTTTCCCAAGCACACACCCACTTCACAAAGTACAGTGAACACGTCTAAGGCTTCAGAACACGAGGGACCAACCCCTGCGCTGTCGAACTGTCTTCCCTCGCGTCACGGGGCGGCTCCAGTCGGGGCGAGGACGGTGAGGCTGCAGTCACAGACACGCGCCGCCTTTCCCGGGGCGACGCCGGGCCTTGGTCTGGTCTTCCTGCTCCTCCAGGCTGGCTGGGACTCAACACACAGCCACTCAGGACTCAGGCTGGTAGAGTCTCCGCTGTCTCGAAGCTGCCCCATGGGGGCGCACAGCCCCCCAGGCACTCGGGACGGCGGCGGACAGACCCGAAGCTGCCCACACTGACTGCTGCACACGTCCACCCGACACGCCACCCCCACTTCCGCCAGGAGCCCCCCGGCTGGTGCCAGTCACCTGGCCCGGTCTGACCGCAGGCTCTGAGGAGTGAAGCTGTGGGGGTGCCGCTGAGTCCACCCCAAGGGCCAAGGCAAGGTTTTAAACAAAGGCTTCTCCAAAACACAAACGGTAATTTGCAGACAGTCACTTGGGAGACCATCTGATTGTCTGATTACACCATGTGTGTGCTAGCCACTCAGTTGTGTCCAGCTCTTTGGGACCCCATGGACTGCAGCCCACCAGGGCTCCTCTGTCCATGGGATTTTCCAGGCAAGAATACCAGAGCGGATTGCCACTTCCTTCTCCAGGGGTTCTTCCTGACCCAGGGACTGAACCCAGGTCTCCTGCATCGCAGACAGATTCTTTACCAGCTGAGCTACAGGGAAGCCCCTGATTAGACGACTTTCTCTAAATGTGAGCCTCAGAGTCCTGAAGGTTCCAAGTGGCAGAATCATGCCCAAATCGTGCCTATGAGGGCAAAGGTGCAGAGAGCCAGACACTGGATAAATGTGTGAAAGAACGCAACTTTTAGAAAACAGTCACTGAGGTCAGCCAAGCTGGAATCAAGATTGCCGGGAAAAATATAAACAACCTCCAATATGCAAATGACACCACCCTCATGGCAGAAAGCAAAGAGGAAGTAAAGAGCCTTTTGATGAGGGTGAAAGAGGAGAGTGAAAAAACGGACTTAAAACTCACTGTTCAAAAAACTAAGATTGTTGCATCTGGTCCCATCATTTCATGGCAAATAGATGGGAAAAAAATGGAAACAGTGACAGACTTTATTTTCTTGGGCTCCAAAATCACTGCAGATGGTTACTGCAGCCATGAAATTACGGTGTATTAAAAGACAGAGACATTGCCGACAAAGGTCCATCTAGTCAAAGCTATGGTTTTTCACCTGGAGAATACCCAGGGACTGAGGAGCCTGGTGGGCTGCAGTCTGTGGGGTCGCAAAGAGTTGGACACGACTGGGCAACTAAGCACAGCACAGCACGTGGTTTTTCCAGCAGTCATGAATGGATGTGAGAGTTGGACCATAAAAAAGGCTGAGCACCGAAGAATTGATGTTTTTGAACTATGGTGCTGGAGAAGACTCTTGAGAGTCCCTTGGACTGCAAGGAGAACAAACCAGTCAGTCCTAAAGGAGACCAATCCTGAATATTCATTGGGAGGACTGATGCTGAAGCTGAAGCTCCAATACTTTGGCCATCTGACGGGAAGAGCTGACTCACTGAAAAAGATCCTGATGCTGGGGAAGACTGAAGGCACAGAGAGAAGGGGCAACAGAGGATGAGATGGTTGGATGGTGTCACTGACTCAATGGACAAGTTTGAGCAAGCTCATGGAGATAGTGAAGGACAGGGAAGCCTGGTGTGCTTCAGTCCTTGGGGTTGCAAAGAGTCAGACACGACTGAGCTGCTGAACCACCACCACCACCACCACAAAGATCAGCCGTAATAGCAAAACACCAAGGTAAACACGATGAAGTAAACCCCGCAGCGGCGGGGCCTCACTCACTGCCGCACACCCCGTTAACTGAGAGGGTGTGGGGCTGGAAGGGAGGGAAGGAGGGTGAGCGCTGGGCTCCCAGGCGCCGCCCCCACTCTCCTCTCCCCGCTCCACGACGGGCCACCTGGCTCTCAGGATGGGGGCGGGTGTGCTGCCGTGACAGCTCCATCGTCACTTCAGGAGGCTCGTCACTTCAGGAGGCTCGTCACGGCGGAGGGGACAGCCATCCCTGCTTGATGCTCCAGGGCTTTGTGAAGGCTCCTCGTTGAGCTCGAAAGACAGCTCCACAGGACACTGCTAACTCATTAATTCCAAATCCAGCATCCCAGGGCTCTGGAAGGTCTCCCCTCTTCTTCCCGGTCACTTCACTCCCATCCCGACCAGGAGGTGTAGCTGGGCGGCTCACTTGGGATGTCCTTCACGGTGAAGCTTCTCTGGAGACAGAGATCCCACTGACCCGACATTCGACTCCCCCACCTCCCCTGCCCACTAGCCCCATTCAGCTCAGGGGGACCTCCCAGAGCCCTGCACAGAACGGCAGCCTGGGTGCTGCACACACACCCAACATCCCCCTGGCTCCAGAAAACAACCTGAAAGCCAGCTCTCTGAGCTTCTGAGTGAGGGGAAGTCGGGGCTGGATGAGGGGTAACCATGCACACCACGCCCATCTAGCTTCAAAGACCCGGGAACCCTATGGCATGTTCTGGGCGGGAACTCGGGTTCTCTCTCATACCTTGTCTAGAGGTACCTTGGACTAGAGAAGCATAAATAAAAGCTTTTCAGTGAACCAAAAGGATGTGGAAGGAAACCAGTTCCTCCCCCCTCCCCCAATATAGGTCAGCTTAAGTTTCAAGAATTTTAATCATTGAGTTGAGGACAGAATTAATACTAAGTAAAGCTGTGACCTGGGATATTTACAGGGCTTCAGAGGTTAATGTCATTTCACTAGCAGCTGGGGACTCAGATCCCAGAAGAGGCTCTAAGCAGGTGGGAAGCATGGGGGCTGTTCTGTTGGTCTTTAGAAGAAAATTCACAACACAGTGGCTGTCTTAGTGGGGATTTACAAAAGCTAATGGTTTTCCCAATAAGACGTCCAATCAAGGTCCGTCTAGTCAAGGCTATGGTTTTTCCAGTGGTTATGTATGGATGAGAGAGTTGGACCATAAAGAAAGCTGAGCACCGAAGAATTGATGCTTTTGAACTGTGGTACTGGAGAAGACTCTTGAGAGTCCCACGGGCTGCAAGGAGATCCAACCAGTCCATCCTAAAGGAGATCAGTCCTGGGTGTTCATTGGAAGGAATGATGCTAAAGCTGAAACTCCAGTACTTTGGCTACCTCATGCGAAGAGTTGACTCATTGGAAAAGACTCTGATGCTGAGAGGGATTGGGGGCAGGAAGAGAAGGGGACGACAGAGATGAGATGGCTGGATGACATCACCGACTCGATGGACATGAGTCTGAGTGAACTCCGGGAGATGGTGATGGACAGGGAGGCCTGGCGTGCTGTGGTTCAGGGGGTCACAAAGAGTTGGACACAACTGAGCGACGAACTGAGCTGAACTGAAGTTCAGACGGTGAAGATCACAAACATACTTAGAAAATGTAAAATCACCTTGGTTTCCTCAGGAAGTGATGCTACAGCATTCAGTGACATTCCTTCCGCTGCCCCAGGGCCACCGAGGGCGCTGATGACCTGGTCTGCAGGATTCTCGGAGATCCCCATGGTGAAGTCTCCTCACCACCCTCAAGCTCTCCAAACAGAACCTCACCTGCTGACTGGCACTGACATACAGGGCAGCCGGGAGGCACCACCCCCAGACCCTGACGTCCCTGCTGGGCTGCAGGCTGACACAGTGGACCCCGAGGGAGCCACACAGCCACAGGGGAAGAGTCATCAATAAACCTCCTGCCTGAATTCATCCCTTGGTCAACTGTGCAAAGTAAGCTCAGCTTTTCACCTCCTGTCACTTTGCCCGGATGAAACAGACCTGGCCATGCCAAGTAGCAGGTGTCAGGGCCTTGGCAGGGCACCCCGTGGGCCACTGAAGCTCAGAGCGATGAGTGGACATCACGTACAAAGGGGGCGACCTGCCAGCCCTGCAGACAGCCAGGGAGTGAGGCATGGGCGCTGGGGACCAGACTTCGAGGGCTCCGAGAAGGAGACGGCTCAGCTGCCCGCCACCACCCCATCTCCCCCGTTTGTGAGAAGCCGCCCCAAACCACTCCGACTGTCTCAGGGGTGAAGCTTCACGTGTACCCTGGGCCGCCGTGTCTTCTCTCATGGGGGAAACTCAACGGATGGCACCGCAGCCCCTCTGCCCCTTTATCCGCCCCGCTCAGGGGAGGTGGATGTGGGGAGGGAAGCCGAGTGCTCAGCGCAGGCCCCTGGGAGCTGGCTGCAGGGAGCACATCCCCACCCCCTCACCCGCAGCTTCCCCACTCCGACACCCCAGCCCCGTGGGGAGGCCCCGCTTGGCCCAACTCTGCCGACACAGAGCTGCGTCTGCCTGACCCCGAGCCCTCCATCTCAGCCATCATCTGTAACAAGCGGGGGCAGCCCACTCCAGGAGGAGCTTCAGAGCCTTGGGGCTGGGGCTGCCCTCGGGGATCAGGCAGCTTCACAGAGGAAGCTTCCATCGGCTGAGCCCTCCCACCTCCCCTTCACCACCGGCCATCTGATGACCTTGGTCACAGCTAATCCCTAGGCTGGACCTCACATCTCCCAGGTGGAAGCAGGCACCTGGCTTGAGGTCTCCATGGCCCTGGGGTTCTGCTGATTTTTGAGAATCTCAAGGGAGATGTGAGAGCTCACTCACCTGTCTCCGTGGGGACACAGCTCATCACTGTTTAGTCCCTAAGTCATGTTCAATTCTTTGTGACCCCGTGAACTGTAGCCCTCCAGGCTCCTCTGTCTGCGGAATTCTCCAGGCAAGGAATACTGGAGCGGGTTGCCATTCCTTTCTCCAGGGGAATCTTCCCAACCCAGGGATCGAATCCGCGTCTCCAGCTCTGGCAGGTGGATTTTTCACCTCTGAGCCAGCAGGGCAGCCCCGGGGGCACAGGTGGCATTTGATAAACCTGTTTGAAGACCTGGCTGCTGCTGCTGCTGCTGCTAAGTCGCTGCAGTCATGTCCGACTCTGTGCAACCCCAGAGACGGCAGCCCCCCAGGCTCCCCCGTCCCTGGGATTCTCCAGGCAAGAACACTGGAGTGGGTTGCCATTTCCTTCTCCAGAAGACCTGGTTAGAGCTGTGGAATCCTCAATTTTCCCGGAAGATGCTCAGCACGGAAAGCATGCACACACCCCCTTCTTGAGGAGGAGGCTGGTTTAAACAGCAGATTTCTGAAGGGAAGCGAGAGGCTAGAAGGAACCCAGATAAACACTGCAGGGTCGGGGAGGCCAGGAGCAGCTGAAGCTGTGGATCCAGATGGACTGAAGCCAGACGTGCCGCCCACGGCCCTGGCTTTGTGGAGCGGCCCTTATCGGCCATCGCTTCCTGACGCTTCGCAGATGCACAAGAAGAGAAAAGCTGGTTCCATCCACCTCACAGCCGGGAGGCCAGCCACATGCAGTCCTCAGCCACCCACTCCCGAGAGCGGGTGCCCTCCGCCCTGGCCCCCCTCTGGAGGCCCCAGGAGCTGGGGTGCCGCTGACCCCTGTCCCTCCTTGCATCAGAGCTCCTCCCTGCCCAGGCCTCTAGAAAACTCTTCTGCTCCAGTGCTGAACAGCTTCCCCGTTCTGTCTTCAAACCCCCGGCCTTTTCTTTCTGCTGGAACGGAAGGAGGATGTGCGGTGACGATGGGGCGGCCTCACTCTGCCCTGTCTCCATCCTCCGCCTTGGCTCCTGGTTTTTCTCTCCTTATTTCTCCTGTTTAACTCAGGAGAGCCAGCCCGGCCCCTCAGGTACATGCCGGTGCAGGAGGGAGTGGGAGGCAGATTTAAATCACCGAGAATTTAAGAAGAGGGACGTGGTTACCGTCCGTGCTCCCCACCTGTGCTCCCGGCTCCCCCGCTTCTGGGCGAGGACGGACAGGCACAGGGTGGCTTCAGGGGTCGAGGAAGCAGCCCCCAGCTCCATCCTCACGGTAAAGTAGGATTCTCAGCAACGCCACGCTCTCCTCCAAGGGACAGCAGGCATCAGAGGCAGAAAATGGAGCCCCAGAAACCCAAGGTCTCTTGAATTAGCAGAAAAATAGATGCTCGAAAGAAAGAATCATCAAAGAGACATTCAGGTTCATCTCGCCCCAGATCTCCCCTGGGCTGCGTCCCCAGGGGCCACACTGTCCAGCCCTGTCCGAACGCCCCTGGGCTCGGGGTCTGAGGACAGTGCAGACTCCCGCACCTGGGGTCAGCTCCAACTGTCTCAGGTTCTGAGACTTGGGTCACACTGGATGATGCCCTTTTGCCCATCACAAGAGGCTCTGCCGTTGAACCCCAAGGCCCCTGGACACAAATTTCCCTGGGCGCACACCTGGACCGGTCTCCTGTCCCCCCGGCCGTCACCTGCCCTGGCTCTCAGCCGCTGGAACTGTCCCCAGCGCCCTAGTTTCTGAAGGGCTCCTCAGGAAGTATATTCTGCTTGCTAAAAGAAGCTCTGTCCTTGCAGAACTCTTAAAACCGAGTTATCGCTTCTCAGTGATTCAAACAGACTCACTCCCCACAAGCTTCCTCACACAAAGCAAAGTGAACCCGTGGGCTACAGACAAATGTGCTCCTCCCAAGGAGTTCTCGTCCTGAACTTAAGTGCTTTTACAGGTCATTGACTCCCTGGCCGAGGGGCTGGAGCAGGGAGAGAGCTGAGCTGGGGTCCTGGGGGCTGCCACCCCAAAGACCAATCAGAGTCGGCCTAAGAAGCTCTGAAATCATAGTAACATGAGTCAACATTCAGCCAAATGAAATTTGCACATGCTTCTGAGCGCTGTCTGCTTTCTGAGGCCGGGCACACTGGCACGGGGAGGGCCTTGGGGCTTCTGCGTTTCTGTTTGGGCCACGGCACAAAAGTGGAAAAACGTCCTGATCTGTTTTCCAGCCGTTATCTGATTTCAGGTCCCGGCAGTTCGGAGAAGGTCAGTCAGTGCAGGCGGACAGCGGCGCTGGTGCCAAGGGGCCCTGGGCTCCCAGGAGAGCTCGCAGCAGGGGTGTGTCCCGCTCGGCGCCCTGGGCTCGCGGGACCCAGGCTGCTGCTGGGGCGGCAGGAGAGAGCCCTCAGAGGAAGAGGAGAGGGGGCTCGGTGTGGACAGGGGTCAAGGCCAGAGGGGCCTGAACCTGAATCCTCACCCTGTGTGCTCGTGAGCAGACAGTGTGGGTCTGTGTGTGTGTGAGAGAGAGAGAGTGAGTGTGTGTAAGTGTGAGAGAGAGTGTGTGTGTGTCTCTGTGTGTGTGTGTATATGAGTGTGTGTGTCTGTGTGTATGAGTGTCTATGTGAGTGTGTGAGTGTGTATGACAAAGTCTGTGTGTGTGTATGAGAAAGAGTGTGTCTGTGTGAGCGTGTGTCTGTGTGTGTATGAGACAGTGTGTATGTGTCTGTGTGAGCATGTGTGTATGAGCGTGTGTGTGTAAAAGTATGATTGTGTGTGTGTGTATATGAGAGAGAATGTGAGTATATCTGTGTGTGTATGAGTGTGTAATAGTGTCTGTGTGTATATATGAGAATGTGTGTCTGTGTCTCTGTGTCTGTGTGAGTGTGTGTATGTGTCTGTGTGAGTATGCCTGTGTGTATGAGAGTGTGTGTGTATGAGAGAAAGTGTGTCTGTGTGAGCATGTGTGTGGTGTGTGTATGAGAGTGTAAGTGTATGTGTGTGTTTGTGTGAGTGTGTGTGTCCGTGTCTGTGTATGACAGTGTGTGTATATGTGTGTAAGCGTGTGTGTGTATATTTCAGAGTGTGCATGCGTATGCAAGTGTGTGTGTCTGTGTGAGCGTGTGTCTATGTGTGTATGTATATGAGAGTGTGTGTGTATGAGTGTTTGTGTGTGTGTCTATGTGAGCATGTGTGTATGTAAGTGTATGAGTGTGTGTGTGTGTGAGTATATGAGAATGTGTGTATGTCTGTGTATGAGTGTGTATATGTGTGTATGTAAGCGTGTGTGTGTATGAGTGTGTGTATGTGAGCTTGTGTGTGTGTCTGTGAGTGTGTGTGTGAGTGTGTGTATGTGAGCTTGTGTGTCTGTGAGTGTATGTGTGTGTGTGAGTGTGTGTGTATGAGAGTGTGTCTGTGTGTAAGTGTATGAAAGCGTGTGTGTGTCTGAGTGTGTGTCTATGTATGTGGGTGTGTGTATGAGAGTGTGTGTCTGTGTATGAGTGTGTATATGTGTGTATGTGAGCATGTGTGTGTATGAGTGTGTGTGTATGTGAGCTTGTGTGTGTGTGTGTGTGTGTAGGAGAGTATGTCTGTGTGTGTCTGTGTGAGTGTGTAAGTGTATGAGAGTGTGTGTTTGTGTGAGTGTATGTCTGTGTATGTAAGCATGTGTGTGTATGAGTGTGTGTGTGTATGAGTGTGTGTGTCTATGTGACCATGTATGTGTGTATGTGTATGAGTGTGTGTATGTGTATGAGAGTGTGTGTGTGTTTGTATGAGTGTGTGTCTGTGTGAGCATGTGTGTGTGTGTGTGTAAGCGTGTGTGTGTATGAGAGTGTGTATGTGTCTGTGTGAGCATGTGTGTATGTGTGTATGTGTATGAGAGTGTGTGTGTATGAGAGAGAGAGAGACAGGATACCTGATTCATGGAGTGGGGCTGGCGATGCACATGGATGGGAAGCCCAGTTCTGCTCGGGTGGGCACTGTCCCCTCCTCCAGCCCTGTGATGCCCAGCGTCCCCATCGAAGGCTGAGCAGCCCCCAGAAAGCACGCAGATGCAGGATCCCACCGGATCTGCAGGTACAGGTGATGCACAGGAGACGTTTGCTGCACGGAGCTGAGCGTACTGGGGACCGGAGCTCGCAGCCAGGGAGGCGAGCCCAGCCCAGCTCTGGGCAGCAGCCCTGCGCCAGGTGGGCACGTCCTCCCAGCCCAGCCCATGTAGGATCCCGGGAATCCTCCCTGCAACAGAGGCAGGCTGTGGGCACTGGTGAGTGAGGGCATGGATGAGTGAGGCGCAGAGAGGCAGGGGTGCTGACCGCCCTCTGGACCCCCGACCCCCGCTGGGGGATGTGCATGCTCCGGGCTCAGTGGCTGGAGGGCAAGCACCTGCTGCTCACTCAACAGTGGTAACAAGTGATAGCAATGCCCCATTGCTGCCCCTGCCCTAAGGCATCGGCTGCCCCTGCCCTAAGGCATCGGCTGCCTCAGACTGCCGAGGTCCTTCTCTACCCACAGGGCACACACTCTGCCTGGGGGCTTCCCTCCCTCCAGGCCTCCAGTCACTCCCCACCTGGCGCCGCCCCTCACCCCACCTTGACCTTCCACGTGGAGACCCGCACTGTCTTGAGCAGACGACTGCAAACAAGAGCGCCGTGAAAGAAGGTGACGGATCTCTGCTCCCCCTCATGGGAGCAGAGTGCCCTCTCTTCTGGGAGCCCTTCCTGACCCCAGCCCAGCCCTTCCTCCACGTGTCCAGCAGGCTTCCCACCAGGGCAGCCTGACCAGGGGCTTGGTCAGTGTGGCTGTGATGAGCGTAGTCCGGGATGGGGTCTTGCTAACACTGGGCTTGACGCAAGGTCCCTGCTATCACGGGGTGGGGGCAGCACTAGGCTCGGGGGGCGGGGTGGGGTTTCAGCACACGCCTCTAGCCGGGCAGGAAGGGATGGGCAGCGGGGAGCAGGGCAGAGAGAGGAAGGAGTGTCGTAGGGAGCGAGGAGCAATCCTAGCAAACATCCCCGGGAGCGGCAAGCGTGAGAGAGCAGCTCGGCAACCCTGGAAGGGGGCTGTGCGTGTGCGTGTTTGTGTGTGTGTGTGTACACGTTTGTGCATGTGTGCATTTGTGTGTGTGTGTGAATTTGTGTCTGTGCCCATTTGTGTGTTTGTGTGTGTGTGCACACACGTGTGCACTGTTTGCGCACACGTGTGCACATGTGTTTGCACATGTGTGTGCACATGCACTCACTGACAGGATGACCACAGGGCACATCAGTTAAACTGAGACACTCCTGAGAGTGACGGGCACTGTCACTGACCAGGGCTGAACCAGGGTGGCCCCAGGCAGATGGGCAGGGACAGTCATCCCATCGACAGGGCATCCATTTCTTTCCTCCCCCGGACCACAGCCTCGCCTCAGCCCAGAGGAGCCCTGCGTGGTGGACCTCACCGTGGGCGCACCAGCCCCGCGCCTCCCTAAGATGCTCGATTCCCGGCAAGACGCACAGCCCCAGCAGGCACACGTCCGTGCAAGTGCGCCCACAACAGCGGCCCCCTCCTGCCTTCCATGTAGAGCACCCAGCGCCCCTGGTATTACACAGTCAGAATTCTTTTCACAGCCATGGCCTCGGGTTTATCCTGGGTGTCCCAGTCCCTCCAGCGATGACATGCCCTCACTGGGTATGTGTCATCGACAAATGCTCGTTGCAGCCTCTAGCACTAACATTTAATGAAGCGTGCAGAAGAAAAGTGGCTCCTCCAGGGGTGGGCGCATGGGGTTTCCAGCTGAAAGCACAGACCCCCCACACTGCGAATCCGAACGCACGAATGGGCTGGTGCAGGGGTTCCAGACGGGGCCTGATAAAGGCCGGCTGTGGGGCCTGTGTCCTGCAGACGCCCAGGCCTTCACTGCTGAGCCGCCGGCTTGTGTACGAGGTGGGGTGCAGCTGGGCAGCATGCTCGCTTAAGTCTGGGGGCCGTGCTCACTGGCAGAGAATCTGGCTCTGCACAACCCCATGGCTGTTCCTACAGAGATCTGGCAAGCCTCGCCTTTCTGGAATCACACTCTGAATAGTGGCCCCTCTGCCTGCAGATACTGGGGTGCCTCTGAGCTTTCCCTAGGGCTCTGCTTCATGCCATTTCCTTCTGGTCTTCTACCCCTCCTGTGATTTCAGTCCAGGGTTCTCTCGGAGACCCCAGCCTGGGCCAGACCAGTCCGTCCTCCACACTCTCCCCCGTCAAAAATCTCCTCGCTGTGTCTGCCGTCTTCATCTTCTGTGTTTCCCTGACAACTTTCTTGAATTAAAAATTATATTAAAAATATTAATTACATTGGGAAAGAAAAAGCACCTTCACTATCGTATGTGTTTCCAAACAGCCTCACAGTAAGTGGAGCTTCTCATTCAAAAAAATATCGTATTGGATTCCCCAGCTGAGAGAGGCGCCTTATCAAGGCACAATCTACAGATGGCACAAAAGACAGAGAGAGAGAGAGAGAGCTGGGAAAGGACTAGCAGAGAGCCACTGACCCATCAGGACGGGTGTGGAGAGAAAACTCTGCGTGCGTGTGTTAAAGCTGGCGGGGTGCTGTGCTCAGCTGCACTCTGCTCTTTGAAACCCCATGGTCTGCAGCCCTCCAGGCTCCTCTCTCCATGGGATTCTCCCGGCAAGGATACTGGAGTGGGCTGTCATTTCCTCCTCCAGAGGATCTTCTCAGGCCAGGGATCGAATCTATGTCTCCGGGATCTCCCGCATTGCAGGCAGACTCTTGATTGCTGAGCCCAGTCACCAGGGAAGCCCATGTGAAGTACCAAGAGTCTAAAAAAAAAATTGCGATAAACAGACGCGGCAGAGTCGTGGTTCTTGCCGTGAAGGCACACACAGAAACCTTCTCAGCTCTTGTTCAAAAGAGTCCTTCACTCTCCTCATTAAGGGGATGGGCGGTATTATCTAGTTTTTGCTTCTCTGAATGGAATCTTTTTGTTTCATTATATAATCTGATTGTTTATCCCTAGTGTGTATGAGGACATTCTTAACATTAATTTTCCCTTAGTAACTGGCCTCCATTCTAAATGTTTGTTTGGCTGGTTCTAATGGTTCTGAACTGGTTTCTTTTTTCGTTGCTGGGGCCAGAGGGGCAGGGCAAGGTCCCAGGTAGATCACTATGCTGTTCCAGTTTCCCATAGTCCCATCTCTATTTCTTTTTCCTGTTTCCCAGGCAGTGTCGCGATACAGAACGCTGCTGAGGATGCTCTTGACCTTCATGCCGAGGCAGTGACGGCCACAACAGCTTCTGGAATAGGTACGCTTGGTGAGGCTGAGGACGAATCTTATTGTAGCTTCTGGAGACTTGAAATACCAGAAAAAGAGATTTTACTATCAGGAATGCGTAACATTTTCCCAGATGCATCTTCAGCATCTACTGAGATGATTATTTTCATCTTCCCTTTTGACTGTGGGTGGACTGGACGGCGTGACTCAGGGGAGAAGCAGAAGCAATACCAGAGCTTCTGACACCCATTGACAGTACGTCCAGAAACCCGGCACGCGGGCATGTTCAGCTGCTTCAGTCGTGTCTGAATGTGACCCCACGGACTGTAGCCCGCCAGGCTCTTCTGCCTATGGGATTTTCCTGGCAAGAATACTGGAGTGAGTTGCCATTTCTTCCTCCAAGGGACCTTCCTGACCCAGGGATCGAACCCGTGTCTCCTGCATTGCAGGTGGGTGCTTTTACCGCTGAGCCACCGGGGAAGTCCCAAAACCTGGCCAGGAGACCCAAATGCTCAGCTGGCCTTCTAGTCCATAAATGAAGCCTCCTTCCAGGTTTCCAATGAGACCGCCTTAATCTTTGGAAATACTGCTGAGTTTATTTTTCCTATACTTTATATGGAATGTGATCTAAAAGGAGGTGGGTCTGTCTGTTTTTTAAATCTCCTACAGGTTTTCATTTATAGATATGACAAACACTGAGATGTTCTTTCCTTTTTCTTAACTAGTTTCTGGGTGGAGGAGGTGGTCCCCAGAGGGGGACTCTTCCTCAGTCCTCAGGGGAAGTGGGTACACTGGGGAGCCCACTTCCTGTCCGAAGGATGCTTCAGAGTAGAAGGAGTCACCTGGACAGAGCTCACCTGGAGCCTGACGTCTCCAGAGGCTCTTCATGAAACATCCGACAGCCATTCTTTTCCCAGGCTCCGCTCCATACAGTTTTGAAATTCTTTAGGAGGAAGTTAAGAGCCGCTCAGAGCCGCCTGGTCCCCAGTGCAGAGCTGCCTGTATGTCCACTTTGACCCTCGACTCCCCTCTAGTGAGGGCTCAGCGGCTGCTGCGTCTCCGGAGGGACCCCCAGTCATCCCACAGTCACCCAGAGTGCCGAGGCGGGCCGGGGTGCTGGGGCTAAGTTCTGCTGGCCCCCTCGCCACAGGCAATGAGTAATTTTGGACTTGAGCCCTGGTCTGTGGGCCTCGGGAGCCCCCTGTCTCCTGCCATCCTGGCGCCTCCCTCCAGCCTTCCCAGACAGGGGAGCCCCACGAGAGATGGGTCCCCTTATCTTTTTCCTGCCTTTCTCTATTGCATCAGAATCTTCTGAAGCAAATGTGCACTTGGGAAGGAGCTTTGCGATTCAAGGGTCTTTGCCAAAGGTCTGCGAGGTGACGCTTGCATCTGTTTATTTATTGCTTGGTGCTTGGGGACAGGGCAGAAATGTGCAGACACCCATGACCCCCAGAAAGCGGGCCGAGGGAACCACCATGGGGATCGGTCCGGCTGATTTACGGCACTCCCGTGACCCAGGTCAGGAAGCTCAAGTTCACAGCATTTTCTTGGCGCCCCTCTATTCCTAAACGTCCAGCTCACTGCAAGCCAGTCCCCATCTCAAGGTGATGTGTAATTCTTCAATTTCCTAACAAGTAACAAACGCCAGCCAGGCTAAAATGGAGCACCCAGGTCGCACCCTGGGTTGGAAGGCTTGGCCGCCATCACACACGCTTTTCATTGCTCTTCTTCGACCTTTTGAGTCTGCTGGTTCTCCCCTCCAGGGAGGAGGCTGTTGGAGCCTGTCCCGGGGGTCGCACCGCTGCAGGAGTCTGGGAAGTGGCCTTCTGAGCCTCGGCTAAGCCCTGCAACTGGACCTTCCCTCTCACCTGTCACCAGGGCTCCCTGAAGGGCCAAGTGTCCTCCGTGTCCCACCCCAGAAGGAAGACGCATAGCTGTTTCCACTGTGGCCGAAGCCGTGGCAGCTTGCAGATGTCCTCTGTCCGTGGCTGGGGTCTGCCCGCTTGAATCAAGCCATGGAAGAGGCGGGAAAGCCAGGGACAGCTCTGCGCTGCTTCCCGAGTCCTCTGGTTGTAAGACAGGAGATCGTGTGAGGCTGCGGACACCCTGCCGTCCTTCACTCATTTCTGTGCTTTCATGCATTCGGCACCAAGTCACGGGCAGAGTTCACATGAGCACAGGCGCTCCGCAGGGAGGGGCCCGGTGTGGCAGAGAGAGGGAGCACGTCCCAGTGACAGAGGAGCACGTGCCCCTGCACCTGGACGGCTCAGGTGCACGGGAGCCCAGGGCAGATACCTCTCTACCTGACCACAGCAAGCATCCAAACAATGCCAACCTTGACCTTGCCAGGGAGGCGGGCCCTGCCGGTGCTCCGGGAGAGGAGCAAAGGGCCGGAATGAAAGATTTTTTTAGCAAACTACCTTGAGGCAGTGGGAAATGGGCCGCGGTGGCAGTTGGTGGAGACTGGCATCCACCAGGGAGAAAGTCAGTGGGCCGGGGTCCAACCAGGACACAAATCATTGCAAAAGTTCAGCCTTCTGTTTGGAGGCGAGGGACATTGCAATGTCTCGTTGGGCTGTATCCTAACATTTTTTCCATTCTTTTGCAAAAGGCGAACATTAAATAACTAAATTGGACACTTTAAGCCCCAGTAACATGGGACTGAAGAGGAGCACTGTGCTTGCAATTAAGATAACCACCAGAGGAAAGGCGGGAGCTTTGAGCAAATGAGGTTTCCATTCTACTGGGCTCAGTAACACAGGAGGAGTCCACCAAGGGCCTGCAGACAGCCGTGTCCCCACATCCTTGCTTCCCTTGAACAACGGAGGCCACTAACCACCCTCGTCCCCACCAGGTTGCCGTCTCGGCCTGCCATGCCACAGGAAACCCGTCTTCTGGGAAGATGGTGCCCACCCCTCACCAGCCTGCCCAGCTCCCTTGTCTCCCAGAAGGGCTCCTAAGTCCTCCAAGACACAGATCATGTCTCAGCCTGATGGAGAACAGCCAGTGATTATCAGCAAGGTTAGAGCAAGTTACAGCCCAGCTTTGGGGTGACACAGTGTCCCCGTTTTCAGGGCAGGTTTGGGGACAGGGACCGTAGACCAGAGAAGTGTAGGTTTCCAGGCTCATCCAAGCGAGATGTGAAAAAACACATTTCATTATTTTGTTTTTGGCACTGAGACGTTCCAGAACATTCCTTACAGGCTCACTTATTAAGTCGTTCAAAGACAAATGGGACTCTGGGTAGAGTTTGGCTTCTGTCCTCCAGGGAGGTGGGGTTGGGGGGTGGTACTTGGTAGCACATAGCTGAGGGGGGACGTGCAGGTGTGGATTCCAGCCAGCTCTGCAGCCCGCCCCGCCCCCACGCACACCCCACACCCTGGATGCTCACATCCCATGCCTGCTGTCCCCTGCTCCCGGGTCCCTCCGGCGACTCTGTTCAGCTCTGCTAACCCCCGACCTTGGCGGGATCCCCTTGCTCCAGGCAACCCTCTGCTCAAGCTGCCTCTTCAGAGAAGCCACGAGCTGCCAGGGTGATGCCAGCCTCCTGTCCCCCCTCCCTGCGCCCCCAGCTCTGCTGTCCTGCACAGCCCCCCCAACAATGACTTGAAATCTCATGGTGTGTGCCCTGCCTGCTGCCCCCGGCCCATCAGGCCAAGCTCTTTGGAGGCGGAAACCGCCTTCCTCTGCCCTGAATCCCAGCCTCTAATAGGAGCCCAGCACACAGACGGAGCTCAACCAGTTTCTGCCCCAATGAAGGGCCGAGTCCACAGCGTGCCACACCTCTGTCTGGCCTTCCCAGGAGACGAACCCACTGCTTCCTTGTTTGCAAACCACTCTCACACCACGCTGACGTCCAGCATCACAAGTGGGGGCCTGCACGTCTGTCTTCCCAACTGGGTCGGGGTTCCTCCACAGGAGAAACTCGATCACGATCACCTTTAGTCTCTGAACAGCCAGTGCTCAGTAAACGTGTGCACGACATGGAGACAGGGCTCTGAACACCAGCGCCTCTGGACCAGCCCAAGAAAGTGTGCTCCGGGCCGCACATCCCAGACCTCACGCCTGCACCTGCAGGGAGGCGAACCGGCGCCTGCTGCGCCCAACGCACCCACCGCCCCGGTGAGGCCACCTGCCCTCAGGCACGTCCCAGCACCCAGGATCTGTTCCTCTTCTTGAAAGTCTTTCTTTAGATTGTAGAAAAAAATACACAGCATTACACATTACCATATATAAAACAGGTAACCAACGAGGACCTACTGTATGGCACAGAGAATTATACTCAACGTTTTACAATCACGTATAAGGGAAGAAACTCTGAAGGATACATTGGTGGTGTTCACTCATTAAGTCATCTCCGACTCTGCGACCCCATGGACGGCAGCACGCCAGGCTCCCCTGTCCTCCACCACCTCCCGGAGCTTGCTCAAACTCATGTCCATCGAGTCGGAGATGCCATCCAACCATCTCATCCTCTGCCTCCCTCTTCTCTTTTTGCCTTCAATCTTTCCCAGCATCAGGGTCTTTTTCCACTGAGTCAGCTCTTCACATCAGGTGGCCAAAGTACTGCAGCTTCCACTCCAAGGATATATGAATGCATACTCCAAGGATATACGTGTGCGTGTATCTACAGTATCTTGCTAGTTTGGGCATACAACACAGTGGTTCAGCTTTATATATGAGTACAGACTGTTATAGACTGTCATTCAGTCACTAACTTGTGTCCAACTCTTTTACTACTGCATGGGTCGCAGCCAGTCAGGGTCCTCTGTCTGTGTGATCTCCCAGTCAAGAATATTGGAGTGGGTTGCCATTTCCTTTTCCAATAGATTACACACACACACACACACACACACGTATGTGTATAATTGAGTCTATGCTCTATACCTAAAACTAACAAACATACTGTAAACTATACTTAAATGTTTTAAATAAATGGGGAAAATGCAGCATAAAACTTACCGTCTTTACCATTTTCGGTGTATAGTTCAGTAGCATTTAAATATCACACAGTTGTGCAACCAGCCTCTAGAACTTTCTCATCTTGAAACACTGAAGCTTTGTACCCGTGCGGCAGCACCTCTCCTATTTCCTCCTCTGCCCAGCGTCTGTCTCTAGGACTCTGACCATCCCGGAGACCTCACATGAGCGGAATCACACAGTATTTGTCTTTCTGTGTCTGGCTCATTTCTCTTGGCCTAAGATGCTCAAAGTCCACCCACAGCGGAGCCCGTGACAGCAGGCCCTCCCCTCGCAAGGCTGAGCGACATTCCACCCAAGGGATAAACTCCGTTTTGCTCATCCATTCAGCCCTCAGCGAATACTCAGGTGGCCCCCGCCGCTTCACTGTCCTTTCAGGGGATTTTCCGTTTCCACAGCTGCTGCACCGTCGTCCGTGCCGCCACCAGGGCACGCTTCCCCACAGCCTCGCCAACCCTTGCTGCTTTCCTGCTTCACGGAAGCAGGCACCGTAACAGGTGTGAGGCGGTATCTTACCGCGGGTTTAATTTACATTTATCTCATGACGGGCAACGTTGAGTATCTTTTCCTGTACTTGTCAGCCATTTGTATATCATCTTTTCCAGTTCTACTTTTTTATGTTTTTTGATGCAGACAGTTTTTAAAGTCTTCTTTGAGTTTGTTACATTACTTCTGTTTTATGATTTTTTTTTTTTGACCCTGAGGCTTGTGAGATCTTGGCTCCCCCATCAGGGATTAAACCTGCACACCCTGCATTGGAAGGTGAAGTTTTAACCACTGGACCACCAGGAGAGTCCCTGTGTATCAACTTTGCAGAAACGCCTATTCAGGTATTTTACCCATTTTTAAATCAGATCTCAATCGTTGCTGTTTAGGTCAGAAGTCCTTCACGTATCCTGGACTTGCACGCATTTTCTCAAACACACGATTGGCACGCATCGTCTCCCATCTGTAGCTCCCTTTTCACTCTGCTTGTCGAGTCCTGTCGTGCACAGAAGTCCTTCCAGTGGATGGAGGCCCATCGGCCTATTTTCGCCTGCCTTGCTTGTCTCCTGAAAGTTTTACTGCCAGAGCCCAGATTGTTCTTTTTGGAAGGAGAAGATTCCGTCTCCACAGGGTAAACAAGCCACGGCAACAGCAGCCAGTGCCAGCGCTTCTCGCGGACTCCCTTCCTCCAGAGAGCTCCTCGTGCACTTGCCTGGCTTCCGTCCTGTGCCCTCGAGCCCATGATGCCCCCTCCTCCTTGAGCCGTGCCCGCCTAGCCACTTCTCCGTGGAGTCCTCCCTGGCCTCTGCAGGAAACAACTCAACCTTCAGGTGTCTGCATTCCCCACTCCATGCCATCTGACTGCCCACGGTCAGCACAGTCCACCCCGTGGCACCCCCATCACCAGCGTCAGAGTGGGCAGAGACCAGGGTGCGGGCCGTCCCACCGTGGCTGTGCTGAGCCACCACCTCTAATCCTTTCTCGTTCCCATATCTCCCCGCCACCCCACCCAGAGGCTGGACTGTCATGGGGACTGGTGGGTGCAGGACCAGGCAGTTGCCAAGCCTGTGTCCCATCCACGCTGAGCCCGGCCAGCCACATCTGCACGTGTGAGCGACAGAGGATGGCGTGGGGGCCCGGGGCCCGGAGACTCAGCCAGCTCAGAACACGGCTCACCAGGCAGACCGAGCCCCAGCCCACCCCAGAGGACAGCACCTTCTGTCCTGGGGGACCCGCCAGGGGCTCCCGTGGGCCAGCTGGGGACGGCAGAACGGAGTGACTCGGCCCCCTCCCCTCCCCTGGCTGAGACCTGCAGCATCATCTCTGCCCCAAAACCCACTGGACTGGAGTTTTGCCCAGCATGTGCTGGGGTGAGAGGTCAGCTCTAGGCAGATGTCAGTTTGGGGGCTTGGAGCCCACCAGCGTTCAGCCCCACTGAGTCCCACTCTAAACAGGACGATGTGCCAGACGATGCCCAGGCCCCTGAGTGCCCTGGGAGCCTCGGGCTGGTGTGGTCAGCGGAGCCCTGGCGCCCGGGCTTGCATCTCAGGGACACAGTCCCCGCCGCGCTGTGCCAGTGCGTGCTTGTCAGGGAGGTGGTTCAGGGGTGCCAGCTGCTGCCCTGGGCTTCTGCTACTTCTGTTCCTTCTTTCAGCCAACCTTTCATTCCACGTAAAGAGCCTCACTCAGGCGGGAAGCAAGCCCTCCTCCTGTCTCAGTCCTGCAGGGCAGGGCCTCATCTCCTCCTTCTGGCAGCCACCTGGCACACCCCACCTTCTGGGTCCCACTGGCCCTCCTTCTCACATCATCCAGGCCCTTGGGGATGTGCCCAGAGACCTCGGAGGCAGGGGTGCCACCCCGCCCCTGGCCACCCAGCCTGCTCATCAGCTTCTTTCTGGTGAGGATGCTACTGCATTTCAGCCCTGGGTTCGAGGCACATCCCAGGCGTGGCAGGATGACCCAGAGCCCACACCTGGCAGCCAGTCTGTCCGCCCTGGCCTCCATCTCTGGAGGCTGTTTGCTGGTGGCTTGCCCAGTGCCCACCCCGTGCACCTGGGTACACAGGGCGTCCTGCAGCCTCTGCAGCAACGCGTCTTCTGTCCTCTCCATGGCTACCCAGACTCACCTCCCTCCTATTGCAGCCGCCCCACTCCAGGAGCCGGACTGGGCTCTTCTCGGTGCGCCCTGACCCTCAAAGCCACTGTAGAGAGCCTGGTGAGTGTGCGTGTGTGTGAGACAGTGTATTGAGGTCGGAGGAGATATCACACAGCGTAGAGCATCTCAATTCTCGAAAATCACCAGTCACACCCACAATTCACCAATTACCCACCCCTACATCCGGATATGTGTCTTCCGCATATCATCAAAAATCACCACTCACGCCCCCCAGATCGGAATGTGTGTCTTCCCCACATCACCCGCCCCAACCCCAACCCTGCTAGGACACACTGTGGCAGCTCTCTGTCCCTCCCCCTCCGCAGAGAGCGGCTCAGGAGCTGTGGCCCCTCCAACGCCACAGCCCGCCCCCACTCCCGCAACCATCACCGGCTCCTGGGATGGCTGAGGCCGAAGCTCTGTCGCCCACAAGCCCAAGGCCCCAGCCAGCAGCCGGGGAACTGCACATCCCCAGCACTTTATCCCACATGCACGTTTGTGTCACAGACGCAGCGTGATTTCTTTGTGCACTTGGTAGGAGACAGAGGGCCCTCCCGCGACCCCCTCGCCTGTATTTTCCATCATGCAGACACGCCCCGTGTGCAAGCCACAGGCCGGGCCTCGGGCCGGGCCATAGGCAAGCCGTGGTCCCCAAGGTGCTCAGGCCACCCTGAGGGTCAGGCTGGAGACAGTTCCAGCACCAGGGCCAGTGCGGGGAGCACGGGGCGTCGGAGGGCGCCACACACAACACAGCTGGCGGGCCTCAGCCAAAGCCACTCGGCGTCCCCGTCTGTGGGCTGAGAGTAAGAGCGCCCACTCGCGGGCGGCTGCAGGAGAATAGGCGCTGCTCGTCACGTGCCGGGACCCGGAGGGAAGCGCTGCCCTTACGGCCTCAGCGGGCCCTCACTGGTCTCCCTGGCCCCCTGTGCTTCTCCTGGGCCGTGCGGTTCTGCCCCTGACACCAGTCTGGAGGGGGGTCCCTCACACATCCACGCAGCCGGGACTGTGGGTGGGAGGCACCTCCACCAAAGCCACCCCCAAGCCTGGTCTCACTCAGCTGCTCCCTGGGGGCCTCTGACCCCCATGGACCCATCCATCCCTTAGAGCACAGGAGTCCAGAGAAGGGGCTGCTCAAGGGGAGGTGCCCAGAAGGCAGTCCTGAAGGGTGGGCTGCAGGGCATGGAGCAGTGTTCCATCTGGGCCTGAGCGGGCCAGGCCGGAGGCACCCAGGGGCGGGTGGGCCTCAGGCAGGGTGGGCCCCAGGCAGGGTGGGCCCTGGGCCCTGCGTCTCTGCAGAGCAGCCCAGGCCGGCGCCCCTGACACATCCCACGCGGTCCTGGCCCCAGCCTGGGTCCTGGCATCCTGGGCCCCTCGTCCCCTTGCCCAGGCTGACCCTCAGGAGCTGGGTGCTGCCTCCTGCCCCGGGCTCCTGGCGCCCCATTCAAGCCTTCCTGATCTGTTTATTTGCACAGCCAGAAGACAAAAAGCCGTCGCTCTGAGTCACTCCTGTTCCCCAGTCGGCTCTGATTCATGCAGGAGGCCCACGGCGGGGACTAACCCGGCCGTTAACCTCTTGGTTTCTTTATGTCTCTACAGCAAAGGCATGTGTGGTTTCGGATTGAGAATTGAAGCACGGCCCGCTGCATCTGCGTGCTCGTGGGCGAGCTGCTGAGGACGGGCGGCCCACAGGAGAGGGCCTGCCCCGGGCTTCCCCTCCTGGATACCTCAGAACCACCTCACCCGGCAGTAATGGAAACTTACAAACATTTCAATCATCGTCCTGCAAAGGATCGGGCCATCTGACAAGGGTGGTTCCAGGATGTGCCAGAAGTGTGCACCAACATAGCCCCGGGGGTGAAAGAAGCCAGGCTCAGAGATAATTCGATCATGGTTCAGAATCAGAAAGGAAACGTGAGGCTCAGAGCCGGGCTCAGCCTGGGGACCCTTGGCTGGGAGGCTGCAGGCACAGTTCAGACCCCAGAGAAGGCTATAAACAACCAGGGTCCAGGGTTGCAGAGAATCTGACCTGCCCAGATGGGAGGGAGTGGAAGCCCACCAGCACCGCCAACCTCCCCTCGGGTCCTGAATGTGTGAGGTTCGTCCCGAAGGCCAGGAGCGAGGGGTGAGCGATTTCTGTCTCGAGTCCCAGTGACCAGTGAACATAAGCGCCCCCAGAAGGTCCTCTCTGGGTCCCTCTGAATCTGGATTAGGGGGACCCCCTGTTCCCTGTATCTTCTCCACTTGCTTCTATTAATACAAATCTGAAGCGGTTCGTGATTAAGAGCAAATATCCCCCAATACAGAGAGAAGAACAGAAAAGAAAAACGAATGAGGAGGCTGAACCCAAACTGAGGGCGGGGGTGACCACGGGGGCAGAGGATGAGCTAAGCGCCTGTGCCGATCTGCCCCGGAGATAAAGGGCGGAAAACGGAAAGATGCCCGCCCCCAGACCCCACAAGCCTGCCCAGGGTTCTGCTAGGGAGCCCAGCTGGGCCAGGTTGGCCGGTTCCAGGAGAAGACAGCGGATGATGGTGGCATTAAAGGCACTGCGGTGCGAATACAGACGACTGGGGATGGAAAGGGGAGCGGGGATCATGGAAGATGCAGAAACTATCTCGGAGTTGCTTCCGGAGGAACTGAAGCTGTGACTCGGAAAGGAAGCTCCAGCGAGGGTGGGTCTGTGGGGGGGCAGAGGGCTTCACGGGGTGGGGGCGGGACTGGGGTGGGAGGGTGAACAGAGTCTGGAGGAAGGGGTGCTTGGGATGAGCCCTCCACTCTCTCTCTCTCAAAAAGTCCCAGTGGCTTTTCTCAAACCGCATAAGTGATACACGACATTTGTGGAAAATTTGGAAAATAAAGGAAAGCAATAAAAATAAGGAGGAGAGTTCGAGGCTCTTGCATTGATTCTAGTCCACAGACACCTGCCCTTACCCTTTCTCTGGACAAGGACGCCCATGCAAGCACACACACTGGACCCCCAACCCGAGGTCGTACAGGGCCGTATACCTGTTTCCCTCCCATTATTACATCTCTGCTGAGAGGTGAAGCCAAGTGAAAGTCGCTCAGTTGTGCCCAACTCTTTGCAACCCCACGGACTATACAGTCCATGGAATTCTCCAGGCCAGGATACTGGAGTGGGTAGCTGTTTCCTTCTCCAGGGGACCATGCCAACCCAGGGATGGAACCCAGGTCTCCTCCACTGCAGGCGGATTCTTTACCAGCTGAACCACAGGGTGAAGCCCTACATATCTGCTGACACCACAAAATTTGCTGACTGTATAGTGCTCCAGCGTAGGGATAAAGCACCTATTCAACAGCTTCCCAGGACACTCCCTAGTGTTAGCAAAGCTGATAAGAGGGTCTTCGTTGCAAGACAGAGCCACGGTGATTCACTCAAGGTAACTCCTGAAAGTGGGTTTGCTCCATGCAAGCCGCTTTCCAATTCTTCAGTCTTTTTTACCTACTGTCAAAACCTCTTTAGAAAGATTTTACAACTTATCTTCTCCCTGGCAGGGACAGAGGCCCGGCTCCTCACAGTTTCCTCAATAACAGGAATTATCATCATATATTATATGTATTATTATTTAATAAATAAATAATAATAAATAAGGCGAGGAACCAGAGCTCAAATTGCCAACATCCGCTGGATCATGGAAAAAGCAAGAGAGTTCCAGAAAAACATCTATTTCTGCTTTATTGACTATGCCAAAGCCTTTGACTGTGTGGATCACAATCAACTGTGGAAAATTCTGAAAGAGACGGGAATACCAGACCACCTGACCTGCCTCTTGAGAAATCTGTATGCAGGTCAGGAAGCAACAGTCAGAACTGGACATGGAACAACAGACTGGTTCCAAATAGGAAAAGGAGCACGTCAAGGCTGTATATTGTCACCCTGCTTATTTAACTTATATGCAGAGTACATCATGAGAAACGCTGGGCTGGAAGAAACACAAGCTGGAATCAAGATTGCCAGGAGAAATATCAATCACCGCAGATATGCAGATGACACCACCCTTATGGCAGAAAGTGAAGAGGAACTAAAGAGCCTCTTGATGAAAGTGAAAGTGGAGACTGAAAAAGTTGGCTTAAAGTTCAACATTCAGAAAATGAAGATCATGGCATCCGGTCCCATCACTTCATGGCAAATAGATGGGGAAACAGTGGAAACAGTGTCAGACTTTATTTTTTTGGCTCCAAAATCACTGCAGATGGTGACTGCAGCCATGAAATTAAAAGATGCTTACTCCTTGGAAGAAAAGTTATGACAAACCTAGACAGTATATTCAAAAGCAGATAAATTACTTTGCCGACTAAGGTCTGTCTAGTCAAGGCTATGGTTTTTCCTGTGGTCATGTATGGATGTGAGAGTTGGACTATGAAGAAGGCTGAGCACCGAAGAATGGATGCTTTTGAACTGTGGTGTTGGAGAAGACTCTTGAGAGTCCCTTGGACTGCAAGGAGATCCAACCAGTCCATTCTGAAGGAGATCAACTCTGGGATTTCTTTGGAGGGAATGATGCTAAAGCTGAAACTCCAGTACTTTGGCCACCTCGTGCGAAGAGTTGACTCAGTGGAAAAGACTCTGATGCTGGGAGGGATTGGGGGCAGGAGGAAAAGGGGACGACAGAGGATGAGATGGCTGGATGGCATCACTGACTCGATGGACGTGAGTCTGAGTGAACTCCGGGAGATGGTGATGGACGGGGAGGCCTGGCGTGCTGCGATTCATGGGGTCGCAAAGAGTTGGACACGACTGAGCAACTGAACTGAACTGATATAATGCATAAAATATATTATAAGATGTGTAAAAAGTGGAAAATCCACTTTAATATAAAATCATGTCCTCTTATTTTGAGTTTCTTGGCTACTGTTGAGGCTCAACACTTTTTTATGTGTACTGGCCAACTGAATGTCCTGTTTTATAAATTCATATATTTTGCCCTTATTTTCTGCTGGGTAATTATCTTTTCTCTTATGGATCTTTAAGCGTTCTGTGTCTTGTTAAGAATATTGATTCCTTATGAAACAGATTGTAAAAACTTCCCAATTCCTTTCAAAACTCTGGATATCCTAGTTCTTTGGTGCTTGGAAGTTTAATTTTTTAGACTTTTTCTCTGTGACTTGTTTGCTGTTCCCAGATGAAGCTCTAAACGCAGGAGCCACGCTGTGAAGGCTCCGTCAGCAGCGCCTTCAGCCCCCTCCGTGTCCCCTGTCAGACTCTGGGGTGGGTGCACCCCGGGGTCGCGGGGGGGATGCATGTCAGTGATTCCTGCCAAACAGAACTGCGGACCTTGATGGGACAAACTGCATTCACCGTGTCCGCCCGGATTCACCGGGAGGCCTGATTTGGTGGCAGACGTTTTCACGGAGAGGTTGGGTGACACTTGACCAGCTCTGGGCACAGTGAGAGAACGAGGTGGCTAGACAGTGCTCCCCGCGTGTGAGTATCCAAGGGTGCCAGCTTAGTTCCCATCCCCCTGATGGTAGAGGGCTAGCCAAAAATTTCATTCAGGTTTTTCCGTAACATCTTGTGGGAAAACCCAAATGAACGTTTTGGCCAATCTGATATTTCTGACTCGAAGGGATCATCCACGAGATGGACATGGGTTTGGGTGAACTCCAGGAGTTGGTGACGGACAGGGAGTCCTGGCACGCTGCGCTCCACGGGGTCGCAAAGAGTTGGACACGACTGAGCGACTGAACTGAACTGATATCTCTGAACCTAGCTGGAGGAAGGATGGAGACCCACCACCTCCAACCCTGGATAGTGCCCTCCCTGGAGTGTTGGCCCGGCGTCCACAGAGTGGCCCACAGGGGAACACGGTGAGCCCGTCGCTCAGGGCAGAGGCGGCGGGACAGCAGAGCAGCGTCCCCGGGCACCGCAGCGCTGGACCGCACGTGTGCTCGGCGCCCTCGTGAATCAAAGCTCACGCCCTCCGCGTTCGGGGTCTGCGCTCGCACCTGCGGGAGAAAACGCACCGCATGGAGGCATCGGGGTCCCCGGATGTGTCTGGCTTGTGGGGGGCCCCTGGGTTCTGGTCAGGGAACCAAACCACTTAGCTCGGGGAGCCGGCAGGCAGCCTTGGGTCCCACACGAGTCCTCGCGCAGCAGCTCGGGGGAATCTGCCTCCCTTCTTCCCCCCCCCCGGTGGCCTTCTTTTTGGGGGGAGGGTGTAGGGGACCAGGAAGAGGGGAACAGCAGCAGCATCTCTGCTTGCACCCCTCCTGGGAAGAGCCTTCTCCCTCAGCTTCCAGCTCTCCTGGGCCCTCTCGTCTGGATTCTCCAAACAGCCCGTGAGCCCAGCCCCACCTGTGGGGTTTCTGCAAGTAAGTCAACGTGCGGACTGGGCAACACCATGAAGGCGGTGGTGTCTTTAGAAACGGACCCAAACCCCAGCAGAGGAAGCCGCAGGTGAGCACACACCCTCCAGCCCTCTCGGCGGGTCCCCGGGGCGGTGGCCAGGAAGCAGGTGAGGGGTGAACACGTTCATGATGGCACCATGCCCGTCGGCAGCCCGGCACTGCTGTGCCCGGGGACACTGGTCTGCTGTCCGAGCGCCTCTGCTCAGGGCAATTGAACCGGGGTCTCGCCCCACCCCTCTGGGCGCCACAGCCCGTGGACGCCAGGGCAACACTCCAGGGGGGACAGAGAGCACGCATCCACAAGGGAAGGAGAGACGACCCCCAGCTGGCCCTGAACGATGTCCCACCCCCCCTCCTCCCCTCGCCCCTCTCTCTGCAGGCAGCCCCCAAGAGGCTGGTCACACGTCCACTCTGCACTGGGCCAGGGTCCCGCCCCCGCGAAAGGCAACTCTGGAGAAAGAAAGGGATTCATTCACAAGAGCAGCTCAGGGCCTGAGGCCCCCTTCTCAGGAATCGCCACGTCAGGGCGGCCACAGAATCCGTCCCCTTTGAGCCTGAGAACTGGACTGAAATGGTCTGATGAGTGGGTGGGCCCTGGGCTTTGGGGAGCCCAGTGTTGGATGCAATGGGCTCCAGGGATCCCGGGCCAGCCACTCGCACGGGTGTGGAAGATGCTTCTGCTCTGGTCCATTGGTTGCCAGCCAGCAGGGCAGAACCCTGGGGCCACTCACTCCCCTGCCCCCTGCCACCCCCACCCCAGTGCCCGGCCCCCAAGCAGAGGCTTCGAGAGGTACGATCGACAGGCTGCCAAGTGTGCTGTCAGAGTTGTTTGAGGAACTTTTCTGATGAAGATGTAAGAGAGAGATTTCGAAAGGAAAACGCTTTTAGGCTGCACAAGCCGACAAGATGAGAAGCCTCTGATAAGGGCTGAACCACGTGGACCAGCAGATAACATCTCGAGAAAGTGGACGAAAGCAGACGGTCTAACCCACCTCCACCCTCGAGGCCTACTGGTCACCAGAGAGGCCCATGGTCTGACTCATACGGGGTTTTTTTGGTGCTAAAATACACATAATATACAATTTATCATTTCAACCAGTTTAAAGTATACAATCCAATAGAATTTCACTCAGTTGTGCAAACATCACCACGATCGAGTTCCAG
Organism: Capricornis sumatraensis; assembly: GCF_032405125.1. NCBI lineage: Eukaryota > Metazoa > Chordata > Mammalia > Artiodactyla > Bovidae > Capricornis > Capricornis sumatraensis. Next base: position 218,756,326 of record NC_091070.1, on the reverse strand, counting down.
ACCTTTTCCATCACCCCAAACAGCAATCCCACACCCGTGAAGCGGTCCCATCCCAGCCCGCCCCCACCCAGCCCTGGTCCCCGGCAACCACGAATCGGCTTTTGCTTGTCCCGGATATTTCATACAAATGGAGTCACACACTTTCCGGTCTTTTGTGTCTGAGTTCTTTAACTCGGCATAAAATGTTTTCAAGCCCCGCCCGTGTTGTATGAATAGCCTGAGTCAGAGCTCCATTCCCTCGGCCAAGTAATACTCCACTCGTCAGACAGGGCACAGCACACTGACCCCCCTCAGCTGGTGGACGTCTGTATCGCTTCCACCCCTGGCCGCTGTATGCAGTACTGCTATGGACATTAGTGAACACTTCGGTCTGAACACCTGCTTTCAATTCTTTGGTGTATCCACCCAGGAGGAAATGGCTGGGTCCTACTGGCTCTTGGAATGTTGATAACCAGAGACCTATCTGCACCTTACTCCGCTTTTTTAGACACAAGAAGACTGAGTTTCAGCGAGGCTCTGACATGCCTCAGCCCAGAAGTGCAGGGCTGAGAGCAAGAAAGCGGTGCCCACTGCCTGGTCACATCCGGGGAAGTCCTACTCAGACCCTCCCTCCCTTAGACACAAGACAGCGGGCTTCCCCCAACAGATTCACTTGGAGACCTAACCTGCTCCCACAAGAGCAAAGCCTTTGCTTTCTAATTATAGTCTCCCCAAATAGAAAAAGACCATGTCAGAGGAGTTCTTCCTAAGGGAAAGAATTACAGACGGTTTAGTCCGGAAACAGTATTTTCACTGAAGAGCAAAATGCATTGTGGAGAGACAAGGTGACCACATACAGTCACAGACATTTAAAACCCTCAGAATTCATGAGTTACTGCTCCACCCCATGAAGCGTAAGCAGAAGAGAGCTCAGTGCATGATGGAGACACACCAGCTTTGCCCTCTGTGTCCTCACGTCCCCTTCGCCTCTTTCTGGTTAGAAAAAGTGAAATTATGTAATTAACACTGAATGACACTTGCCGCAACTTTCAAGAAGTACACAACACACGCAGATTGTCTAAGAGCGTGCTTCATAGAATCTGCACATTGACACACTGCTGAGGACAAGCCAGGAGGGTGAGCTCTGTCGTCCGTGCAAGTAACACTTTATCACCGTTAGGAGCTTGGCCACTCCAGCAGAAGGACACTTCACGAGACGGACACTCGGCTTCTCTCGGCAAAGCCACGCTTGTCTGTTTCCCCTGCAACCCTCGAAGGTGGGCAAGTGTCTTTAGATAGGGGGAGCTTGGAAGTGAAATTGACGGAGGGGCTGGAACCCCAGGAGCAGGAAATAAATGCTGAGTTCCCACTGCCTCCCGTTAACCTTGGCAAAGACCGAGCCACACTGGGCTCACGCTCAGGCATCCGTCCGCGTGACCTGAGGGTGGGTCAGGAGCAGGTCCAAGACCCGTCCAGTCCAGCTGAGCACTGTGGAGATCCGCATTGTGGAGACCGCCACCTGGCGTCCCCACCCCTAGGCGGAGGGACCACCCTGGCCACAGAGCTCTCAGGGACCTCTGCTTTCTCGGGCACCAGAGGCACCCAGGGACGGGGGCAGGGTCCTGCAGTCAGGGGCCACCTCTGGGACGCCTCTGATGCTGTCTGGGGTGATGCTGAGCCCTGGGGGCATGTGGCAGGTGAAGGCTCTTCAGGTCTTCTTTTAGAGGCCCTGCAACCTCTGGCCCGGTGTGTCATCCCAGCCGGGTTGAGGAGGCCCTACCGGACTTTACAAAGTGCCACCTTCTGGGAAGACCAGGAGGGTGTAGCTCTGATAAACTACTCTTTTCTAGGTTCCTGAGGGAGCCTGGGGAGGGGGAGGGCGGGCGATGGGTCTGCAGGGACCAGCAGGGGGAGGTCCAGCTTCTGTTTCCTTACCAAGGGGGCTCAATCCCCTCGATCGCCCTATTTTCGTGTGAAGTTCTCCACACACCACTTTTCCTGTTCATACCTTCACTTTCTCTTTTATTTTGCCACTCCTGAAAAAGTTACCTTTGTCACATTATAAAGCTTTGAGTGATTGATCCGTGTTTACAGCATCACTGGAGATGCAGACAAACACTGAATTACTCAAACACAGTTGTTCAATGTAATAAAACAGAAGTGGGTGTAGGTAATAGCAATCTTTGAAATGAGCGGATAAATATATCATAGTCCCTGCGTTTTGCTTACCGTTTAATTAAAAGAGAATCTCTATCCTCAAAAAATTGTTTTAAGGAGACCTCTGGAATTGGCAATAATTTAACATCCAGCAAAACAGCCTTGACTTAATTCTTCCCTTAGATACCTGACTGTGTGGACTCTTGACACGAGAGGGAGGTACGTGGAAATTTTGTGCAGTTCTGACACGGGCTCTATGGAATCCCAGCCCCGGACGCTCCTGCTGGTGGAATCACCATGTGGTCCATGCAGCTCTGGCCGGCTGAAGCAGGTCATTTTACACAAGAGAAATCAACAAAACAGGACACACCACGCTTCCTGGGGTACAGATATCCACTGGGGGACTTCCAGTATCAGTGAAGCAATTTTCCTAGAAAATGTTAGCAACGGTCACTAAGGAGAAGGAGTCGCCAAGCACAGGGGTGTGTGTGGTGGGAGCGGGGGGGGCGGATCTGACTGCACATGTACGGCTGAGCCCACTGGACTTCCAGAACACCCGGGACTGCTCAACTCGGAGAACCTGAGACGCGCGCTTATTCCCTGTGCCCGAGCGTGATACTGTGGGGACGTGATGGTGGCCTTGGCGCTCCTCCTGTATCACCTACTAGGAGATAGAACCTTATGTGGACTCCAGTCAGTAATCGTGATAGAGTTCAGCTAAAGAATAACCACAAGAAAGGGTGTGGGGCTGTGGGGGTCGGGGAGGGGCAGGAGCTGAAGAAGAAACACTCACGAGACCAAAAAAAAAAAAAAAAAGCACAAAGGACCAAGTCTACCTCAGGTTCCACCTGCACACAGATACCGTGAAAGAGGGCAGCCACTTGGCTGTGTGTATCCTGAAGACTTTGAACAGTTTAGGCCCCCGCGTATAGTATGCAGTTTGGAAAGATTTAAATTCAGGAAAATTAATCTTCAGGGAAGACATTATTTGTCAATTGAATCCAATTATGTGACCAGAGTGGCTCCATCCCTGGGTTGGGAAGATCCCCTGGAGAAGGGCATGGCAACCCAGTGCAGTATCCCTGCCTAGAGAATCCCATGGACAGAGGAGCCTGGCGCCACAGTCCATTGAGCTGCCGAGTCAGACACGACTGAAGCGACTTAGCACGCACAGATGCATGTGAACAGAGATGTGCTGATGCTCAACTTGAGACAGAAAATAAAGACTCCTCCCCCCTCCTTTCCTCTCCAATTTGCAGTGAGGCAGGCATTTCCCGAAGAAACAATAAGCACCTGTGAATTGGTCAAGGTGGTCTCATTAAGAACAGGGCTTTCAATGTGCCCGGCCCTCCGGAAGTGACCCAGTGAGGATCGATCCTGCTAACGCTGCAGGCGAGCTTGCCTTGTTCTTCCTCCATGGACTTGAGTGTCCGAGATCTGAAAAGCACACCAGCAGGGAGCAGGCACTTCTGCACCCACGGGGCCAGGAAGTCAAACAGCTTTTGACTTCTGATCCTACCGCACTCCCTGCAAACGAATGTACTTAAGGGACTGAGATTAATGAAGGGAAATAGCAGCTCAACGTCCATTTCTGGGTCTCCTTGATTGAAAGAGCACGCTGCCTGCTCACGTTCTGACTTCCAGGATGTTAAATCAAAGCGCACACACAAAGAAATCCACCGCGGCAGCCGAGTCAGAGACGGTAAACCACGGGCCTGTGTTTTCTTTCAGGGAGTTTGTTTATCTTACAAGCCATCCCTCAAGAAGCCCTCACTTGTCTCTGGAGCAGGCAAACGTCTCCTGACTCTCTAAGGAGAGGGAGACTCTCAGAGAGAAGGTAACAGAAAGGCCAGTGTGACATTTTATTTGTACAGCCACAGAAGACTGCAGGAACAACAGAAGCCGGGGCCTCTGTTCTCCACGGGGAGTCGGAAAAAGGCTCCCCACGCCTCCTTTCTCCAAGCACAAGGCTAAACGCCCACCCTCAGGTTGCCTTCTGAGTTGCTCTGCCTGACTCTCCAAAGAGGCTCTGGCTGTGACCCCGCCAGAAACCTCAGCCCCCGGGGTTGGGGTTGGATGTTTGGCCACCATCAAAGGGTTAATACGAATTACGGTCTTTGCCCAAATCTTTCCTGCCAGTCACACGCCAGATCTGCATGTCCAGAAAACCAAAGGCAAACTTTCCATCATAAACAGCAAGAAAAAGGAATTTAATGTCAGACAACTCAGTTGACCATTCCCCCCACCCCAAAGATGCAGGTGGCTATTTTCAAGGCTGAATATAAGCTAAAAAGAAAGGAGTATTTTTCAGAATAACCGAATTTGATAACTTAAAGCTCGCTGGATTCAACCCCGCCCTTCATTCAACCGACGGGAAATTCTGGTCTAAGGAAAGGAGAGACGTGCCCAGTTTTAAGAGGCACCGCTCTTAGGATGGGAAAAGTGAAATGACCATTCCACGGGAGCTGTCATGAGAAGCTGGGTCATCTTCGTCTTTCCCTGATCAAATAACAGGAAAACAAAACGATGGGGAGAAATTGAGCAATAACTAACAGCCTCCACAGACACACCATGCCTCAACCCTCCCAGTCAGGTCCCTTCTTACACATAATCACAGGATCATATTATTCTGAACAAAAGAGTTGTGGATAAAATAATACAGATATTCAAAGCACGAAAGACATTGTTTTGATTCAAAATGACTCTCTTTTCAACTAACCATGAAACATTTCTCTTGTGTCGGAATAAAGTTACCTGTTGACTTTTCCAATTTCTGATTTGAGTCTGCTCTTAGCGTGACAACTGCTAGCAATCACGGAAGAAAAATCCCACCGTGCCTTAGTTGACATCAGCATGAAAATCATAGTGTTAATGTCACCGTGTCTCACTCCAAAACAAACATTAAATTAAAGCTCATTTAATATAACTAAATTGCATTCAAATACTTACTACTGAACCTACACACAAAATAACGTCCCTATTAACAACAAACAAATCCTAATGTAAAACAAACATGACTGAGTTTAGGATTTGATACCTGTCTGTCTTTCTCTTTCTCCGTCTGTCTCTCTGGGTCTCTCTGTTTCTCTCTCTCTCTCTCTCCACCTCTCAACTGTGTATGACTCCAAATACTAAAATTTCAATCTCTCCACTTCTTGGATGAATCATTTTGATAAATCATTGGCTTTAGAACAGTTGTGTGTGTGAGAGAGAGAAACGTAAGTCAATGCAGACAGTATCTTACAAGCAAATGTTGTCAGTTTCAGACAGTATCTTTCAAGGAAATGTGTCAGTTTCTATATTTCCTAAAATTCCTCTGAAAAATATATTCTTGATTAGCATAGCAATAAATATATTGATTGGTATTTCTCCTTCAGATTTCTGTGATGTTACTCTTTGTTTTTGAATGATAAGGAACCACTTTTAAACAGTTACATGTTGAAAATATGAGCAGTCCCCTTATATTCTGAAAAGTGCGGTAATGCAAATGACTTCAGGAAAAAAGTGTATTTTTTCTCAAAGCATATTTTTGGCTTATTACTCTGAGATGGGTATAATCCTTTCTTATATAATTTGCTCACTTGAATGAAACTTTTAAAATTCTTGTGGAATATCTTTTCTTTTGTTTTAAAGTGCTTTTATGTGGGGCATTTTTTACAGTCTTAATTGAACTTGTTACAATATTGCTTCTATTGTTACACTCGGTGTTTGACCATGAAGCACATGGGAATCTTAACTCCCGGACCAGAGTTGGAACCTACACCACCAACCCCCCGCCCCTGCATTGGAAGGCAAAGTGTTAACCACTGGACTTCCAGGGAAGTCCCCTGGAATATCTTTTCTTTCAAACTTTTTATTTTGAGACAATGTTAGATTCACATGACGTTGTAGGAAATAATACACAGAGATTCTTTTACATTCTTCATTTCCTTTCCCCCACTAGTAACATCTCAAAAACCTATATGCAATACCACAGTCAGGAGGCTCACACTGATACCCTCTCTAGATCTTACATAGATTTCCCCAGTTTCATATGCACCCATGCGTGTGTGTGTGTGCGTGCACACGTGCATGCATATTTCATTCTATACAGTTTTATCACATATGTGGACTCAGGTGACCATGTAAAATATGGTTTTAAGCGGTTTCCCCGTTTACTGTTCCATCCTGGCTTTACTTTTGACGCATCCACGTCCGTCTCCCTTAGATTCCGTGTCTACTTTATGGCTCTCTCTGCATCTTGGCTACGCTAACTTAGTCATCTCTTCCTTGAATTTCACTGCCTCATCCATGAACTCTTTCTCGCAGAAGGCTTTGTTTTTGGTTTGCTTTTTGCGGCACATTTATCCTTTCCCAGGACAAGACACAAACATAAACAGACATTCCAGCATACATTCACAGGGTTTTTAAAGACACCAGTGAGAATAGATTAATATAAATACTAAGCTTAAAAACTGTCATAAAAGTTCAGCCTTTAAAATTGGCTTATTAAAATATTTGTTTTTTTAAAGCCCAGATTTAAACGGCAGTTATGAGTTATAGTACTCCGCTCAGAAAGAGTTTACGTTATGATCTTTCTGCCAGGCGAAAGGGATCTGGCATCTCTGCCGTCTGTCCAAAATATAGAGAAGCAGCGAGCATGAAAACTCAATTCTTTCAGGCTCGAGACGTGTCTGAAAAGAGTACAGCCCTCAGAAAACCTCAATAAAGTACTACATTTCAAATGACCTCAAACAGCCACTCTCAAAGTCCCACGCTTCCAGCCCCCACTCTGGCCAGATGGGCAGCAAGACCTGCTTCCTGCAAGATGGAAAGAGTAACTACAGACATTTAAGGGAACGATATCCAGAAAGGGAGGTCAGCCCCTACATCGGATCTTTCCAATGAGTGTTTTATAACAAAACGTTGCTTACATTTCAAGTAGCTGGGGCATTCATTCTACTTCTTCCCATGACCAAGCTAAAGGTCAATTAGGATTCTGCATTTCCATTTTCCATAGGCAATTCATTTTCTTTAGAGACCAGCTAGCATTCCGAATGTAGCTGTTGACAGGTACCTCCAAGAAGTCAGTTTTCTGCAGAGAGGAAAAGGCTTACATGTATTGGACGGTTAGAGGGTCACCCTCTGTTCTCCAAAGTAACTAAAAGTTCTCAGGGAAACAAAGCTAGTATGTTGGGAGAAGGGAACTGTGGGAAACCCGCACAAAGGGCTGAAGTTAGAGAGATGTCTTCTTTATCCACAAAGCGGGGAACAGGAAAAATGTCCGGCAAGTAGCCACCTCAGCCAGGTGCCTCTGACCATGCACTGGGACTCAGGCATTCATTGAGAAAACGGAAAACTCCTTTAGAGATTTTTTGCTTAGATGAACGCAGATGACTGTCCAAAGACACCTGATTTATTGTGTATTTGCATTTTTAAATACCAGGCCAAAGAAGAAGGTCAGGATAAACGTTAGCACCAGCCAAACTCCAACATTTCCTGTGTCTCTTTGTACTAAGGGACAGTTTCAGCATTTAATAGCATTGCTGCTCATCTAAACAGACCTTCTCATGCATCTCAACAGACACTAAAACCGCACACCACTGATGGGAAGGTCTAGAAATTCTTTACTAATACATACGCCTATGTTTTAACATTAACATAACCTACGTAGCAACATTTGGAGGAAATCAAACCAATTATGCCTGTATTCACTCTCATACAGACGAACGGGTTAAAAACAGAAAGAGAGCAAAAGTTGGTTAAACATGCGATAGTAAAAACACGGCAAGTCCAGAATCATCCACGTGTCAGCAATTTTCACATTTTCCTTCTCATCCTGTACACAGTGGGCATCTGTCTACTAAGGAAACTGCTTTATCAGACCTGGTCAGTTACACTGAAGTATATGAAAGTAAATAGTGGGTCCCACAAAGATCATTTGCTCTCCAGCTAAATGTGTTTCTCTCTTACATTTTGCAGATTTTTCCCCCAAGTAAACTCTTCAATGCTTTTCATTTATTCATTACAATTAATACCTTTTACTGTATATATTGTTTAATTGTGATCTATGTCTGATAAGTTTCAGGAATGCAATTCTTTTTAAGTGAATTTTAAATGATCCTAAGAAATTCTTGCATTAAGGTAATACCTCTTGCTTTTGCTTTCAATAATTTTCTGGAGGGAAGCCTTAATGATAATTGTGTTGACATTTTCCTTAAACAAGGCTATATATGTGTACATTTTAAAAAGATGACCTTCCTCATCTGTTTGTTCTTATTTCAGATGTGCTATAAACTATGCATGGTGGAAAGGGTAAATGGAATTAACTAATGGACGCTCATAATTTAGGCAGCAAAAACCAGAATTAATGTATTATCCCACTGTAGCATTTTAGTACTCGCCAATCCAAACTTTCTTTCCTGGGAAAATATGTGATTGAGACATTTTCCATCTGCTTTCGACAGAGATCGGAGAAGATCCCCATAAGTGACTCTCTACTAAAAATTCTTAAGAGAAAAAAAGCCTATAAAATGATTATTATCTTAGAGGCCTATTTCAAAAGTGAATGTTCAGTGGCACAGAAATAAAAACTAGAAAAAAAGAAGAAATAAAATCCACCTGTGCTAGAGGAGCCATTCCTCCCCACAGCAAAAACGTGTGCAGATATTACATAGCACGTAGGAAAGAAGGGGGAATGCTTGGGAGAGTGGGCGGCTGCACGCCCGCGATTAATCTAAACTCCTTCTGTGGGCAGTGGAGACGCGAAGAAAAACACTGCAAGATGAGCGAGAAAGTCCAACGGACCAAGGAGGGAGGATTTTTAACTGGGCCCTCTCCCCACCAAAAATCGTGAGCTCTTCCTTCCATCGTCCGAGAGAGAGCCACGGTCACAGAGCCTTCTGGAAGGGACAGAACAGCATCTCCGCGGTTAGGGACGGTCTGAGGATCTCCCGAAGTGTCCGGTGAAAGGGGGCCGGCACGGGACGCCCCAAGCGCTCCCCTAGAGAAAGCGGGGACTCGCCGGGCTCCGACGGCTGCACTCCTTGGCCCGCTCCCGCGCAGACCCTCGCTGCACCGCCTCGCCTCCCTTTGCCCCCGCAAACCTGTTTCCCAGCCTGGACCCTTCGGACCGAATACTCGGCCCCCGCCCAGACTCTCGAGGGTCAAAGCTGGGGCCAGAGCCCGCCAGCTCCGAGGTCTACTCCACCTGCCTGCGAGCAGCCGGGGTTCCCCGCGGCGATGTCTGCGCCGCGCCTCCGCCTCGACCCTGTCCTCCGCCTTTCCGATGCGGACGGTCCTCGGCTCCCGGGCTGCACTGGCCCCGGCGCCGCCCGCGCGGGGCAGGGTCCTCCCGCCTTCCCTAGGCCAACCGAGGCGCCGCCGGTCCGTACCTCTGCGCCCACCCTGGCAGCCAGGGCGTCGACGGCCGGGTCCCCGAGGCGCGGGCCGGGGTACCTGCACGAGCAGCCAAGGAGAACTGGGTGTCCGCACGACGAAAGCGCCCTGCCTCTCCCCGGGAGCCGGGCGAAGCCACCGTCAGGCCCGGCAACTTCGCGCGCGGCCTCCGCTCCGAGAAACGCAAAGAACAACTGGTCCTCAGCCCTTTGCCCCCGGCCGGCTCCAGGCAGTTCTGATGTCCACTCCCCGACGGTCAACCACAGACCTTTACCCACCACTCCCACAGCACCAAGGATGGAAAATGACGACTGTCACCAGTCCGCCCGTTCCCGACCGATACCCTGCCTGGGAGCTTGCCCCAAACCACAGGGATGCCCCTGGGACCTGGCAGCCTCCCCGACCGACCCCCATCTCTGGCCAGGACGAAAGGCGCACCCCATCCTCGCAGCCGCGGCCCGCGGGCCTGCGCCCACCGCACGCGCAGCACCTACCCTGGCGCGCCGGTCCGGACGTGGGTGGCGCGGCGCTAGTGGGAGGCGGACATGGACCACGCGCCCTCCATCCGCCACACGGAGAAGGCGTAGCTGAGGCGCTCATGGGCCACGTAGCTGCAGCTGGTCATCTTATTGTCCATCTCGTCGCTCTGCAGGACCTGGTAGAGGAAGTCTATGTACCTGGCGGCCAGCTTGAGCGTCTGGATCTTGCTGAGCTTGTCCGAGGGCAGCGTGGGGATGATCTTGCGCAGCGCGGCGAAGGCCTCGTTGAGCGACTGGGTGCGCTGGCGCTCACGCACGTTGGCCAGGATGCGCTGGCTCTGCAGCTCCTCGAAGGACTGCGCGCTCGGGCTGCCCTTCTTGCCGCGCTTGCCGGGGGTCGGGCTGCCATCTTCGCTAGACTTCTTGCTGTAGCGCCGTTTCCGGCCGAAGCGCTTGGGCTGCCGCTCGAGCTCCTCCTCACTGGTGCCCAGGCTGTCCACGGGGGACACGGGCGAGCTGGAGCCCTCCTCCATGGCGCCCGCCCGGCGCGCGAGGGGCTGGGGGCGCCGGGCGCAGAGCGCGCGCCGCTGGCCAAGCCCGCGGTCGCCGAGCACACGCTCCCCGAGTTGCTCGAAAGGCTCTGATTTCAAGGCCGGCTTGTGCAAAACCGAGGTCTCCGGGAGAGGAAGTTATTCTAACTTTTTTGGAAACCCTAGCCGGGCTGGGTTGCTAAATAGTTGTCAGTAGCGAGGGCGGCGCGCTGATTGGTCGCCGCGACCGGGGGCAGGACGAGTTCTGGGGCCTCCGCCGGCCGCCCCCGCCCCCCGGCGCGGCGCTTTCAGTTTTGCCTCCCCCTTCGGCCCCGGCCGCGGCGGGCACCCGGGACTGCCCGGCCCTCGCGCGCGCCGCCCGCGCCTCCGCCCCGAGCTCTGACCGCTCTCCGGCCGCGCCGCGGGCTCAGCTGATCCCGCTTTGTCTGCTCCTTAACTGGAGATCGGGCCCCGCCGGGCTGCGGGGTCTCTCCCGAGGCGCGAGGGGTGCGGGAGGCAAGTCCTACCCTAGACGCGCTCCCAGGAGGTGAGGACGCGGCGGGGAGCCCCCGGGGACGCCCGGGCCAGTGTGAGCCTTGCCTGTCCCCGGGCGCACAGAGAGTCGGCGAGGTGGCCCGCACGTTCGGCCAGGGGAGGGGGACGTGCGGGACCAGTGGCCCCGTCCGCGGGCGGCCTGACACTCGGGTGCCCTCGGAGACGCGGCTACCTACGGCCGCGCCGCGGGGATCCTTGGAGGCGCGCGGCCCGCTTTGCCCAGCTGTTATATGGGGGGCGGGGGGTGTCTCACCCCAACTTGCTGAGGAGTCCCGGCCCCCGACGCCCTTCACAGCCGGTCCAAGTGCATTAAAATCTCAGCACCAGCGCGCGCCTCCGCGGGAGCCCCCGGGGCCCACAGAGCCCACCTGCCTGGCCCAGCCCGGGGTACGAGAGCCCGGCGAAGGCGCAGGCTAGGCCCCGGGGCCGGGCCCCCGCCCCGGGGCTCCCTCTCTGCGAATCGGCCGGGGACGGAGGGCGGTCTGGGGAGGCGCCCGGCCTCCCCTACGCTGGGCGCCTGCGGGCAGCCCGAACGGCCGCGGCGCGGGGCCCGGCCGGGCTTTGGCGGGCGACCTCGGGCGGGGGGCCGGCGGCCCCGCGCCATCTGGACGCCGAGCGCGGGCGCGTTTGAAGTGGTTCGGGGACTCTTTGTTCGCCAGGCCGCTCTGGCTCGGGGCCTGGAGGTGGTTTACGGCCTGGATGCCTTTGAACCTATTCCCAGGTGAGCCGGGCTCAATTAGGCCCGGGCCTGAGCGGGCTGTCAGGCAAGCCGCGTGATCAAGGGCGCGCTGGGCCCTTTTATTGGAGTTGCACTCGGGGCCGGGGGAGCTCGGCCTCGGCTGCTCCTAGGCGGGCCGCGACCCCCGCGTTAGGAAACCCGAGGGCGAGGGCTGCGCTTGCGGCCGGGCGGCTCAGGGCGGCCCCCACAGCCAGCGATTGCGGGGCAGAGCCTCGGAGCGAGGCCCAGCGCAACGCGGCCGCGTCCCCGCTCTTCGGGCTTGCAGCTTCTCCCGGGCGGGCCCGCGGGCCGCAAGGTCCTAGAACTGCAGCGTCCTGGGAGTCGCCGCACCCGGTCCTCCCCGCCTGACCGCCCGCCCCCTTCTCCAGCTCTGCCATAGCCCTCACATTATCCAGAGCAGCGCTTTCCTTGTCTCTTTTTTAGAAGGTCTAAAATAAAAGCTTAAAGAGAGGGCGAGAAAGGCCCAGGGAGTGATCTGGCCTCGAAGGGCCCCAGCCTCCCCGAGGCTTGGGTCCCGTAAGGACGGACGTTCGCCTTCCGGAGACAATAAGAACTTGCTGCTCTTAACCTCCTCTGTGTCACTCAGTGTGGGGAGCCAGCTGCCAGAGCACCGCTTCCGCCCAGCTTAAATAAGTCCAGAGACATCCCTCCGCCTCCCGCCTGCCCTTGAACCCCGCGGTCTAAGGAGCAGAGGAGTCGGCCTGGTAGTCTGCTCCACTGGGCTGTCTGTCTCACTGCGCTTGGGCCTAAGAATAATGTCTGGAAGTTGGGGTCTGAGAGCCGGTCATGTAGCTCAGCTGCCGCAGTAGGTGGAGTGGGCTTGTGAGGGGCTGACAACTGATGTCCAAGTAAAACTGTTGCGTACAGGTAAGATTCTCCTGTAGGAAAACCCGCTTTAAAAATTTCCCCTTGAAACGTCGCTCAGGAGGGCACAGGACAGGCCCTCATTCTGACACTGGCGCCCTTGCCTTGCACACTCGCTTGCTAAGTCGCTAAGTCGTGTCCGATTCTTTGTGACCCTGTGGACGGCAGCCCGCCAGGCTCCTCTGTCCGTGGGATTCTCTAGGCAAGAATCCTGGAGTGGGTCCTGGAGTGGGGTGCCATCTCCTCCTCCGGGGGACCTTCCAGTCTTAGCACAACAAGGCTTAAAAGCATGGTTCCCGCTGTGCATGGTGGGTATGGTGGCCAGGTAGGTGCTCAGTCTCCTTTGCATCCTTGTTCTACCATTCCTTCCTGAATCGCAGGGGATGAAAGGCTGCAAATGACCTCGCTCGGCCTTTGGCAGCCCTGGTCTGCAAGATGCCATCTTATGGGGTGTGAGAGGGAAGAGGGCCGCGGCCCTGCCTGCCCCGTCCTTGGTGAGTCCAGGGTGGAGGTGTTTGATTGCTCCTGGTAATGCAGTGTCTGGTCACATCTAGAGGGGAAGGAAGGCGTCCCTTTTCTGGTGCGGAACCCAGCAGCCCGGGGGGCTGGCCGAGATGGCGGTGGCAGTCGCTCCCTGGTTCCAGCCTGGTTCTGGAACCAGTTTTCCTGATACAGTGAGTTAAGGGCTCCACTTCTGCACTGCAGTTTGCAAGTCAGTCCAAAACACTCTACCTAGAGTCTGTCATCAGCCCCGCTGCAATTATGTGATAGTCCCTAATAAGTTGTTTCCCACATAAACCAGCCACAGCATGGGCCCTGTCCTCTGCCAAAGAACCCCGAGACACCCCCACTCTGGACTGGGGTGTGGAAGACAAACACCAGGGCTCTCCCCAGGGGCCCTTGTTTTCCTGACAGCACTCACTCGTAATGTGAGATAACGCGGGCCTTTGCCACACATTTAGAAATGCCTTTAACATCAAATCAACAACTAACTCACACTCTGACTTTTTTTTTTCACGTGGAATGTATATACCAAATTTCAATTTAAAAACAACCCTGGAAAGATCAACAGTGGCCTAAAAAGAATGTAAAGAGAGAAGAAAGTGTAGGACTCTGGGACAGAAGCCAGTCTCCTCTGCATAAACCTTGTTTTGTAGATTTGACTTTGGAACCATGTAAGTGTTCCGCATAATTATTTAAAAATTGAAGCAAAATGAGGAAAAATAGAAATCCCTAAAAAGTCAAAAGCAAAATCAGACAGATGTACCTAATTTTGTGTCATCTTGGCTTACTGGAGCAGGCAGGAATAATTAAAGATCACTTTAAATGCTGTGACTTGACTGCACGCATCCCTGGAGGGGCACACTGCAAAGCGGACAGGAAAGAAGCGCATCAAGTCTGAATTTGTTTTCGGTGTCCATGTTCCTAGTAACGGGATTGCTGCCGTCATTCTGAAACTGTAAGTTAGAGCAAGGTATTATGTTTACATCTTTGGGAGCCAAGATTTCCAGCCTAAAAGAAGAGAGATACAAATATACAATGAAAGAAGGGAGAGCGTGTCTTGCTAAATTTGCTGGAATATCAGTGTGAGCTCACTTAGTACTTCCTCTTAAATCATGCATCTGCTGAGCCTGACCATTGAAAAGACACAGAAGCACTGAGTGACCCAGGGGCAGAGAGCGCCCCTGGGGTCCAGTTTACAGTCTCTCCCTGGAGAAATAGCTGAACTAAGGGCCGCAGTGAGACGTGGACGCGGTGGACAAGGTGCATCTTTTCACCAGAGAGCCGGGAGCTTTCGATGGCTCCTGGTCTTGTGGGGATCTTGTCACTGCGCAAGAGCTTCCCGACCATGGTGGACTGGGAGGGGCCATCATCCAATGCGGTTCTAGGAGGTGCTTTTCAGTCGCTAAGTAGTGTCCAACTCTTTGCAACCCCATCAACTGCAGCACACCAGCCTGAGTTTGCTCCGAAATGGCACCCCACTCCAGTACTCTTGCCTGGCAAATCCCATGGACAGAGGAGCCTGGTGGGCTGCAGTCCATGGGGTCGCTGAGTCGGACATGACTGAGCGACTTCCCTTTCACTTTTCACTTTCATGCATTGGAGAAGGAAATGGCAACCCACTCCAGTGTTCTTGCCTGGAGAATCCCAGGGACGGGGGAGCCTGGTGGGCTGCCGTCTATGGGGTCACACAGAGTCAGCCACGACTGAAGTGACTTAGCAGCAGCAGCAGCATGTCCACTGAGTTGCTGATGCCATGCAACCATCTCATCTTCTGTCACCCCCTTCTCCTCTTGCCCTCAATCTTTCCCAGCATCAGGGTCTTTTCCAGTGAGCTGGCTCTTCGCATCAGGTGGCCAGAGGATTGGAGCTTTAGCTTCAGCACCAGTCCTTCAATGAATATTTAGGACTGATTTCCTTTGGGATTGACTGGTTGAATCTCCTTGCAGTCCAAGGGACTCTCAGGAGTCCCACCACTCTCCAACACCACAGTTTGAAAGCACCAAACTTTAATGAGCTTCACTCTAATTCATGACTCAGGAAGGCTTGTTTTCTCTCCCCGTCCCCACCCTTTTCAAATAGTTCCTTTGAGTTCTCACTGCCCTGTCATTTTGGTTTTTAATCTTAAAATCTGTTACTTACATCGTCTGCCTTCTCCTTCCCCCTCACCATCAAACCCTGCTCTTCAGACTTTGCACTTTCCAGTGGAGCCCAGCAGATCCTGTTGACTCTGATGGGGGCAGAGATAATATGGCTTGTGGTCACACTCTAATAGAAACATGCACTTTGTTGTACACTGCAGAGAGAAATGAACGGAAGACAGAAGAGTATCAGTACAGGCCTTGTAACTATCACTGACTGTGCGCTTGGTATCGAAGCTAAGGAAGAGAGGGAGCCACACAGCAGAGACTTCACGGTGCAGCACGTCGAGGGGTGTGGTGGAGTGGTGAGCCCAGGCTGAGAAGGCAGAGCACGGCAGGTCAGGGGGGCTGGGAAGGACATCAGCCAAGGGTGAGCAAGTCCACCAGGAGAGGTGAGGGTGTGCAAGGCCCGCAGGGTGAAAGAGGCATGGGCGTCCCCACTGTAGGAGGGCTCCTGCAGCTGGGAGCTCAAGAGCAGTGGCAGGCACTCCCGGCTGCAGGTGATACACATATAGCCTGTACCTGCTTAACAGAAAGAGAGTCTGCTCACAACTCGGGGAGCTCAGGCTCCAGCGGGCGTCAGGGTTGGCTGGGTCCAGAGTTTCAGTGATGTTGGATCTCTCTGTTCCTTCTCCACCCTGCAGCTGTGCTTCCCTCTGTGTGTGGGCCTCACTCTGTCTTGGTGCAAGGGGGCCTCCCCCTTCTGCCTGAGGGTGACAGGCATCACTCTCCAGGGTCGCATCCCCGTGGGGTGGCATCGCTGATTCGATAGTTTTCTCCTCTCGCTTCAGCATAAAAGGTGAGCATGGAACCCCATCTGGCTGGACTCCACCATGTGGCTAAGGGCCCCGAGAGTGGGTAGGTTCCCCCAGAAGAGACACTGGGCCCATGAGCAAGGCGGGGTGCAGCAGCACCATGGGTGAAGTCGGGGCCAGGCTCTCCACAGTCTCAGGAGACCAGTTACCACGGCTGGATTTCCTTCTGAAGGTGATGGAGATCAAAGCAGGGTTCTAAGGAAAGATGTGATGACCACCTTTTACTTTGAGAGAGGTTGACAGCCACATGGAAGGTGACAGCCAACTGGGAGGCTGTTGAAAAAGCCCAACCAGCTGACCTAAGAACAAAGAAACCAGGGAACCAATGGACCAGGGAAGCAAGGGACCAGGAAACGAAGGGACCGGGGACCAAGGGACCAGAGGACCAAGGGGCCGGGAACCAGGCAAAGGCAAGGCGTGAGGGGGGGAGGATGAGGAGGGATTTAAGAGAGAGAGGCTGCAGGATTTGATCTGAGGAGGAGTCAGGATTCGATGTCCTGTCATTGACCAGGGTTAGGGCCAAGGTTAGTCCTTGGATTAGGCACTTGGCTTAGTTTCTTCCTCTCAGTGGGACTCAGTTTCCCCTCTGAAATAATAGGCTGGGGTGAAAGATTCCTGAGGTTCCCTGAACATGACAGTGTCTAGGCTCTGTTTTCAGAAACTGAAATCCAAGTTTGGAAACTTAAGCTTCTTGTCACACTTGGATGCACTGTGGAGTTTTAGAAAGGCAGGGGGCAGGGTGGCTACTTCCAGAACCTAGGGACTCTGATTTTCTTTAATCTAAGTAATGTGCAGGGGAGCCTTGGTGACCACACATGCCCTGACCCCTCATAAAGCCCTTGCCCTCCCGTGGCCTGGTCATAAACTTTCCTGAAAAGGTCATGTGGATTTATCGTCCCCAATACTTTACAATTAGAAATTACGATCTCCCTTCCACATGACACTTTTGAGTTCTAGCAGATCTTAAATTAAAACTGTATACATGTTTCAAAATGTTCTTTGGGAAACTTGAAATGCGCAAGTTGAAAATTCGATAAGGTCCTGAACGTTTATCTAAATAAACATACAAATTCGACCTCAAATGTTTTAGAGAACACATGTGGAATTAAATGTGTGCGTTAAAACTCTGATTATATCTTAGATATAAAATCTCATCAAAGAAGTCTTCTAGGGGAAACACTTCAGGGTGTATGGCAAATTTCTCTTTTATAGAGGTCAACAGAGCAGTGAGGAAGTGGGTTGCAGGGCTCTCCCAAGTGACCAGGAGACAGAGCAATTGGCTGCCCTTGTTTAAAGAAGAAAATGTGTGTTTGTGTGTGTGTGTTTACGTAGGGAGAAAGGGCAAGATGAACTTCCCCAGGCTACACATTTTTTAAAGCATTTTTAATTATTTTACTTGACTCTATGTTCCTGCTTCATTTCTTCATCTCATACTTTAGGGAAGATGCGTAAATAGCAACCAAGAATGCCTCCGTTTCCCCTCCTTTGGGGTGGAAGTCTGGTCGGAAGCTGATAGGGGCCTGAGTCCCACCCCAGGTTTCCCTCTAATTTGCCTTCCCCCTCGTGGCTCTGCTGACCTTCCCTTCCTCCTCGTCAAAGAGGCCCTCACACCTAAGTCCAAGGAGATGCTCTCTGAACTCTGAATGTAAAGGAAAGCTGGTTTTGTTTTATTTTTCTGATGGATACTGCACCCTCCCCCCACTGAGGAACAGTTCATGAACACTGATATCAAAGGAAGGAGGTGTCACCTTTATTTCCCTGGGCCACAGGGGAAGTATTTTGCTCATACATGGTACATCTTTTGGGTGTGACTTCTATACTCTGGATCCATTCTGAAATCTGTGGCTTACTGGCTCACGGCTGAACAGCTTGGATCATAATCGATCATATTTTTGGCTGTACAGAGGTTTGCAGTTGAAGAGGAAAATGTTTGCACACATTTTCCATTTTTACAGTCTTCGTGTAAAAACTCTGGAATATTGTGTTTTTTAAATCCCGCAGGAAAAGTTTTTGGATATACTAATATGGAAATAGCAGCAGCGCAAAGAATGGAGATCCTCAAGTAACTAGGTGTTTTCTTACTGATCAGATTGATGAAGAGCAAGGTGAAGGAGGAGGAGAGAAGATGATGAAGATGCTGGTTACGTTAATTAAGAAAGAAAACAAGAAACAGAAGCCAGCCTGCCAGCTCTTGTCGCTGGGGTGGGTGGAGAATGGTCCAGCTTCCCTCCCCACGTCCTCCTCTGACTCCTTTGTTGTGTGTTTGAGACCCTGAGATCCCCAGTCAATAAGCAAGTGTATTCCATATACTCAGGCAGGAAAGTGGTTCTAAGTTATGGAACGAAGAACTGGGTCTCTTTATCCTTTTTGAAGGCATGTGTGTGTGTGCTCAGTCACTCAGTTGTGTCCGACTCTGCGACCTCATGGGCTAAATATAGCCCACCAATCACCTATCCCAGTACACTGCACCCATTTTGAATTTAAAACGTGATGCCTTTTGACGAATGGGGAACCATCTCTTCAATGCAAACATTTCCATCACTCTGGAAAGTTCCCCTATGCCCCTCCTCCTCCCCAGCCACCAGCACCCACAGATCTAATTTATGTGCCTGTTTTGCTGTTTCCAGAAAGTCATAAAAACGAAGTGGTACAGGACATAGCCCTTTGTGTCCGGCTTTTCACGCTTAGAGCACTGCCTTTTGGATCCACCCACACTGTGCGTGCATGCTGAGTATTCCGTCATAGGGAGACACTACAGTCTGTTCATCCATCTGTCAGCCAGTGGACGTGGGGGTTGTATCTGGCTTTTGGTGATATGAATAAAGCTGCGTTTAAGTCTTTTTTCTTCTCTCTCAGGTAAATACCTAGCAGTGGGGTTCTTGAATCCTATGTAAGTAGATACTTAAGAAGAAACTGGTCAACTGTTTTCCAAAATGGCAGGACCATTTTGCATTCCCACCAACAATGTATGAGATTTCAGCTGTGGATGGCTATAAACAGCAAAAGCCCAGAAAATAGCAAGAGTGGGCAAGGATGTGGAGACATTGGAAGTCTCACACCTTGCTGATCGGGGTGTAAAATGGCTGAGCTACCCAGAATGACGATTTGGTGATTCCTCAATAGGTTAAATATAGAATGATCACGTGACCCAGCAATGCCACCCTTGGGTACTAAATACCCCAAATAATTGGAAACAGGTGTTCAGCAAAGCCTGTACACAAATGTTTATAACAGAGCTATTCGAAATTGCCAAAACTTGGAAACAGCACAAATGTCCACGGATGGATGGACAGATTTACAAAACGTGGTGTAGCCATACAACGGAATATTATTCAGTCTTTAAAAAGAATGAAGTTCTTGTTGGGTATCACTTATAGAACATACTAGTGACAATAACAGAAATGCAGGCTCACAGAGCTAGAGAGCAGGCCGGTACTCACCCGTGGGGGTGGTGACGGGAAATTTAGCGTTGGCGGAGTGGGAGGCACAAACTGTTGGGTGTAAGATGGGCTCAAGGATGTATTTACAGCTTGGGAAATACAGCCAATATTTGGTAATAACTGTAAATGGAAAGTAACCTTTCAACATCATGTAACAAAATTTTTAAAAATAACGAATGATATACTGATGTATGCTACAAAATGGATGGACCTTAACAACATTGTATAAAATGAAATAAGCCAGGAAATAAAAAATCACGTATTGTATGGTTCCATTTATATGAAATGTCTATAAGAGGCAAATCCATAGAGACAGAAATTAGATTAGTAGTTGCCAGGGGTTAGGAGGAGGGGATGTATTAATCATGTTTTCCATTTTCTGTATTTTATAATGCTTTGACATCTTGGGGCCTCGCGGGCCCAGAGAGGGACTGCCCCTCCCAGAGTCAGCTGATTCCTGGAGATAGCAAACAGCTTGCCTGAGGACATCCCTTTGATATGTAAACCAACCCAGTTCCTCTGTCTGGAACACGGTTCCTTCCCTAAAGCATCCCAGGGCCAGTTACCAACAACTTGGGACCATCTTCAAGACCCAGCTGCTCAAAGCGTTTCACTCTCCAGCCCGAAGTCTGCTCAACTTGCTACCCCACTGAGCCTTGCCGGTCCCACACAGACCATGATACAGGCTCCCACCCACACGCCCCCCTCTCATCTACCTCCGGACCACCCTGGCATTTCTTCAGTGGCCCTGCTGTCTCTTTCCTTGAATCTGGGAGTATAAAATGTTCCTGCTTCCTGACAGTCACGTCTGTTTCTAGGTGCCTTAAAGTGAAAGTGAAGTCGCTCAGTCGTGTCCAACTCTTTGCGACCCCGTGGACACCAGGCTCCTCCGTCCATGGGATTTTCTAGGCAAGAGTGCTGGAGTGGGTTGCCATTTCCTTCTCCAGGGAACTTCCCGACCCAGGGATCAAACCCAGGTCTCCCACATTGTAGACAGACGCTTTCCGTCTGAGCCACCAGGGAAGTCTTAGTTCATCTAATTATAACAAACCTCAGGAACATTTAAGACAGGGGGGAATAGGAAGTGACTTTAAAGTGTACAGGTTTACCATCTGGATTGATAAAAATATTCTGGAATTAGGTAGTGGTAATGGCTGCTCAGCATTGTGAATGTGCTAATTGTCTCGAAGGGTAAACTTTATCCTGTATTTTCCATTTCTACACAGACAGACATGTTGTCTCTGAATAAAATGTTTGCGTTCGTTCTTATTATGTGCCTTTTTTTTTTCTTGTCTTATTGCACTGGGTAGGACCTCCATACAATTCTGAAAATTAAAAAAAAAAATGTTGTGAGCAGAAACCCTTGCCTTTTTCCCAAATGCAGGAGGGAAATATTCAGATTCTTGCCATCAAGTATGATATTAGATGTAGGCTTTTCATAGGTTCTGTTTATCAGGTTGAAGAAATCCCCTTCCAATTTTAGTTTTCTTGAAGTTTTTGTAATGAATAGGTGTTGGATTTTGCCAGATTCTCTTTCTACATCTACTGAGTGGCTCACGCTGTTTCCTCTTTTTCAGTCTGTTGGTACAGCAAGTCACGTTCACTGATTCCATATGGTGAACCAGTTTTGCATCTCTTGGGTGAACTCTGCTTAGACAGGATTGATCCTGCTCTGTATACATTGTTGGATTTGATTTGCTAACATTTTGTTAAGAGTTTTTATATCTAGTGTGGCTGTTTTCCTTTGTAGCATCTTTCCTTGGTTTGGACACGAAGGTATTATCGGCCTCATGAAATAAGTTGGCAGGCGTCCCTTCCACTTGTATTTTCTGGAAAAGGTTGTGGAGAATGGAT
Source organism: Capricornis sumatraensis (assembly GCF_032405125.1). Classification (NCBI taxonomy): domain Eukaryota; kingdom Metazoa; phylum Chordata; class Mammalia; order Artiodactyla; family Bovidae; genus Capricornis; species Capricornis sumatraensis. The sequence goes on along the minus strand of NC_091070.1, from coordinate 218,734,895 downwards.
ATTCTTTCTTGCTGTACTCGGTCATGTCCAACTCTTTCTGCCAGGCTTTTCTACCCATGGAATTTCCCAGGCAAGAATACTGGAGTGGGGTGCCATTTCCTACTCCAGGGGATCTTCTCGACCCAGGGACTGAACCCACGCCTCTTGCATCTCCTGCACTGACAGGTTCTTTACCAGTAGCGCCACTTGGGAAGCCCCATTTCTTTCTTAAATGTTTGGTAATATAAGCTCATGCAGACATCTAAGTCTGTACTTTTCTTTGTAGAATCCAAAGAAATTCAATCCACGATGAATTTAATTTCTCTAACAGATGTAGGATTATTCAGATTATCTGCTTCTTCTTGGGAGAATTTTGGCAGCTTGTGCCTTTAAAGAAAGTGTTTCATCTGCCTGGTAAGTTTGTGAAGCTGGTAATCGCATTCTCTAACCGTCCCTTTAGTCTCTGCGCCCTCTGCCTTATCCTTAATATTTGTGCCTTGTGTACGCTCGCTTTCCTTGCTCGCTCTGTGCGTGCGGTTATCAGCTTGGCGCTTCTGTTGACTGTTTCTCTTGTTTCTGCGTTGCTCACTCCTGGTCCTATCTTTGTTTTCCCTTCTGTTTGCCATGGCTTTAGTTTGCTCTCCTTTTTGCAGTTTTCCAAGTTGGAAGCTTGGGGAGTTGATTTGAGGAGTTTCCTCTTTTCAGTATTTATTTGGGTTTTTGTTTCTTTAGCTGCCCAGCCTGGGTTGTAGCATGAGGGCTCGTCTTCCTTCATCGCAGCGTGGAAGGTCCTCAGTTCCCGCATCTCTTGGTTGTGACATGTAGGACCAAGTTCCTTCACCAGGAATTGAGCCTAGGCCCCCTGCAAGGGGATTGTGGAGTCTTAGCCACTGGGCCACCAGGGAACCCCCCTCTTTTCTAATATAAGTAGTGAATGATATAAGTTTCCCTGAAGCATTGCTGTGCCTTCATCCTACCAATTTTAGCATATTTTCCTTTCTGAGAATTCAAATTATTTTCTAACTTCTCATTGTGTCTTCTTTGACTGGACTATTTGTTGGTTAACAGTCAAATATAGGGATGCCCAGATCTTGTTCTGTCGCTGGTTTCTGGGTTAGGTACATTACAGTGAAAACCATATCTATTTTCTGTACCACTTCAGTCTTTTAAATTTTGTTGCGACTGGTTTGATGGCTGTCTGTTCTATTTTTGTGAATATTCAGTAGACGCTTGAAAATAATATTCGGTGCAGTGTACTAAAGTGTATCAGTTAGTTCAAATTGATGGATCTTTTCAAATCTTCTACAGCCTTATTAATTTTTTCTATATTTTGTTGGTATCAGCTACTGACAGAGGAGTGTTGAAATCTCTTGCTATCGTTGTGGGTTTGTCCATTTTTCGCCTTCACTTCTCTCAGCTTTTGCTGAATGTATTTTGAGGCTCAGTTAGTAGGGAGAGACACAGTTAAGATTATGTCTTCTTGATGGATTGGCTAATGTGTCCATTTATAAGGTCCCCCTTTTTCTCCGTAACCGTCCTTGTTCTAAATTTTAGTCTTTCTAATATTCATGCAGCCCCTTCAGCTTCTGTTGACTGGTGTCTGCATGACATACGTATTTTTCTGAATATATACTTTTCTTTACTTTTAACCTTTCTGTGGCAGTATACTTAAAAGTTTGTTGTTTTTTCAAAAAAGTGTATAGTTGTCTCGTTTCCTTTCCAATTGTGCAATCTCTGTCTTTTAAAGGGAGAGTCTGCATTTAATGCAGCCGTTCACGTAGCTGAATTTAAATCCGTGTCTTACATCTTGTTTTCTGTTCGGCTACTTCGTTCCTTTTTCCCTGTTCTTGAGTCTTCTTTCAGACTAAGTAAATACTGGTGCGTATTCGAGTCTGCTTCACATCTGGCTTATTCTCCTCTCCCCCTACTCTCTGTCGTTGTCCCAGGCTTTACCGTGCGCACCTTTACCTTACCATAGCCTGTCTCCAGATGACAGTCTTCACTGCACACGCTGCTGCATGGGACTCGCGAGCTTATTCCCACCTTCCCTCTTGCTCACTCTGCTTCTGTTACCATACTTTTCCTTCCACACGTGTGAAAAGTCCTGCCATATCACTCCTGTGTTCTGTTTTAGACAGTTGTTTCCCTTTGAAAGAGATTAAAATATAATTTTATATTTACTCATTTGTACCAGTTCTGGCATTCCTCATTCATTTGTGTGGACTCAGATATATATCTGGTATCATTGATATCACACTTTCTGCCTGAAGAACTTTCTTTAATTTTTTTTTTTTTTTTGTAGTGGAAGAAGATGGGGAAAGAATTGACTCGGTTGTTATGGTCTTTAAAAGTGTGTGTTTTGCTTTCTCTTTTGAAGGATATTCGATATTTCCATAGTTTATAGAATTCTGGGTGGACAGCAGCTTTTGCCTTTCATCTTTCAAAGATGCCACTCTGCTGTCATTTGGCTTTTAAAGTCTCTGACAAGGAATCTTCTGTAATTCTTATCTTTGTTCCTCTGTATACAGAGTATATATTTTTTCCCTCCAGTTTCTTTTAAGATCTTGTCTTTATCTTTGGTTTTTAAATATTCAGCTATGACTGGAAAAGGTCAGTCCTCATCTCAGTTCCCAAGAAGGGCAGTGCTAAAGAATGTTCAAACCACCGGATGATTGCGCTCATCTCCCATTCTAGTAAGGTTATGCTTAAAATCCTCCAAGCTAGGCTTCAGCATTACATGAACCAAGAACTTCCAGATGTTCAAGCTGGGTTTAGGAAAGACAGAGGAACCAGAGATCTAATTGTCAACATTTGCTGGATCATAGAGAAAGCAAGGGAATTCCAGAAAGACATCTACTTTTGTTCCACTGACTACAGTAAATCTTTGATTGTATGGATCATAATAAATGGCGGAAAACTGCTAAATAGATGGGAATACCAGACCACCTTACCTCTCCTGAGAAACGTGTATATGGATCAAGAAGCAAGAGTTAGAACCCTGTATGGAACAACTGACTGGTTCAGGATTGAGAAAGGAGTACAATAAGGCTGTTTATTGTTACCTTGTTTATTTAACTTATGTGCAGAGCACATCATGTGCAATCCTGAGTTGGATGACTTACAAGATGGAGTCAAGATTTCCAGGAAAATATCAATAACCTCAGATACACAGATGCTGCTGCTGCTGCTGCTGCTAAGTCGCTTCAGTCATGTCCAACTCTGTGCAACCCATAGACGGAAGCCCACCAGGCTCCCCCATCCCTGGGATTCTCCAGGCAAGAACACTGGAGTGGGTTGCCATTTCCTTCTCCAAAGCATGAAAGTGAAAAGTGAAATTGAAGTCGCTCAGTCGTGTCCGACTTTTAGCGACCCCATGGACTGCAGCCCACCAGGCTCCTCCGTCCGTGGGATTTTCCAGGCAAGAGTACTGGAGTGGGGTGCCATCGCCTTCTCCTGCACTGCAGTCCAAGGGGTTGCAGACATGACTTAGCAACGGAACAACAATCTGATAGTTCTAACATCTAGACCATCTCTGGGTCTGGTTTCAACGCCCGCAGCGTTGTGGAATCTTCTTCCATGTTCACACTGCAGCCTCAGCTCCGGTTTCCCTGTGCTTCTGCTCCACAAAGAGGGGTTTCTTGACCCTCTCCCGATGGTGGTCTGTGGTTGCAGGCCCTGCAGGCAGGATTCAGAGAGGTTTCTCTTCTCTTGCTTGGGTCTGTCTCAGGTCTGCACCGAGGTCTCAGCCATGAGGCTTTCTCAGCACTCCTGCCCTTCCCTCCTGACTGCCAGATCCTCCCTTGTTAGCATGGGGGAGAGTCTTGGGTTGGAGAGTTTCCTGACCCTCTTCCTACTGAGCTGGTCTAGCCCCTCCCTCGGGGGAGACAGCTTTTGCTTCTTTCCCGCCTCTAAGGTAGAGCATCTTCCCCTGGGCCCTGGGGGCTGACCCTCCCCCCCAGCTTTTCTTTTGCTTCATCATAAAAAAGGAAGCAGGAAGGGTTTCTTGCCTCTGCACCACTGAGAAAGCCTCCAAGGTCTCCTTCTCTGCCCCTGATCTTTCTTTTAATATATTTTTTTTAATTGGGAAAGTTGAAATTGTAATTTACATGTTATTTATTTATTGGGCACACGATATGTGGGATCCTAGTTCCCTGTTCAGTTCAGTTTAGTTCAGTCGCTCAGTCATGTCCAACTCTTTGTGACCCCAGGAACCACAGCACTCCAGGCCTCCCTGTCCATCACCAACTCCTGGTGTTCACTCAAACTCATGTCCATTGAGTTGGTGATGCCACTGAACCATCTCATCCTCTGTCGCCCTCTTCTCCTGCCCTCAATCTTTCCCAGCAGCAGGGTCTTTTCAAATGAGGCAGCTCTTCACATCAGGTGGCCAAAGTATTGGAGTTTCAGCTTCAACATCAGTCCTTCCAGTGAACACCCAGGACTGATCTCCTTTAGGATGGACTGGTTGGATCTCCTTGCAGTCCAAGGGACTCTCAAGAGTCTTCTCCAACACCACAGTTCAAAAGCATCAATTCTTCCATGCTCAGCTTTCTTTATAGTCCAACTCTCACATCCATACATGACTACTGGGAAAACCACCAGAGGTCAAACCCATACCCCCCACGCTGGAAGCATGGAGTCTTAACCACTGGACTGCCAGGGAAGTCCCCCCCTCTCCCCCGACCTTTCTAGAAAGAACTTGGTAAAGGCTCATAGGAAAATGCTGTGGACCGAGTCCAGACTCCCCTCGCGTCTGGAATTACCAGGGATGCTGAGCTGCCCTGTGAGCCATTGTACTAGCTGATTAGCGCTGCCTTAAGGAATTACCATGGCTGCTGGTTTAAAACAACAGAAATTTGTTCTCTGGCAGCTCTAGAGGACAGAAGTCCTCCTTAGGCCCTAGGGGAGACCTGGTCTCTTTGCCTCCTGGAGCTTCTAGCAGCTGCTGGCATCCTCCGTTCATGGCTGCCGCACACCGGCGTCTGCCTTCACACCACCTCTGTGTCTTTATGTCTGTCTTCTCTGTGTGTCTCTTAGAGGGAAACTTGCCATCTGACCTAAGACTCACTTGAATAATCTGGGGTGATTTCATCTCAAGATCCTCAACTCACATCTGCAAAAACCCCTTTTCTGAGTAAGGAAACAGATTCCAGGGATCAGGACATGGACATAGCTTTTGGAGACCACCTCTGGGGCTTCCCAAGTGGCTCAGCAGGTAACAACCCGCCTGCCAATGCGGGAGATGCAAGAAATGAGGGGTCGATCCCTGTGTCGGAAAGATCTCCTGGAGGAGGAAATGGCAACCCACTGCAGTAATCTTGCCTGGGAAAGAGGAGCCAGGCTGGCTATAGTCCATGGGGTCGCAAAGAGTTGGGCACGACAGAATGACTGAGTACACACATTCAGCCCAGTGCACCCATGTTCTGAGTTTAAGAAATCGTTAACTTTCATTAACTGTTTCTTTTTGCCTGCTTGTATGCTGACTACCTCCTTTTATGCCCTGTCAAACACAGGGCAATCCACGTGGCCCACCTCTCCTCACACGTGGGATTCAGTTTCTCTGTGGCCTTTTGAATTCAGTTCGCTAGGGACTAAAGGAACATGATGACCTTGTAGATTATCCAGCTTCTCACTGTCAGAGTAAGAGTGCTGGTCCCCGGCAACTTTTTACAACCCAAGTAGAAACAGTTCGCGCAAGCTCAATCGCCCCATCGCTCAGTCGTGTCTGATTCTTTGCGACCTATGGACTGGTGCCCGGCAGACTCCTCTCTCCATGGAACTTGCCAGGCAAGAATACTGAAGTGAGTTGCCATTTCCTATTCCAGGGGATCTTCCTGATCTAGGAATCGAACCTTCAACTCTTAGGCCTCCTGTGTCTCCAGCGTCTCCAGCACTGGCCGGCGGTTCTTTACCCATGAGTCTCCTGGGAAGCCCCAGATGGAAGCAGATTCCACTGAAAGTTCTCCCCAGCCATGCCTCACTGCCACTGTCCCCCTGCCGGTCACTGTTGCAGGCATATATGAGACAGGCTGTGCGGTGGCCTCACACGTTCATGGCTGTTTGTGGCCAAGAGAAACATCAAGCTTGTCATTTACATCACTTGTTACCAGAGCTTATATTCAACTTGCGTCTCATGAGTCTCTTTGTCAAAGTAATTTTGTTAGTCTTCCAGGGCTTCAGTTCAGTTCAGTTCAGTTCAATTCAGTCGCTCAGTCATGTCCGACTTATTGCGACCCCATGAATCGCAGCACGCCAGACCTCCCTGTCCATCACAAACTCCCGGAGTTCACTCAGACTCATGTCCATCGAGTCGGTGATGCCATCCAGCCATCTCATCCTCTGTCGTCCCTTTCTCCTCCTGCACCCAATCCCTCCCAGCATCAGGGTCTTTTCCACTGAGTCAACTCTTCTCATGAGGTGCCCAAAGCACTGGAGTTTCAGCTTTAGCATCATTCCTTCCAAGGAAATCCCAGGGCTGATCTCCTTCAGAATGGACTGGTTGGATCTCCTTGCAGTCCAAGGGACTCTCAAGAGTCTTCTCCAACACCACGGTTCAAAAGCATCAATTCTTCAGCGCTCAGCCTTCTTCACAGTCCAGCTCTCACATCCATACACGACCACTGGAAAAACCATAGCCTTGGCTAGACAGACCTTAGTGGGCAAAGTAATGTCTCTGCTTTTGAATATGCTATCTAGGTTGGTCATAACTTTTCTTCCAAGGAGTAAGCATCTTTTAATTTCATGGCCGCAGTCACCATCTGCAGTGATTTTGGAGCCCTAACGAATAAAGTCTGAAACTGTTTCCACTGTTTCCCCACCTATTTCCCATGAAGTGATGGGACCAGATGCCATGATCTTCGTTTTCTGAATTTTGAGCTTTAAGCCAACTTTTTCACTCTCCTCTTTCACTTCCATCAAGAGGCTTTTGATTTCCTCTTCACTTTCTGCCATAAGGGTGGTGTCATCTGCATATCTGCGGTGATTGATATTTCTCCCGGCAATCTTGATTCCAGCTTGTGTTTCTTCCAGTCCAGCGTTTCTCATGATGTACTCTGCATAGAAGTTAAATAAGCAGGGTGACAATATACAGCCTTGACGTACTCCTTTTCCTATTTGGAACCAGTCTGTTGTTCCATGTCCAGTTCTAACTGTTGCTTCCTGACCTGCATACAGATTTCTCAAGAGGCAGGTCAGGTGGTCTGGTATTCCCATCTCTTTCAGAATTTTCCACAGTTGATTGTGATCCACACAGTCAAAGGCTTTGGCATAGTCAATAAAGCAGAAATAGATGTTTTACTGGAACTCTCTTGCTTTTTCGATGATCCAGCGGATGTTGGCAATTTGATCTCTGGTTCCTCTGCCTTTTCTAAAACCAGCTTGAACATCAGGAAGTTCACGGTTCACGTATTGCTGAAGCCTGGCTTGGAAAATTTTGAGCATTACTTTACTAGCATGTGAGATGAGTGCAATTGTGCGGTAATTTGAGCATTCTTTGGCATTGCCTTTCTTTGGGATTGTAATGAAAACTGACCTTTCCCAGTCCTGTGGCCACTGCTGAGTTTTCCAAATTTGCTGGCATATTGAGTGCAGCACTTTCATAGCATCATCTTTCAGGATTTGAAACAGCTCAACTGGAATTCCATCACCTCCATTAGCTTTGTTCGTAGTGATGCTTTCTAAGGCCCACTTGACTTCACTTTCCAGGATGGCTGGCTCTAGATGAGTGATCACACCATCGTGATTATCTGGGTAGTGAAGATCTTTTTGTACAGTTCTTCTGTGTATTCTTGCCACCTCTTCTTAATATCTTGTGCTTCTGTTAGGTCCAGACCATTTCTGTCCTTTATCGAGCCCATCTTTGCATGAAATGTTCCCTTGGTATCTCTAATTTTCTTGAAGAGATCTCTAGTCTTTCCCATTCTGTTGTTTGCCTCTATTTCTTTGCATTGATTGCTGAAGAAGGCTCTCTTATCTCTTCTTGCTATTCTTTGGAACTCTATATTCAGATGCTTATATCTTTCCTTTTCTCCTTTGCTTTTCGCCTCTCTTCTCTTCACAGCTATTTGTAAGGCCTCCCCAGACAGCCATTTTGCTTTTTTGCATTTCTTTTCCATGGGATGGTCTTGATCCCTGTGTCCTGTACAATGTCATGAACCTCAGTCCATAGTTCATCAGGCACTCTATCTATCAGATCTAGTCCCTTAAATCTATTTCTCACTTCCACTGTATAATCATAAGGGATTTGATTTAGGTCATACCTGAATGGTCTAGCGGTTTTCCCTACTTTCTTCAATTTGAGTCTGAATTTGGTAATAAGGAGTTCATGATCTGAGCCACAGTCAGCTCCCGGTCTTGTTTTTGTTGACTGTATAGAGCTTCTGCATCTTTGGCTGCAGAGAATATAATCAGTCTGATTTCGGTGTTGACCATCTGGTGATGTCCATGTGTAGAGTCTTCTCTTGTGTTGTTGGAAGAGGGTGTTTGCTATGACCAGTGCGTTTTCTTGGCAAAACTCTATTAGTCTTTGCCCTGCTTCATTCCACATTCCAAGGCCAAATTTGCCTGTTACTCCAGGTGTTTCTTGACTTCCTACTTTTGCATTCCACTCCCCTATAATGAAAAGGACATCTTTTTGGGTGTTAGTTCTAAAAGGTCTTGTGGGTCGTCATAGAACCGTTCAACTTCAGCTTCTTCAGCGTTACTGGTTGGGGCATAGACTTGGATTACTGTGATATTGAATGGTTTGCCTTGGAGATGAACAGAGATCATTCTGTCATTTTTGAGATGGCATCCAAGTACTGCATTTCAGACTCTTTTGTTGACCATGATGGCTACTCCATTTCTTCTGAGGGATTCCTGCCCGCAGTAGTAGATATAATGGTCATCTGAGTTGAATTCACCCATTCCAGTCCATTTTAGTTCGCTGATTCCTAGAATGTCAACGTTCACCCTTGCCATCTCCTGTTTGAACACTTCCAATTTGCCTTGATTCATGGACCTGACATTCCAGGTTCCTATGCAATATTGCTGTTTACAGCTTCGGACCTTGCTTCTGTCACCAGTCACATCCACAACTGGGTATTGTTTTTGCTTTGGCTCCATCCCTTCATTCTTTCTGGAGTTATTTCTCCACTGATCTCCAGTAGCATATTGGGCACCTAATGACCTGTGGAGTTCCTCTTTTGGTATCGTATCATTTTGCCTTTTCCTACTGTTCATGGGGTTCTCAAGGCAAGAATACTGAAGTGGTTTGCCATTCCCTTCTCCAGTGGACCACATTCTGTCAGACCTCTCCACCATGACCCGCCCGTCTTGGGTTGCCCTGCGGGCATGGCTTGGTTTCACTGAGTTAGACGAGGCTGTGGTCCTAGTGTGATTAGATTGACTAGTTTTCTGTGATTATGGTTTCAGTGTGTCTGCCCTCTGATGCCCTCTTGCAACACCTACCATCTTACTTGGGTTTCTCTTAACTTGGGCGTGGGGTATCTCTTCACGGCTGCTCCAGCAAAGTGCAGCTGCTGCTTCTTACCTTGGATGAGGGGTATCTCCTCACCGCCGCCCTTCCTGACCTTCAACGTGGGATGGCTCCCCTAGGCCCTCCTGTGCCCGTGCAGCCACCGCTCCTTGGACGTGGGGTTGTTCCTCCTGGCCGCCGCCCCTGGCCTTGGACGCGGGTTAGCTCCTCTTGGCCATTCCTGCACCATTGCAGCCTGGCACCCTCAGCCGCTGCCCCTGACCTCGAACGTGGGGTAACTCCTCTTGGCCGCCGCCCTTCAGGCATGGGGTCCTCCCGGCTTCTGCCCCAGACCTCGGACATCGTATAGCTCCTCTCGGCCAAGCTTAGTGCGCCGGTCGCAGCTGCCTGCACTTAGGGGAAACTAATTTGTAAATTGTCAAAGGTGTGAGCTTTCCAAGTGAGAGTTCTTTCCCGTGTGAAATCTAGTATCAGGAAGTGCACTGTATCCATGCACCCCTCGTCCCATCCAGGATGCAGATGGACGAGTCGTGTCTCTCTCTGCCTGCATCTGCCCATCTCTGACTGAGATGGGCACATCCAGAGAGGTCCCTAGTCTCTGTCCTTCCCTTTCACCCAGAACACTCATCCAGGGCTACCACCTCGCAGGAGGTGTGAATCACAGACCCCAGGGTGGCTATCAGAACACTCTCATTTGCTCTCAGAAGTGTCACTTTTTGGACAATCTATTAAGCAGGCACCCACCTCCTCGGGGATCAGGTGACCCCATGCATCCAGAACGTCTTGGCGCTAGGTGTGTCTTGCCCCTTGAACTGCTCCTGTGTTCTCCCAACCCCCAACCTCTTGCTTGGTCCCATTCTCATCCTGAGTGATGACCACTCAGGGCTGACCCTCACTCTTGGCCATGACACTTCTTTTGGAAGCAGCCTTGGGGAAGGGTGCTATTTGTCCCCCTCTGCCTCAAGGTTCCTTCCCAGGTGCTGACTCAAGTGACCCAGGCTTCTGCACAGGAACAGGGTTGGCTCAGCGCTGCTGCGAGGAATCCAGAGCCCAGAGAGGCAGAACTCTCACGTGCAGAGTCTGCATTAAGTGGAACAGCTGGCCCACACATTTGTGGATTTATCTTGAAATCCAAGCTTGTCGGATGCTGAGGGCGCCTCTGAGCTGGGGATCTGTACAGACCCAGGAGCCATGAAGCAACTTCCCTTCTTTCCGGATGAACAGAGAGAGGCGCCTGATGCTGGTCACATGGCAACTCATACTCATCGTTTGGCACCTTTCTTCTCTTCTTTCTGACATTCCTTATCTTTGGCGTCATAAAGATATTTCATATGATGTACATTTTCCTTTGAGTCTTTCTCCTTTGTTCAGAGGAGCTGTCCCCCCCCCCACTTCTCCGTAGGGAAGGGAGCCCCCGAGCCCTGGACTTTTGGAAGGACATCCTACCATATTAGAGCACGCACCCACAACCTTTGATCCTTCCTCTGACACATGGCACACTGATCATCCTTCACAGACTTGCATTGTCTGTGGCTTACATCATGAAGCGTGGTCCTGTGAAGAGACTGGATCTGAAGAACACATGAGAATGCGTATTGTCAAGTTGATTTAAACTTAGAGGAATCAGCAGGAAATTGTTGGCATCATGAATCATGGGTGAAAGATCTTTGCATCACAGGCAAAATGCTTCATTCCAGAGTCTGACGGTCTTACCCTGATGGCTCCTTCCAGTAAGGACTGCCCCTTGGAAAGCATCACGAAAAATGAAATGGTACTTTCCCAATTCTTTTATTTTTTCAAGTTTATTTTTAGAGCAGTTTTAGGTTCACAATAAAATCTAGAGGAAGAGAATTTCCGTATACATTTTGCCCCCCACCCCAAGCACAGCCTCTCCCCGATCCACATCCCCCGTGGGAGCAGTGGTGCCTGTGTTACAGCTGACGGCCCTGTGCTTCGTGGTGCTTGTTCAGTCGCTCAGTCGTGTCCGACTCTTCGCGACCCCATGAATCGCAGCTCGCCAGGCCTCCCTGTCCATCACCAACTCCCGGAGTTCACTCAGACTCATGTCCATCGAGTCGGTGATGCCAACCAGCCATCTCATCCTCGGTCGTCCCCTTCTCCTCCTGCCCCCAATCCCTCCCAGCATCAGAGTCTTTTCCAATGAGTCATCTCTTCACATCAGGTGGCCAAAGTACTGGAGCTTCAACGCTAACATCAGTCCTTCCAATGAATATTCAGGACTGATTTCCATTAGGATTGACTGGTTTGATCTTCTTGCTGTTGAAGGGACTCTCAAAAGTCTTCCCTAGCACCACAGTTCGAAAGCGTCAATTCTTCATCACTCAGCCTTGTTTATGGTTCGACTCTCACATCCATACATGACTATTGGAAAAACCATAGATTTGACTATAGAGCTTCCCTGGTACCTCAGTTGGTAAAGAATCTGCCTGCAGGGCGGGAGATGTGGGTTTGATCCCTGGGTCGGGAAGATGCCCTGGAGGAGGACATGGCAACCCTCTCTGGTATTCTTGCCTGGAGAATCCCATGGACAGAGGAGCCTGGGAGGCCACAGTCCACGTGGAGGTGAGAGTAGACACGACTGAGTGACTAAACTTCCAGTGACTACACAGACCTTTGTCAGCAAAGGGATGGCTCTGCTTTTGAATATGCTGTCTAGGTTTGTCATAGCTTTCTGTCTAAGGAGCAAGCGTCTTTTTATTTCATGGCTGCAGACACCACCTTCAGTGGACCTGTGCTGGTACATCGCAATCACCCAAGGTCCATACTTTATATAAGGCTCACTCTTGGTGTTGCATATTCTGTGGCTTTGGACAAGTATATCCACCATTATATACATAATATCAGACAAAGTATTTTCACTGCCCTGAAGATCATCTGTGTTCCTCCTGTTCATGCCTCCTCCACCCACGGGCAGCTGTTGGTCCTTTAACAGTCTCCATAGTTTTGCTTTTTCCAGAATAACATAAAGTTGGAATCATACAGTGTGTAGTTTTCTCAGATTAACTTCCTCTCACTTCATTGTTTGAAGGCTCGTTTCTTTTTAGAACTGAATAATATTTCATTGTCTGGATGTACCACAGTTTATTTATCCATTCACCTACTAAGGGACATTTTGACAATTATGAATAAAGCTGCTATAAATATCTGTGCTAATTTTTGTCTGAGCATGAGTTTTCAACTCCTTTGAGTCACTATCAAGGAGAATGTTGGCTGAATCCTATGGCTAGAGTATGCTTAGGTTTGTAAGAAAATAAACTGTCTTCAAAGTGGCTGTATCGGTTTGCATTCCCACCAGCAGTAAACCAGAGTTCTTGCGGTTGCATATTCTTGGCAGCACTGGAGGTTGCCAGGGTTCAGAGTTTGCCTCTGATAGGTGTGTGGTAGTATCTTGCTGTTTGCATTTACCTGGAGGCCTGTGATGGAGGCATCTCTGTTGTCATCTGCACATCCTTAGTGAGATGTCTGCTAACATCTTGTTCCACGTTTCAATTAGGTTGGCTGCATCTTTATTGGGAAAGAATCCTTTATGTTTCTTCTGCAAGTATTTCCCTCTTGTCCACAGTTTGTCTTCTCATTCCTTCAACATTGTCCTTGAGTTCCCCCAGTGGCTCAGCTGGCAGAGAATCCGCCTGCAATGCAGGAAACTCAGCATCAATCCCTGGGTTGGGACGATCTCCTGGAGGAGGGAATGGCACCCCACTCCAGTATTCTTGCCTGGAGAACCCCATAGACCAAGGAGCCTGGCAGGGTACAGCCCACGGGGTCACAAAGAGTCCGACGTGACTAAGTGACTAACACACTTGCAGGGCTGAAGTTTTAAATTTTAATGAAGTCCAGCATATCAATTCTTTTTTTCATGAAGGGTGCTTTTAGTATTGTACCTAAAAAGTCATCACCACACCCAAGGTCATCTAAGTTTTCTCTTATTTTATCTCCTAGGAGTTTCAAAGTTTTCCATTTTATGTTTAGGTCTATGATCTATTTCGAGTTAATTTTTGTGAAGGGTGTGAGGTCTGTGCCTTACACAGACCTTAGACTCAGGTTTGCATGTGGATGTCCAATTGTTCTGGCGCCATTTGTTGTAAAGATCACCTTTGCTCCATCCTGTTGCCTCTACCCCTTGATTGGAGATCAGTGACTGTATTTGTGGAGCCCATCTGTGTTCTTTATTCTATTCCATTGATCTGTTTTTCTTTTCTTTCACCAGTTAGACATTGTCTTGATTCGTAGGACTTATGCTTTCATGATTCTGAAAATCTTCCATTAAGTCTTGAAATTTAGTACTGTTAGCCCTCTGACTTAGTCCTTCTTCTGTATTGCACTGACTATTCTGGGTTTTTTGTCTCTATGCATAAACTCTAAAATCAGTTCTTAATGGCCAGCAAATAGCTGGCTAAGAGTTTCAGTAAGATTGCTTTGAACTCATAGATTTACTTGGAAAGAATTGACGTCTTCGCAATATTGAGTCTTCCTGTTTGTCAGCATGGGCTTCCTCTCCATTTAGTTAGTTCTTTGATTTCTGTCATCAAGTTTTCTTCATATAGATCTTGTACCTGTTGTGTTAGTTTTATACCTAAGTATTTCATATTTGGGGAGTGCTAATATAAACGGTATTATGTTTTCAATTCCACTTGATCATCGGTGAGTTTATAGGAAAGAAACTGACTTCCTCGTATCCTTCAACTTTGTTGTAATTAATACCTTACTAGTTCCAGGAGGCTGTATTTTTTGTAGGTATATTGGTGTTTTCTACATTGACGGTCGTGTTATCTACAAACTGCGGCCGATGTATTTCTTTTTCCTATGCCGTATGCCTGTCTTTCTTTTTCTTGTCTTATTGCATTAGATAGAACTTCTGCTCTCATGCTTCTGAGAATCTAACCGCATCATAAGAGAGGAAACTGAGTATCCGTGCCTCAGTTTGTATTCAGACTCTGCCACTGACGACAGAGGCACACAGAGTTGTGATCTTGGGCAAGTAACTTATTGTTTTGTAGCCTCAATTTCTGTTTCAGTACATTAGGATGATGATGGTATGTACTCCAACCAGCTGTTGCAACAAGTAAGAAAAGGAAGCAGAAGAGTGAAGCCTGATGTAGGCATTAGATATCGTCCTCACTTTCATTCTCACACATGCTGCCTTAAGATGTTCAGGCTTCTCCTTTACTGGCCTTGTTCCCTCTTCACAGGTGATCCCAGCGGGGCCCCACAGCCAGTACAGACCATCATCTTCCATGATTCCCCTCCCAGAAGGAGCATCATCATCCTCTGATTTAGACTGCTGTTCCAATGAGGCAGAATTGTTGTTCAGTCACCTAGTTGTGTCCAACTCTTTGCAAACCTATGAACTGCAGCACGTCAGGCTTCCCTGTCCTTCACCATCTGCCAGAGCTTGCAAAAACTCATGTCCATTGAGTTAGTGATGCCATCCAACCATCTCGTCCTCTGTTGTCCCCTTCTCCTCCTGCCTTCTATCTTTCCCAGCATCAGAGTCTTTTCCAGTGAGTCAGCTCTTCACATTAGGTGGCCAAAGGATTGGAGCTTCAGCTTCAGCATCAGTCCTTCCAATGAATATTCAGGACTGATTTTCTTTAGGATGGACTGGTTGGATCTCCTTGCAGTCCAAGAGACTCCCAAGAGTCTTCTCCAACACCACAGCTCAAAGCATCAGTTCTTCAGTGCTCAGCCTTCTTTATGCTCCAACTCTCATATCCATACATGACTACTGGTAAAACCATAGCTTTGGACATTTGTTGGCAAATTAACATCTCTTCCTTTTAATACCTTGTCTGCTGCTGCTGTTGCTAAGTTGCTTCAGTCGTGTCCAACTCTGTGCGACACCAGAGATGGCAGCCCACCAGGCTCCCTGTCCCTGGGATTCTCCAGGCAAGAACACTGGAGTGGGTTGCCATTTCCTTCTCCAAAGCATGAAAGTGAAAAGTGAAAGTGAAGTCACGTTTGTCAAAATTTTTCTTCCAGGGAGCAAGCATCTTTTAATTTCATGGCTGCAGTCACCATCTGCAGTGATTTTGGAGCCCAAGAAAATAAAGTCTGAAACTGTTTCCACTGTTTCCCCATCTCTTTGTCATGAAGTGATAGGACCAGATGCCATGATCTTAGTATTTTAAATGTTGAGTTTTAAGCCAGCTTTTTCATTATCATCTTTCACCTTCATCAAGAGGCTCTTTAGCTCCTCTTCACTTTCTTCCATAAGGGTGGTGTCATCTGCATATCTGAGGTTATTGATATTTCTCCCGGCAATCTTGATTCCAGCTTGTGTTTCATCCAGCCCAGCATTTCCCATGGTGTTCTCTGCATAGAAGTAAATAAGCAGGGTGACAATATACAGCCTTGTACTTCTTTTCCAGTATGGAACCAGTCCATTGTTCCAGGTCCAGTTCCAGCTGTTGCTTCTTGACCTGCATACAGATTTCTCAGGAGGCAGGTCAGGCGGTCTCCCCGTCTCTTGAGGAATTTCCCACTTTGTTGTGATCCACACAGTCAAAGGCTTTAGCGTCGTCCATGAAGCAGAAGTAGATGTTTCTCTGGAACTCTCTTGAAGAATAGTAGCCCTCTAACATGCCTCTGTCTTAATCCCCAGGACCAGTGGACTCTTCACCTCACACAGCAAAGGGGGCTGTGCAGATGCGACTAAGTTAAGGGTCTTGTGACGGGAAGTTATCCTGGATTATTTGGGTGAGGCCAGTGTAATCACAGGGATCCTTAAAGAGGGAGGCAGGATGGTCTGAGTCAGAGAGACAGTGACAGGACATCAGAAGCAGAAGCTGAACGAGGCAATGAGGTCATGAGTCAAAGAATGCTTCGGAAACTGGAGCAGATGAAGCAGTGGACTCTCCCCTGGACCTCCAGGAGGATCAGCGCCCTGCTGCCGCCTTGATTTTAGCCACATGAGACCCACTTCAGACTTCCTACTTCTAGAACTGTAAGATAATAGAAGTGTGCTACTGAAAGCCCGTAGGCTTGTGGCAACGTGTACGGCAGCCACAGGGAGCAAACATGGCTCCTTCTGGATTGATCACCTAGGTTAAGCCCAAGTTGATGAGGCCAAGTGGCTTGGTGTCTGCTGCCCCATTAATGCTGTTTGCTTTGCTGGTTGAAGTCTGGCCTGGGGAGCCCCTGTTGCACCAGACAGTTGGATTTGCTTAATTGCTGTATTTGCTTTCATTTTCCTCCTAAGAGTCACCATCTCCAGGCCCTCCCAGGAGGCCTCTGACCAAATATGATAATGGCTTTCATGGACTGTAGTGAAACCTCATTAAGATCAATAATTATCCTTTCACAATCAAAATCTGCTCCAAAAAGATCTGGCTGGGCTTGTCCTTGATGCCCTGGATTTATTCCAGCAGTGGTTCTGGGCACGAGGGTGACGGAGAAATGCCTTATCCTTCCTACACTGCTAACACATTTGCCCCAGAGCCTTCTCCTAAGTATACCAACCTCCAGGCACATTAGAGAAATTATTCAGGAAATATTTACGAAAACCGTGTAGGACCTGGGGTAGAGGAAGCTGTACATTTCTTGCCCCAGAGAAATGTAAAAACTTATTGTCAATTGAAAAATCACTCTGGGGCCTTCCCTGGTGGTCGAGTGGTTAAGACTCCTCCTTGCAATGCAGAGGATGGAGGTCAGTCCCTGGTCTGGGAACTCAGATCCCATGCGCTGTAGAGCAATTAAGCTCAAGCGCTACAACTTCTAAGCCCATATGACACAGCTAGAGAATCCATGCGCCTCACTGGAAGATCCCGCACACAGCAGCTGAGACCCGATGCAGTCAAAATAAAGTGTTTGTAAAATTAATAAAAATAATCACTCTGCATTGCTCTAGCTTCAACATTCGAAGCTGCTGTCAGCTGTGTAGAGCTGAGGAACGTGACTCAATAAACTTTAGGAGGAGTTGGCAGTTCATTGAGAATAATAACAGAAGCAAACGGCATGAAAACCTGTGTCACTCAGGGTCTTGTGCAAGAAAAACAGGTCGTCTCCAAACCTGACATGTGTCAGTGGTCACTGGACAGGGATTTCTGAGCCACCTGGGCCTTTAGGAGGCTTGGGTGCACGCAATCTGTGCGGTTTTGTCACCAGGGAGCACCCTGGGCCCTCCCAGCAGGCAGTCAGCCCTCTTTAAGCTGCAAAGGCAGATGCAGGCCAAGTGCTCCAGAGGCTGGCCTTGGAGCTAACGCGTCCACAGTGGTAACACTTGTCTGAAACAATAGTGCTGAGTTAGCCTCAGGGCCAGTGTTGGAGCTGCTTCCAGGGCCCAGATGATATCTGAGGGCTTTTTAGTCACTGTCAAGTCAGGATTGGGCCCTTCTAGGACACAGCACATAAGCGAAGCCTCAAGGATGGTAATTCACATTGCTGATTGAGCCCCACGTGCCAGGCCTCCTGAGAGCCTGGGAAAAGGCCTTGGAACTGGGGCACAGTATGTGTCCAATCAGTGTTGGCTGCTGGGATTGTTAAGGCCACTGCGATGGCTACTGAGGCACAGATGAGAGGTGGTCTCATCTCTGAGACAAGGTGGGTGCTCCCTAGAGGGGAAGAAGCCTTTCACTGCACGCACCACTCCACACCCCCAGCAAACGCACCTGGCACTCGCCTTCCGTCCGTGCTCACCACGCTGTCCTCGACTTGAAATGCTGTCCCAGGCACATTCTTTTTTAAAGTCTGCAATACAGAACCGAGAGCATTTTGTAGAACTGAATGAGAAAGGTTCTGCCAGCGTCCACTGGCTATTTAGTGAACACGTGTGTGTTTCATGGGCTTTGTTACCAAGGAGCTGGTTTATCCTCCCCTGAACCTAAAGTGAAATCACAGCTCTGGCCTTAATGAGATCATTCTTTCCATTTTGGACAAATAAAAATGTTCAATAAAAGCTCTCTTCAAAGTCTGCTTTGAAGAGCCAGTGTGTGAGTTTGATAACAGAGCAGGATGCGATCAGAGGTAAACTGTGGCTTCCTGCCTCCCTTTTTTAAAGTTCTGATGAGCCTTCTCTCGTGGAAGCCTCTGTTATTAATACAACACCTTGTAGATAGAAACAGGGGGCCCCTGGAAATGAAAGCATATTGGAGGCCAGAGTGGGCACGAAGCCCACCTCCCCCTCCCATGCCATCCCTTCCCCACGACACCACTCACCATTGTAACACTTAAGGTCAGGTGGGCTGGTTGAGATCCTTTTACTGAAAGACCTCAAGAGATCCAGTTCCTTCCCCAGGCTCATGAAACCAATGAAAGCTGGAATCAGTTTGAATAGAAGGCTCCTAACGACCAAGCATGGGGCTTCCCAAGTGGCGCTCGTGGTAAAGAAGCTGCCTGCCGGCGCAGGAGACATAAGAGATGTGTGTTTGATCCCCGAGCAGGAAGATCCCCTGGAGAAGGAAATGGCAACCTAATCCAGTATTCTTGCCTGGAGAATCCCATGGACAGAGAGACCTGGCGGACTACAGTCCACGGGGTTGCAAAGAGTCAGATATGCCTGAGTGACTGAACAGCAACAAAACGTTGATTGAACTGCGCAAGTAAACAAACGTGTGAATGATTAAACAACTTGTACCGACACATGATTACTGAAATAAACATTTCAGCAGAATATTTGGAAGATAAAAGTCAAGAAACTTTTTCTCCAAGAAAAACACGACAGTATGACAAAGAAACAAGCAAGCCAGAGCCGAGATTCTTCCAGACTGTCCCGGATCAGTTCCAGCGCGGGAGGGCACCTGCTCCAGCCTCAGACTGACTCGCCTTCCTTACCACCATCTTCGGCGGCTCGTCTGCGATGGGTCCCCGCTCGACACCACCACCCGTCAGTCACACCCCAAACCCGATGAAGTCGTCTTTCTTCGTAAGCTCATGGACTTGCTTTCTTGCAGCCTTGCTTCGCCAGTCAGTTTCATCTGAAGTCTGAATCTTGTTCCTTACACCCCAAGAATGATCCACTGTTACACACACAATCTTGTTCAGCCCAACCCTGGACTCACATCTCCAACAGTACCTCGACTTCACGCTGTCAGATTGCCAGCTGACCCTGGTGCCAAGGACACACACTCACCTCCTTGGAAGAGGAAGGGGACAGCAGTGGTCCAGATGGCAGCCCAGCAGGGTCTGGAGAGGCAGGCCAGGAGGAAGCACTGTGATCCCAGCGCGGCATCAGAGGATCAGCCTCATCAGAGGTGGGGAGTGTGGCCTCTGGGGCGGCCTGCGCTTGTGCGTGATGCCCAGGTGGGCAGCACATAGCTCAGAACAAGTACTCAGTAACCACTGGCTCTGCCTTCCCGAGGATTCACCACTGCTGAGTGCCCTCAGCCAGAGCGGCTGGTTCTAGCTCCCCCCGAGGAAGCAAGGAGGCCGACTTGGCCTGCAGCTCACTCCGAAGTCTTGCCGAGGACGTGCCATAACCTCCAAGAGGCTGTGAACTCTTAACAGTGGGAGGGAGGCAGGAAGCAAGGCCAGCCTCTGCGGCTTGTCCTCTCCCCAGGCTTCAGCTCAGCGTTCTCCACTTCCCTCCATCCCCTCCGCACCCCCAAGGCAGGGCTGATCCTCTCTGTTTGCAGGTGAGGAAAGGGAGGCAGCAGTGAACCAACACCGCTGCCCAAGAACCAGGCAGAGAGGAAGAGGCAGGGCCAGTCCCTGGGCCAGGCATGTGCCCAGGGAGGCTGGCAAGTGCTCCGTGACAGGAGTGGAGAAGAACACTTCCTGCTCTGGTTGGCTGTAGATGTCAGGGGTGGAGGCTCAGACCCCTACAGTAAGGACCTCATTCCAGCAGCTCAGGGGACCCCAGAGGACACAGGAAGCACCGTTTACAATCTCCAGAACAGATAGAAGGAGAGACGAGCATCCCAGAGAGAGTCTCCTTACATCAAGGAGGACACAGATGAAGGGTCGTAAAGCTGCGCTGTGATGCTGAGGGGCTGGGGGTCTAATAGCCGAAGAGCATGCTGAGAAACGGCTACGGGGAGAGAGAGAAGGGAACGCATACCCTGAGCTTGCAAGGCTCAGACTAAGAGCAGAGCAGAGATCGCCCACCACGCAAGCGCTCTGGCGTGGCCCAGAGTGAGGCAGGACGGATGCCCAGAGTCCCCTTCATCCTGGAGCACTGACGGAGAGGCCTCCAGAAACGGGTTCTCAGGGAGCGAGGTGGCAGGATGGGCGTGGGAGGAGGGTATGCGGGAAAGCCCTCTTCCAGGAGCAGGGGCTGGCGGTGGGTTCTCCTTTGGGACCAGATGTCTGAGAGAAGGGGCAGGAGAGCTGTCCCAGGGATAGTGATTAGGACCATCTTCCTGGGAAGGAAGTTGGCGTCGGGAGCTGAAGGGAAGCAGCCCGGATGCAGGAAGGGGTCAGGTTGAGGAGGCATGCGAAGCTGGACCAAGGTTCTGAGCTCAGTCGCTTAAAGAGGTCAAGAAGGACCTGCTTCTGGTAATGATGGATGGAGGGCTTTAGATTAGGAAATGCTGGGCCTAGGGGTGCTGGCCAGGAAGGTACTCGGAGAGCCTGGGGAGAGGAAGGATGTGGGAGTCTGATGAAACTGGGATGCAGGGACAGAGGGAAGCAACAGGAGCGTGAGCGGGAGAGGAAGGAGAGGGAGGCTCGTCCAAACCCTGGTTACTGTCAGCTTCCCAGCACAGATCAGCCAACTGCTGTGAGCCACAGCTTCCTCATCTTTAAAATGTGGGTATCCTCCCCCCTCCCATCCTCCTCCTCCCCTTCCCCCTCATCCCCATCCTCCCATCCCCCTCCTCCCCATCCCCCTCCTCCCCATCCTCCTCCTCCCCTTCCCCCTCATCCCCATCCTCCCATCCCCCTCCTCCCCATCCCCCTCCTCCCCATCCTCCTCCTCCCCTTCCCCCTCCTCCCCATTCCCCCTCCTCCCCATCCTCCCCCTCCTCCCATTCTCCTCCTCCTTCCCATCCTCCCCCTCCTCCCATCCTCCTCCTCCCCATTCCCCCTCCTCCCCATTCCCCCTCCTCCCCATCCCCCTCCTCCTTCCCATCCCCCTCCTCCCCCTCCTGCTGTGCAGAAGTGTGTGTGTGTCAAGGATGTTATGAGAAGCTGCAGGAAAAGGGCCCAGGATGATAGCTTGCACATAGCTCTGAATGCAAGGGCAGAGATGACCACTGGCGTCCGTATCCAGGAGGCCTCGCTGTGACCAGCGACTCAGTGGCTGCGAGACTGAAAGAAGGGGTCACCGTGGGTGCACTGAAGCCATGGGTACAGGAACCGAGGGTGGGGCAGTTCCTGGGCGAGGCGGGGCTTTGGTCCCCGCCGTCTCACCCAGCGCTAGGTGATGTCGACTACAAACTGTCAACCACTGAACAACAAAGGCATTCGCCATCTGCCTCTGCAGAGACTGAACCCCTTGCTGCTATAGCTGTTGACCATCAGCAACCCCTGAGGGAATTCAGGGTGGAATAAAGCTCTCCGTGCTCCAGGGAACCTGGTGGGGCAGGTCTTTAGAGAGTTGGATGTTTCCAGGAACAGATTTTATGGTCTCAATCCTTGCGTCTCCTCACGTCTAGAGAAGCGCTGAATCCCTTCATCAGACCCTTGGGATTGGCAGAGACCTTTTGTAAAATGGATGCTTCACGGCATTGAACCCTGCCTTCCCAAACCTTGTATCCCGGCCCTCGCACTGCCTCTTTGGAGCAGGCTCCCAGAGCTGCCTGACGTACCACCTCCCGGACTACAGTCCTCATTTTAACTAAATTTTAAATAAAATTTAACTCACAGCTCTCAAGTTGTACATCTTTTCAGTGGACTCTGAGTACTGGGGTGTGACTTCCTGCCACTGTCTGAAAGAGGGAGAGGGTCTGCTGGGCACCACCATAAGCTCCATCCTGCCCACTTTATCTCCCAAATGTCCAGCTCTCCCCGTCTGCTCTGGCAGTTCTATAATGCAAAGAAGCCGGAGAGCTGGTTCGCGAGCCTCACGTCCATAGCTGCCCTCCAGAGGACCGTCTCCTGTGAGGGGTGTTTCTTACTCAGGTTTCCAAACACGAACAAACAAGTTACAAGCAAGAGCCCTCTGGCTGAGGCTGCTTACTTGGAGACCCTGGCCTCCGGGAAGGTGGGTCCTGGCCCAGGAATGAGGAGCTGAGAGGCTTCAGGCACGCTCAGGTCTATGGTGCTTCCTAGCTGTACTCGGATGTGGCTGAGGTCAAGGCAAAGAAAGGCATCCGAAAGGGCACTGGTGTCTTAAGATGCCGAATGGCTGAAACGGGAAGTGGAAAAGCTACATCCGTTGGCTTCTTCGGCCATATGGAATCACCACTTGCATTGTTCCCATTAAAAAAATCTTACAAAGATTGTACTCAGCCAGACCATTTACATACTTAGGCCTAACCTGGGATTAACTCAATATGAATTGCTGCGTGTCCATCTGTTTCCCTTTCTGTTTGATCCTTAGACATTCTAATGTAATCAACATTTTTTGGGGGGAGTTGAAGTTGAGGATGGAGGGGAGAAAAAAGAATACTTAAAATGAACGTGGGCCGCGTGAATGCTGACTTGATCCTGACAAAAGGAGGGTTAGGGAACACAAGTCCCGGGTCTGCGCTGGAGCCTCCAGAGCTGGACCGACACGTCTGCTCCCAGGCCCCGGCCGCCCTGCCATCAGCATGCCTACGTCTCCTCCGTGCCTGTCTGCGCCTGCGCGTCACGCTCTTGATGTCTCATGTTTTCCCTCCACCCCGTATTCAGAAATATTTGAGAAGAGTCAACAGATGTGGTTCTATCTCTGTGTCTCTTTGTTATTCAAATTAGGGAGGAAAGCAAAATTTTAGGGAAATGGTTTTAATTAGCAAATGAAATAACAACGTCTTCCACTCTCAAACCAGTAGATCTGAAATTGATTTGCAAATAGGAGTTTTGTTAATCCTTTCAATGTTTCCTAAGATATGGTTGTGGAAAATCTTATTCTGCTTTTAAGCGGAGAAGCTGGGCTCTGTGAGAAGCAAGTGGCCATATATTAACGAGGACCCTTTGAGAGGCAACCGCTTTAAACTCCTTGTAAACATCATTCGAAATGAAAACCAGAACGAGGCTGCGTCTTGATGAATCACTCACACCCAGATGTGGCAGAGTTAAGTGGAGAACTTTCTTGTTCTGATTTCCAGATGACTTAAAAAAAAAACACAACTTTTTTTTTTTTTAAATCATTGGACTGTATCATATCAGCCTTAGGAGATGGTGAAAACTTCCTGCTACATGGTGGGGTGGGGGGACTGTCAGAATGAAACAGGCCATCTTTCCTGCCTGGGGGCCTTTTCTATTGTTCTTGGAAGGAGCCTGGAACAAACTAAACTGAACGCGAAATTCCAGAGAAGAAAGGACTGTCTTGGGAGGAGGGCTTTCAGAACTGGCATTCTGGCTCCAGAGGTCAACTCTTTCCTTGGGTATGACTGGGTCTTGGAGTAAGGTGGATGGTTGCCCCCCAAAAGAATATCCATGCCCCAAACTCTGGAACCTGTGAACACGATCTTATTTGGAAAAGGGGACTATGTAGATTAACACAAGGATTTCAAGACGAGACCACCCCGGATTATTCAGTTCAGTTCAGTCACTCAATTGTGTCTGACTCTTCGCAACCCCATGGACTGCAGCATGCCAGGCTTCCCTGTCCTTCACTATCTCCTGGAGCTTGCTCAAACTTAAGTCCATTGAGTCGGTGGTGCCATCCAACCATCGCATCCTCTGCTGTCCCCTTCTCCTCCTGCCTCCAATCTTTCCCAGCATCAGCGTCTTTTCCTATGAGTCAGCTCTTCATATCAGGTGGCCAAAGTTTTAGAGCTTCAGCTTCAGCATCAGTCCTTCCAATGAATATTCTGGGCTGATTTTCTTTAGGATGGACTGGCTTGATCTCCTTGCTGCTCAAGGGACCCTCAGGAGTCCTCTCCAGCACGGACCCTAAAATGTCCTTACAAGACCCAGAAGAGGAGAGACGCGGAGGGAAGAGAAGTCCGCGTGGAGACAGGAGCGGAGTTTGGAGCAACGCAGCCACGCCCAAGAGGCCCCTGGACCCTCTGGAGTCCTCCTCCGGAGCCTCAGGGGGGCCTGGCCCTGCTGACACCTGGACTCTGGAGTTCTGGCACCTAGAACTGTGAGTGAACGCATTCCTTTGGGAGCACCTCATTCCGCGTATCTACCTCAAACCCTTCAGGGCGTGTTGAAGGGCAGAGACTGCAGTGGCCAGTGACTCAGCCCTTGTGGGGGCAGATCTCTGCTGTTCTTGCTGTTTATCACTAAGTCGTGTCCAACTCTTTGTGACCTCACGGACTATAGCCCACCAGGCTCCTCTGTCCATGGGATTTCCCAGGCAAGAATACTGGAGTGGGTAGCAGGTCCCTTCTCCTGAGGATCTTCCCGACTCTGGAATCAAACCCGCATCTCCTGGGCCTCCTGCACTGCGGCAGAGTCTTTACCACTGAGCCACTAGGCAAGCCCTTGGCAAGTTGCAACATTTAGTTGGCATTTGAAACCACCAGGTTTGTGATACTTCCTTGTGGTGGCCCCAGGGAACTTATTACAGGCCTAATACAGAGAACCTGTATTAGGACTTACCTGTGGTAAGTGCAGGAGCCACTGGGGTCACCTTCCTGTCTCTTAGACCCACTGGATGGGAGGAAGCGGGGTTTGAGCAGAGAAGGGATGGAGGGGGCCCAGGCTCTGGCCAGCAGAGAGAGGGGACGACTGTTCTGAGCACCTTCCTGCTGGCTCAGATGGAGAGGACCAGCACATTCATCAGGGGGCCCAGCAGAGGCCTAGATCGCCGCCCAGATGAGGTGGGCCAGGGGCTCAGCCTCCCCAAAGAGCAGAACCCACACCTGTCAGGCTTAGCACCCAGAACTGAGTCACGAAGCAGCTGCCACGTTTACGTTAAGATCCACAGGCTTCAACTAAAGTAGGGAGACGGGCAACTGAGGGAAGTTTGTCTTACTGTCGGGGGAGCCACCCAGTCTCTAAAACTGGGTTTCCCCAGGACTCCAGGCTCTACTTTTAGGATCCTTAGATTAGAATCAGCCTTAGTGATAGTGAGGAAGGCCTCACACCTGATCTGATCACCAGGCAGACCGCAAGCCCTATGGAGGGAGGACTTGTGTCTGAGCAGAAGCCCCTGAAGGTTCAAGCATGGAAATCACGAATTGAGTAACCTGTGGATACAGGGGGCCTCCTCCCTACAGGGTGGACCAGTGCATGTGAGTTAACTATTTATGGAGGTCTGATTTTGCAGCTTTAAAACTGTACAGGGTTCACTCAAAGGCATTTCTGCCTTAAGTAAGGTTTGAAATATGACGTGGAAGGACATGGTGAGAAATACACCATTTAAAAAGTCATATGTAAACTATTTAATTCAGCAGTGGCCACAGGACTGGAAAAGGCAAGCTTTCATTCCAATCCCAAAGAAGAGCAATACCAAGGAATGTTCCAATGACTGTACAATTGTACTCATTTCACATGCTAGCAAGGTCATGCTCAAAATTCTTCAAGGTACGCTCCATCACCACATGAACTGAAAACTTCTGGATGTACAAGCTGGGTTCCAAAGAGGCAGAGGAACCAGAGATCAAATTGCCAACATTCATTGGATTATGGAGAAAGAAGGGGAGGTCCAGAAAGATATCCACTTCTGCTTTATAGACTATGCTACAGTCTTTGATTGCGTGGATCACAGCAAACTGTGGAAGATTCTTAAAGACATGGGAGTAGCAGACGACTTCACCTGTCTCCTGCGAAACCTGCATGTGGGTCAGGAAGCAACAGCTAAAACCAGACGTGGAACAGTAACTGGTTCCATACTGGGAAAGGAATACAAGGCTGTATATTGTCACCCTGTTTATTTAACTCATATGCAGAGTACATCATGCAAAATGCCATGCTGGATGAATCACAAGCTTTAATCAAGATTGCCGAGAGAAATATCAACAAGCTCGGATATGCAGATGATACCACTCTAATGGCGGAAAACAAAGAACTAAAAAGCCTCTTGATGAGGGTGAAAGAAGAGAGTGGAAAAGCTGGCTTAAAACTCAATATTCAAAAAACTAACATCATGGCAGCTGACCCCATCACATGGCAAATAGATAGGAAAAAGTGCAAGCAGTGACAGATTTTATTTTCTTAGGTTCCTGGATCTCTCCAGATGGTGACTGCGGCCATGAAATAAAAAGATGCTTACTCTTTGGAAAGAAAGCTTTCATAAACCTAGACAACATATTAAAAAACAAAGACATCACCTTGCCAACAAAAGTCCATATAGTCAAAGCTATGGGTTTTCCAGTAGTCATGTTTTGATATGAGATTTGGACCATAGAGAAGGCTAAATGCCGAAGGATTGATGCTTTCAAATTGTAGTGCTAGAAAAGACTCTTGATAGTCCTTTGGACTGCAAGAAGATCAAACCAGTTAATCCTAAAGGAAATCAAGCCTGAATATTCATTGGAAGGACTGATGTTGAAGCTGAAGCTCCAATACTTTGGCCACCTAATGGGAAGAGCTGACTCATTGGAAAAGACCCTGATTCTGGGAAAGATTGAAGGCAGGAGGAGAAGAGGGCAGCAGAGGATGAGATGGCTTGATGGCGTCACTGACTCAGTGGACAAGAATTTGAGCAAACTCGGGGAGATAGTGGAGGACAGAGAAGCCTGGCGTGCTGCAGTCCATGAGATGGCAAACAGTAGGACTTAGTAACTGATCAACAACAGCAATCTATTCAAAACAAAGATGCAATCCACAATAATGGATGCTTGAAAGATATAACTGAAATAGCAAAATCAGAAACACAATGGATGGACTCAACAGCACAATGGAGAGTGAAAAAGAGAGAATCAGTGAACTTGAAGAGAGAGCAGTAGAAATTACCCCCATCTGAACACTGGAGAAAAAAATAGACCAATAAGGAGCCTCAGGATCTATGGGCTTACAACGAAAGAGCTAAGATTTTTGTCTCTAAGGAGGAGAAAAGAAGAGAGGAAAGCCCTAAAAGTGTTCAAAGAAACAATGGCTGAATAATTCCCCAAGTTTGGCAAAAGATAAAAGTTTACAGATTCAAGAACTTGAGAAAAACCCAAATAAGATAGATTCAAAGAACCCGATGCCAAAACACGTTATAACCAAACTTCAGAAAACTAAAGACAAAGCAAAAATCTTGAAATTAGTGAGATAGAAATGATGTTTTACCCAGGGAAGAAGAGTTTGAATGACAGTGGGTATCTGGACAGAATTCACGGAAGCCAGAAGGACATGGTACAACATTTTTTCAAATGCTGAAATAAAAGAACTCAACTACGAATTCTGCATCTGACAAAACTACCCTTTAGAAATGAAGAGGGGGGGAAACACACACTCAGACAAAGGGAAGCGAAAGGGATTGAGTGCCGCAACCCTGCTTTGCAAGGAAGGAATTCCTCTAAATAGAAAGAGTGGAAAAAGTCTTGGACCAGCAGGAAGGGAGACAGAAGAACTGAAAAAGCAAAAATCTGGATCTCGGTATTTTGGAGCCCTGAGCCAGCAAGTGAGAATGGCTTCTCTGAAACTGCCATGCAGAGAGCCACGTGAAGACAGAAAGATGAAGCAGGGAGAATTCCAGCACAGCCTCAGTGCTTGTTATTCCCACCTTCTGCGAATGGGTGGGGCCATTATCCTGGACAGCCTGACCTCATCAGCTGATCCCTGGAAAAGACGGTCCAGAGGTCAGAGATGTTCCTGACGACTCTGGAGAAGCTCTTGTGAACTGCTGCCCACAGGAGCCGAGGACTCAGTCCTACCACTGCTAGGAACTGAATTCCACTAGCAACTTGGAGGGGCTGAGAGGAGGACTCTGCACTCTCGCTGAGAATGCAGCTCAGCTAAGAGAACGCAGCTAAGCTGTGCCTGGATTCCTGACTCACAGGAACTATGAGGTAACAAATGGATGCTGGCTTAAATCACAGAAGGAAAAAAAGGCATACATAGTCTTTTGACTATAGATGGAGAAACAGTGGAAACAGTGGCAGACTCTATTTTGGGGGGCTCCCAAATCACTGCAGATGGAGACTGCAGCCATGAAATTAAAAGACGCTGGCTCCTTGGAAGGAAAGCTATGACAAAGCTAGACAGTACATTTAAAAGCAGAGATATCACCTTGCCAACAAATTTCCATACACTCAAAGCTATGGTTTTTCCAGTAGTCATGTATGAATGTGAAAGTTAGACCATAAAGAAAGCTGAGCGCCGAAGAACTAATGCTTTCGAATTGTGGTGTTGGAGAAGAATCTTGAGTCCCTTAGACTGCAAGGAGATCCAACCAGTCCATCCTAAAGGAAATGAGTCCTGAATATTCATTGGAAGGACTGATGCTGAAGCTGAAGCTCCAATCCTTTGGCCACCAGATGCAAAGAACCAACTCATTGGAAAAGACTCTGATGTTGGGAAAGATTGAAGGCAGGAGGAAAAGGGGAAGACAGAGGATGAGATGGTTGGTGGCATCACTGACTCAAGGGACATGGGTTTGAGCAAGCTCTGGGAGATGGCGAAGGACAGGGAGGCCTGGCGTGCTGCAGACCATGGGTTTGTAAAGAGCTGGACACGACTTAGTGACTGAACACCACCGTTTAAACGTTGACGGCGAAGCAGCTGAGTTGCATCAGTGCCTTTGCTGTTGCTCCCGTCTGGTACCTACTCATGTCCACTCGTGTTGGTGTTGAGAGCACTGCACAGCTTGATATCTACATGGTGGTGTGTTCATGCAGGCGTGTGCCATTCGCCATGAGAAAGAATGGCCTACCTCTACACACACAAACCCCACGTATACAAAATCAGTGAGTGAAGCCAGACACAAAACATGTATGCTCCATGCTTTCATTCCTATAAAAACAAATCTGTGGCCAGACGAACCTGTGTTATCAACAGTTTCGATTGTGGAGTTTTTTTCGTGGGGGGTGCGTTAAGGCCCGGAAGCAGGCCGTGTGAGGGACTTCTGGGCACCGTTAGCTCTGATGGCTGACTTCGGAGGCGTGTTTACCTTTATTTACACCTGTACTCTTTTGAATGTATGCTGTGTGTCATTAAACTTTTAAACGATGAAGAAAGGTCTTTCAACAATAAAACGTAAGTGAAATCTTGATATGCTGGAGAATCTCACTGCCCTGCCAGGCTGAAGAGTCACCTTCTAAGAAAGGTGCCGTGGCAACAACTGCGTCTTTAAAGTGGGTGCCAGAGAGTGTGAGCAGAGCTGTGATGTCTCTGGGGCAGGAGAGTCAGCTGCATCACCCTGTCGTGGGGTGGGCTATGACAACAGCTGGCGTGTACGCTTGCAGAGAAATCATCTTCTCCCTGATTTAAAGCCCCCAGTGAACGCACACGTCTGCCTCCAGATGAAATGCTCGGTGGCCCTCCGGAGCAGGCGGCTGTCTAGCAGCTGCCCCAATGTGGTGCTGTTGGTGTTGGGTAGGACCGCCACCCCTAACCCCACTCCCGGGGGTCAGTGCAGAAAAAGAACTGTGGGCAAGAGTCAGCTAAGTCACTCCTGGGAAGAAGCAAAGTGGGGTGGGGGTGCCAGCCCCTTTCCTTTGTTCTGAGTGGGGTCCTGCCCTGCTTCTGCCCTGCAATGGGCAGCACCCCACCGCTGCCTCACCCTGCCTGCTCCCAGTGGCTGTCTTAGGAGGTGGGAGGGAGGGAGGAGTCAGAGCACCCTCCAGCAACAGTGCTGGCCGCCCGAGAGCGCTGGACGCCCCTGGACTCTGGAGCACGCGTGTGAATCTGAAGCTGGGCCGAGGGGCTGGTGGGGGTGAAAGCCGCCGCACTGGCGCTCTTCCCTGCCCTGACTGGGAGCCAGCGTGGTCCTTGGTTCTGCGGTCTGTGAGGCTCTCCCCCTCCCAAAGGCCGGGTGACCCCTGTGGTGGACCCCTGCTCCTTCTCCCATATATGTGCATCAGACTTAGACTTGGGGGAATTTTTACCTGGGTGTGGGATGGTGCTCAGCTGCTCAGTCGTGTCTGACTCTTTGCAGCCCCATGGATGCTAGCCCACCAGGCTCCTCTGTCCATGGGATTTTCCAGGCAAGAATACTGGAGTGGGCTGCCATTTCCTTCTCCAGGGGAGCTGAGCAACCCAGGGATTGAACTCGTGTGTCGTCTCCTCGTCTCCTGCATTGGCAGGGGGGACTCTTTATCACTAGCACCACCTAGGAAGTGCGTGGGGTGGAGGTGTCACGTGCCGCAGGTAGTAGGCACTCAAAGGCCCTTCTTCCTCCCGTAAATGATCAGAGAGCCAGGGGATTGCCTTCAGCCAAGGCGACACTTCATTACAAGATACTCACAACCAAATTTTCAAGCAGCTGTTTCTTTTAATTCCTTCAACATTTTTAAGATAAGAGTCTGCCTATAACAATAACCCCCATAAAATGATTAACAACTGTTTAGTGGCATAGTTAATGCAGAAAGATGAGTTAGACACGCCTGTGCATTTTGGAAGGCTAGTGCGCAAGTGTGAAAGCCGAAGGGCCCCTCCTACGTCTGTGCTTTACTTGGCTTTGGGGTAAAATGCACCAATATGAGAGGAGAGTGTCCTTTTTCAATCACCTAAACCTGTCTCCCTGCAAACTGAGACGAACTGTTTACTGGCCTACCGTCCCTGTTCGCTCTTTCAGACTTCCACGCTTTTCTTGTCTGCTTCAAATCACAAGGCTACGCTATGTCTGAAGCCCATTTAATTTCACTTTTCAGTGCAACAAAGCTCCCACAAATCAGCTTTTAAGGTCTGTAGGAGACTCGTCATATTTATTTTCTCAAGTTATTGGATCTGATCCCACGCCCCGATAGATGTAGTGGAGAGGGAGTCTGTTTGTCCCGCAAAGCGTGTTTTCATCAGTATTAAAAGCCTTCACTGTAGAGCTGATTAATAGAGAATGTTTGAATTAACTAGTCATTTCATGCTTCCTGTGAATATGTTTTAACTGAAAAAGGCAATACCATTGGTATGAGGGGACTTCTGAAAACTTCTAGGGGAGGTGAATATATGATTGTTTGAGCAGGAAAAATATTCTTCTAAATTCTTAAAATAACAAAATTAAGTTTAAATTTCAAAACATATTAGGTAACCTGTTTCTGTCTCTGGCATTTTAATCTAAATTTTAATTTAATTTTTATTTTAAATTGAAGAGGCAGGAGTTATTTTTTGGGGGGTGGAGGAAAGACCATTCTCTTTTTCAATTAGCACAAAAATAATTTTATAATTCTTTCATCAGCTACTACTCCACTGATTTTTAAGGTGTGAGTTTGTTTTTTCTTTTTTAAGTATTTACCTTAATGCTAATAAAATTAAGTCCAATGACAGGTGAAGAAATTTTGTGAGAGCAAACTACACATTACCAAACTCCCAGTGGTCCCCCAGAGTGCTGGGCAGTGCCTGTACTGTGCAGGGGTGTGGTGCAAAGCTCTACAAACACTCTTAAAGGGACACACGTTTGTAGCAGAAATTGCAACACAGTCGTGGAGGAGGCTTTCTCCCTGTTAACTATTAACGATCTCTGAGACAGTCACACTCAGGAAAGGAGCTGGTTGATCAAACTGTGGTGGGACAAAGATTCAGGAAAGCTCCGACTCCTCCTCAGAGAGGAACTGGAGACCTGAGGGGGAATGATGGTGGCCAAGAGCTCTTAGTAGGAAAGCACATCACGGCCTTAGTGTTCCTTTCAAAAGTGCTTCCCACACGTGGTGGATAGGCTGCAGACATCCCCTCTGCAGACCTGCGGCAGGAGGGCGCGATGCTGAGCAGGGCGCCTGCGAGGTTGCGGTGGAGTGCGCTCTTTGACCAAATCCAGAACCAGGCTCTCTGGGATCCTTCTGCTTTAAGGCGGTCCCGGCACAGGGCTCCCGCAGCGGCCACGGCCAGCGCCAAGCTGATTATCTCTGCTTTTTATCTGCAGGCGGAAATGGGAGCAACACATGCAAAATTAGCTCCATAAATAAATGCTGGGGTCTGATTGCCTGGTCGGCCCAGGCCGGGAGGCAGTAGGTCCTCCCGTCTCTTCCATCTCTGCTCATGGCTGCCCAGGGTGTAGGAAACCTCGAGTTTTCTGCCTGCAGGGGCGAGCTCTGGTGGCCTTCATCCATTTTCGCAGCGGAGGAATGATTGCTTTGTACCAATTGGTCTCCCTCTTGGCAGCCCCCTGTGATGGCCCCAGTTCTTGGAGCTGGGGCTGAGTTTTGTGTGGAAAGGAGAGAAGGTGACAGGTGCCCTTGGTCAAGGGCAGAGAGCTCATGGATAACTGCACTTACTATTCCAGAACCTTCTCACCAAGTGATGAGTCCCAGAACAGGGACCCGCTGTCCTCAAAATCACACAGGAGCTTATCTCCCTAGAGAAAAGTTTCTGACACCAGCAACACAGGGTCATCCTGAAGGCAACATTCTGAGCCATTCTTCAGGTCAAAGGGATTCTCTTTCTATCAAGGGCTTTAATTTTCTTCAACATTCACTATTTTGCTGTGCTTATTATAAAGCAGCCCTGTGGTAGAAAACATGGAAAATGCAGAAAAATGTAAAGAGATTTTAAAAAAGAGTCTTCAACAATTTAGGCTCAGAGACGACCACCCAAACTCTCGAGCAGCTGTGTGCTTGTGGCCCTTCCATGTGCCATATCATCGTCTGCTTTTTTTTTTCACTTAACTTTATCCCAGGTACATTTTCTGTTATCCAAAACTCTTAGAAAATTGTTTATACTGCCTACGCAACATTTCATCACTTAACTTTCATGATTTATTTGGAGACATATCTCTGATGACGGACACTGTGGTTATTTTCAGATGTCGTTATTATAAATGAGGTGGTGACGAATATCTTCAGGCATAAATCATTGTCTGCATTTTTGATTATTTCTCTAAAGGAGATGACTCAGCTTGGCAAGTCTGGGTCAAAGACAATGGACACTTCATCAGTGTTAATATGTACCTCCGGATCACTTTCCTAAAGTGTCCTATCAATTTGTAACCCCACCCCTACCAAAACCTAGGAAAATACCTGCCGTTCCCCTCACCCTGTCCTCAGCATTGGACATTAACATTAAAAAAAAAAAAAACTGATTATGATAACATTGCTTTGATCTGCGTTTCTTTGAGCATCAGCAAAGTTAAACATATTTTTAACTTACTCATATCACATTTTGTACTGCCCTTATTTTTGAAATGAACTCCTTAATTGTAAAGATGGTGGCTGGATAAGGGAGACGCAGAATGGGTTTTTCTAAGTAGCTAACTACTTCCATGAGCACCGTTCATTGGGTGGCTCAGACTGTAAAGGACCTGCCTGCAATGCAGGGGATTGGGGTTTGATCCCAGGGTCAGGAAGATTCCCTGGAGAAGGGAATGGCAAGCCACTCCAGTATTCTGCCTGGAGAATCCCATGGACAGAGGAGGCTGGCGGGCTGCAGTCCCTGGGGTCGCAGAGTCGGACAGCACTGGGCAACTGACTCTTACCCTGACCCAGTCACTGCTTCGTGACACCTTCTTTGTCAAACGTTTGTGTCTCTTCTCTCTTTCTGGGTTACCTATTCTATTCCTTTAGTCTCTTTGTCCTGGATCAGTCAACCGACATCATGATTAAGGATATTATCTCTCTGCGTTCTGACATCTGGTCAATAATGAGACATGGAGGACTGTCACACTTATTCCTTCACTGAGTGTCTTTCGATCACTTACATCTTTCATAAACTGTCTTTTTATCCCTGGTAGCTTTTCAGATTTTTCCCCCCTTATCCTTGATATTTGAAGTTTGCTATGTTCTGTCCTCATTTAAATTTCCTTTTATTTATCCTGTCTAGGATATTTATCCTTCCTGAGCATATTTTAAAATCACAGCACTCATGTTTTCTTTCAAGTCTGGAAAAATTTCAGGTGTTATCTCTACATATACCATCTGTGCCCAAGTTTCAGCATTCTCTCTTTCTAGAAATCTTATTGGATATTTATTTAAGCATCTTAATTGCCTACAAAGATCCATATAGTCAAAGTTACGGTTTTTCTAGTAGTCATATATGGATGTGAGCGATGGACTATAAAGAAGGCTGAGTGCCAAAGAATTGATACTTTTAAATTGTGGTGTTGGAGAAGACTCTTGAGAGTCCCTTGGACAGCAAGGAGATCAGACTAGTCAATCCTGAAGGAAATCAAGCCTGAATATTCATTGAAAGGACTGATGCTAAAGCTCCAATACTTTGGCTGCCTGATGCGAAGAGGCGACTCATTGGATAAGACCCTGATGGTGGGAAAGATCGAAGGCGAAAGAAGAGGGCGGCAGAGGATGAGACAGTTGGCTAGCATCACCAACTCAATGGACATGCCCCTGGGCAAACTCCGGGAGATAGTGGAGGACAGAGGAGCCTGGTGTGCTGCAGTCCATGGGGCGGCAAAGAGTTGGACACAACTTGGTGAGGGAACAACGGCAACGTTTTATTCGCTAAGCTCCCAGTTTCCTACTGTGTGCCCACTTCTTTCTGTGCTGTGTGCTGATGAGTTTCAGACTCTTTTCCAGTTTGTTATTTCTTTCTTCAGCTACATTATGTCTACTACTGGAACTTTTAAAAATTCACTAACCTGAAGTTTCTACTTGATCGGATTTCAATTTTTTTTCTCTCTCTTTCATTATCGCCTGTTCTTGTTTCACATGTTCTTACCTCTTTTGAGTCTTTGACTATTTAGAGTGTTTTTGATTTAGAGTTTCATACACATTATTCTGTTAAGTCTAGCTCCTCGGATGTGAATTTTCCCCTTGTGGGGAGTGGATTCCGTGTGATCCATCTCAGGTGACTCTGGACTCATCTGTAGTCAACTCTCACCTGTGACTTCGTTTTCAGTGTGGTGCTTCCCCGGGAGAAGACGTGAATCTGGGTTTCACACCCAGCACAGCACAGGCTGAGTTTCTTCTCATCTTCCTAACAATCTCACAGCTTGTTAAAGGAAGTTTTCTCCCAGGATACGACGTGGGGCCAGAACACGGTTTTCTCTGCTCTTTGTTCACGTGTGGAGAAGAACTTTCTAATTTCCCGTCTCCTAGATTCAGATAAGAAGAGCAGTTCCAGATTCTCGCTGCTTAGGATCACGTGCGGCCTCTGTTGCTGTAAAAATGCCAGCCCACACCCCCTGCGGAGCACGAGGCCAAAACTCCTGCTTTTAGCTGAAATTTTCCTCCTTCCTTCTGGGAACTGGAGATTTTGCCGTTCTTGCTTTTATCTTGGCTCAGTATTTTAGATTTAAATCAGCAGTTCTAAGTGTTTGGAACAGGCATGAACAAATCTCATGACTGCTGAGTCTTTTGTAAGGATTAGAAGCTACTTAATTATCATGAATTGAAAATTGCTGTAAAGTCCTTTCTCTTCCCATTCTTAACTTTCTTTTCCCTTCTTCTCTTTCCCTTTTTCCCATTTTTACATAACTTTTTTTTCAGAGCCATCTGTTTTTGTGAAGTTAGAGAAACCTTGTGAGAATTTTAATTTGAATTAATTTAGGAGGAATTTTAGTTATAGGATATTTCATCTTCTTTATTTAGAAACATGGTGCAATCAACCCTAAGTTCAATGCCCGTCATTCTGCTGTTTACTCTTACACTTTCTTTTTCCTTCAAAATGTTCGTTCAAATATATGCAACATTTCGGGTCATGATTTGATCAGTTTTCAAAGTTTGCCTGTTCAGGTATTTCCAAAGAGCCTACAAAAGTTTTCTTCAATTATAACCTTGATTTGCCTTCTATTTGCCTTTTGTTTAAACATAGGTTTCAAGGATCTTCATTCTCTCTCTTCTTCGTCTGTCATTTTCTCTCTCATAATTTTCTTATTTTAATCTGCATTTTGAGATAACATTTCAGAAGCTTATTCTCTTCACTACAGATTCACCTTTCACAGGGGAGCTCGGTGTCTGCTGTGTCCACTATGGGGGGAGCT